>NW_024420490.1:4132061-4153469 GCF_014898765.1 Herpailurus yagouaroundi | reverse complement strand
GCGTCCTCCGGCGCGTCGTTCGGCCTCTCTCCCTGGCTTGGCTGAAAGGAGGTTTTCCATCCACCACTAAAAGGTGAGGGGGCTCCTTCCTGAAAGCTTGGGCCCCCGAGGATTTTCGGTCTGGATCCTTCCCACGAATGTCCTCGAAGTTACTCACAGACTAGCTTCTTCCAGAGGACCAAAGTCATTAGCAAGGTGTCTGTGTCCCCACCGCTGTGTGTGCGGGAGTGCCCTGCGGTTGTCGCCGTGGCTGCCGGCAGGAGGCGCTGTCACTGAGCATAGATGTTTTTGTTTCTTTGGCTGTCTTCTCTCCTAAACTAGGTTATTTCACTTAATGCTGTCTATTGTATTTACTTATTTTTAAAAGTTTTTTTTTTTTGTTTGTTTAGAGAGAGACAGAGACAGCGTGAGTGAGGGAGGGCAGAGAGAGAGAATCGCAAGCAGGTGCTGAGCTGCCAGCACAAAGCCCCTATGGGGCTGAAACTCACAAAACTGTGGAATCTTGATGTGATCTGAAACCAAGAGTCAGTTACTTAACCGACTGAGCCACCCAGGCGCCCCATGGACATTCTATTTAAATATTGTTTATAGAAATAACTTTAAGTTATATTCACAGGAATGAATTTTTGTTTGCTTATGAGAGGCACCTGGGAGTGTTAAACCCCTGGATGATAAGAGACTGAACTACCATCTATGAGGTTAACTGTTGGTTAATTCGGGTCACTTTTACTCTGAAGGGGTGACTCCTTATGGCCCCTGTCCAAGGCAGGGGTGGTTTACCAGCCCCCTACCAATCGTGGGTCCCAGATTCTGACTCTTGTCTCTCAGTCCTACAAAGCCACCATAAGTATAGCCTGGCCTCTTTTAGCCTTTTCTGGATCAGTAAGTGCCTTAGAGCAAAAGCAGCCGTCTCAGCTTTTTACATTTTTCTAGGTTTCTGGTCTTTCCCAGCTCTTAGCTCAGTCATTGCTCACTGTTTTGTAAACTTTTTGATGTTCTTCAGACTATTTTAAGATCATTTCATCCAGCTTTTCTAGTTGGTTCTCAGGGGACTGGCAGCTCTGCATTATAAGAACTGGAACTCCAGGGGAGCCTGGGTGGCTTAGTTGGTTGAGCATCTGACTTTGACTCAGGTCATGATGTCTCAGTTTGTCGGTTCGAGCCCTAATCGGGCTCTGTGCTGTCAGCATGGAGCCTGTTTTCGGATTCTCTGTCCCTCTGTCTCTGCCCCTTCTCCACTCTCTCCTTCAAAAATAAACGAACATTAAAAAAATCTTTAAAAAAAATATTAGAGGGGCGCCTGGGTGGCTCAGTCAGTTAAGCGTGAAACTTCATCCCAGATCATGATCTCACGGTTCGTGAGTTGGAATCCAGCACTGGGGTCTGTGCCGACAGGTCAGAGCCTGAAGCCTGCTTTGGATTCTGTGTCTCCCTGTCTCTCTGCCCCTCCCCTTCTCATGCTCTATCTGTCTGTCTCTCTCAAAAATAAACATTAAAAAAAAAAAAAGAATGAAAAGTGCAGGTTCCCAGGCTGTGCAGATAGAAATACTGCTCTGTCCACAGCTTCTGTGATTCTGCTCTGACCTGAGAACAGGTGGCTTGTGCTATCAGCATCTCTTTGCACTTCTATTGCCGTCAGGTCTCCCTTGCTTGTCGGGCACTATATTCGGCCGTATTCTAGTTGATGCAGCTTAAGTAGACCAGAAGAAAAGCTAGCGGTTGGAGTGAGAGTAAGGAAGTGTACCTTCCTTGTATTCTGTGTCCCTCTGTTGCAGAAGAGGGATCAAGCAAATGGACTCACTAGAAATGAAACGAAGTGTTTGATAAACATCTGTTGGATGCTTCATCACATCCCAGCAGCAGACATTGTGTTCCTATTGAGTTCTAGGTGACGGAAGGGAGCCCAAAAGGGTGAGGGGATCAGTCTGGGTCTAAGACGAAGATAAAAACCACCCAGTAAATTGAACAGAGAAAGTGTAATGTAAAGAAATATCAAGTATAACAGGATTGGAGGAACAAGGGACTGGCTACTAAGAAACACAGAAAACTCAAGAGTATCCGAATAAGAGCTATAAACAACAGCTACTAGCTCTAGGACTGAGACATTATGCCCAAGAAGGCCCAACTATGACTCACAGAGTGAGACAAGTCACTTGGTGGCACATTGGTGGAACTTGTTGGAGAGCTACCTTCTAGAACTTGCTGGAAATCTGCCCTGTCAGGTGTGTGTTTGGGGTAGGGTGCTGCACTCTGCAGCAACCTGCCTAGAGAGCAAATGGGGACTAGGAAGCCAAACTAGCTTCTTCTGCAATCTCTTTCCAGTGTTTTGTAGTGAAAAAAGCTTAAACTGTGCTACTGGAAAAGGAAAAAAACTTTAAAGGGCCCATATCCATTTTCTCAGAGTAGGCAATGGGGTGAATTTGAAGTCAAGAGGTAAAACACCAATAATCTGTATAGTACATCGATTCCTCTCTTCAGCTTCATAATGCACCCTCCTGCACACATTTATGCTCCCACGCAACAGTGAAATAACTATATTTCTACCTAACAAAATGTGCCTTTCCTTCTCACAAGTGAAAAAACTCACCCTTCCCCTAAAGTGAGGCGATGCACAGTGCCAAGTCATTATGTAACTGACAGAGGGAAATGGAACTAGAATTCTAGTTGCTGTGCTGGGTGATTTATATTTTATGACATTTAATTCTTAGAACTGTGATAGCAGTGCTGTTTAACATAAGTAAGGTGTGGTGCTGCTCTCCAGGAACTTAGAAGAAGAGAGGCATGGTGAAAAGGCATCCACAGTGATTTAAGTGCTAAAGGAGATTAAGGTTGAGGAATCCTAGAGAAGGAGTGCTCATTCTTTCCAGGGGACTGTAGGAAACTGTCTTGGTGCAGATATTATTAGAACCAATGCCAGGCTGGAACAGGCTTTGAAGGGTGTGGAAAATTTCCAGAAGCAATTAAGGAGAGGAGGGAAACTGACATAGAGGATAGGAGCATGTGACGTGGTGGGGGAAGGGGGTGGTATGCATGTTGAAATCTTAACTGCCACTAGCCTTGTGGCTTTGAGCAAGTGAAACTCTCTAAGCCTCTGTTTCCTTATCTTTAAAATGGGACAGTAATACTGACTTCTTACAGTGGTTGAGGACCACATAAGGCCAGACATAGTAAGTGGCTGGTTTGTGGTGAGCGCACGGTAAAATTATAGCTATTATTATGTTAAGGAGGAATGAAGCACGTGGCTGTCTGGAAACCGGCAAGTAGGGACTAGGACAGCTGAAGGGCAGGGTGGCATGGATTTCGGGGGGATTAGGGGCACATTTGAAAAGTTGGATGATTTTAGGATTTCCTCCCAAATATGGCATTGGACGTGAGTACACAATCTGGAAAACAGAAGTCTGAATTCTTAGATTCTACACTTTTTCTGTGACGTATTGTGTGAAGAGCATTTTGGGAAGAGCGGAATTACACCGGCGACCTGTTTACATGGGGGAGGGGCACACTTAAAAATGTATCCACGTAGGTGGAAAGGGAGGGAGGCACCACACCTAAAGGCACCATTACCCCCCGCCCCGCTCCCCCGCAATAGTCGCTCTTCCCGAGCGTGCGCTGCCGCGCAGTCGCAGAAGCGGGGCTTGGGACGGGACTTGCGTGCGCCTTCCGTGTGGTGCGTCCGTGCCCTGCAGTCGCCGAGTGGGCAGTCGCTGTTTGACCGCACCGTCGACGCCGAGGCCAGGGCGCTCAGAGAAAGATTCCCTGCCTCACGATGTCTGAGGAAGAGGGTAAGGGGCCCTTCCCCAAGCCGTCCCACCAGCTTCTACCTCTTTCCTCACCCCGACAGCGTTCGCGCTGTGCCTGGCTAGAGGGCCTCACAGGCCACCAAACCGTCATCTTGGCACCGACCAGGGCGTGTCCGGTGGCGGCCTCTGGGCCGCTGTGGCTGTTTGCTCAGGGGGCATTTAGGAACCCAGGTGTTGCATGCCGGAACTGGACCACGGTGTCCTTGGGGTTCATGGTGTTTCAGGGGCTCGAGGGGCCCCTGGGGCTAGTGGCGTCACCGGGGCTCATGGCCTCACCGGGGCTCATGGCGTCTGAGGTGTCACTGCGGCTGGCGGTCAGCATGGCGAGAGGCGGGGTCTGGCTTCCAGCACGAGGGCGGTGGTTCTTTGCAGGACTTCTCGTGGCCAGATAACCTCGGCTGTCGCCACTTGGGAGGCTGAGGCGCCGTGATCTGTTTCCCTGTGTGTCCGGAGCGTGGCGTGGCGGGCCCTGGCACCAGAACAGGTCTGTCAAGGCCATCTGGTATGTGTCCACGCCACAGAGCCGTGGAGCGATCCCTAGCGCGTGAAAGCAACTTGGCTTAGTGGCTGGGGGCCCTCCTGGGAGGCGAGCATTTGCTTTGCTCCGAGGTTAATTCTGCACTTCACAGACTCCTGTTCACCAGTGCGGCAGAAGGAGGCTTTGGGGTGGTTCCCACTACCGCTCATGGGATGCCAGCACCTACAAGCTTTTGAGACTTGGCCACTTATTAAGTACCTGGTGCTGATTTCTTGGGACGAGTTGAACCTTTATCCTTTCTCTTTCTGTGTCGGAGGAGGGAGGGGTCCAGAAGGACCATCTTAGACCATCAGAATTTTGAGTTTATTTTTTTTTCTTCAACATATGAAATTTATTGTCAAATTGGTTTCCATACAACACCCAGTGCTCATTCCAAAAGGTGCCCTCCTCAATGCCCATCACCCACCCTCCACTCCCTCCCACCCCCATCAACCCTCAGTTTGTTCTCAGTTCTCAACAGTCTCTTATGCTTTGGCTCTCTCCCACTCTAACCTCTTTTTTTTTTTTTTCCCTTCCCCTCCCCCATGGGTTTCTGTTAAGTTTCTCAGGATCCACATAAGAGTGAAACCATATGGTATCTGTCTTTCTCTGTATGGCTTATTTCACTTAGCATCACACTCTCCAGTTCCATCCATGTTGCTACAAAAGGCCATATTTCATTCTTTCTCATTGCCACGTAGTACTCCATTGTGTATATAAACCACAATTTCTTTATCCATTCATCAGTTGATGGACATTTAGCTCTTTCCATAATTTGGCTATTGTTGAAAGTGCTGCTATAAACATTGGGGTACAAGTGCCCCTATGCATCAGCACTCCTGTATCCCTTGGGTAAATTCCTAGCAGTGCTATTGCTGGGTCATAGGGTAGATCTATTTTTAATTTTTTGAGGAACCTCCACACTGTTTTCCAGAGTGGCTGCACCAATTTGCATTCCCACAAAGTGGAAGAGGGTTCCCGTTTCTCTACATCCTCTCCAGCATCTATAGTCTCCTGATTTGTTCATTTTGGCCACTCTGACTGGCATGAGGTGACATCTGAGTGTGGTTTTGATTTGTATTTCCCTGATGAGGAGCGACGTTGAGCATCTTTTCATGTGCCTGTTGGCCATCTGGATGTCTTCTTTAGAGAAGTGTCTATTCATGTTTTCTGCCCATTTCTTCACTGGGTTATTTGTTTTCTGGGTGTGGAGTTTAGTGAGCTCTTTATAGATTTTGGATACTAGCCCTTTGTCCGATATGTCATTTGCAAATATCTTTTCCCATTTCATTGGTTGCCTTTTAGTTTTGTTGGTTGTTTCCTTTGCTGTGCAGAAGCTTTGTATCTTCATAAGGTCCCAGTAGTTCATTTTTGCTTTTAATTCCCTTGCCTTTGGGGATGTGTCAAGTAAGAGATTGCTGCGGCTGAGGTCAGAGAGGTTTTTTCCTGCTTTCTCCTCTAGGGTTTTGATGGTTTCCTGTCTCACATTCAGATCCTTTATCCATTTTGAGTTTATTTTTGTGAATGGTGTAAACAAGTGGTCTAGTTTCATCCTTGTGCATGTTGCTGTCCAGTTCTCCCAGCACCATTTTTTAAAGAGACTGTCTTTTTTCCATTGGATATTCTTTCCTGCTTTGTCAAAGATTAGTTGGCCATACTTTTTTGGGTTTAATTCCAGGGCTTCTGTTCTATTCCATTGATCTATGTGTCTGTTTTCGTGCCAATACCATGCTGTCTTGATGATTACAGCTTTGTAGTAGAGGCTAAAGCCTGGGATTGTGATGCCCCCCGCTTTGGTCTTCTTCTTCAAAATTACTTTGGCTATTCGGGGCCTTTTGTGGTTCCATATGAATATTAGGATTGCTTGTTCTAGCTTCAAGAAGAATGCTGGTGCAATTTTGATTCGGACTGCATTGAATGTGTAGATAGCTTTGGGTACTATTGACATTTTGACAACATTTATAATTCCAGTCCATGAGCATGGAATGTTTTTCCATTTCTTTATATCTTCTTCAATTTCCTTCATAAGCTTTCTGTAATTTTCAGCATACAGATCTTTTACATCTTTGGTTAGGTTTATTCCTAGGTATGTTATACTTCTTGGTGCAACTGTGAATGGGATCAGTTTCTTTATTTGTCTTTCTGTTGCTTCATTGTTAATGTATAAGAATGCAACTGATTTCTGTACATTGATTTTGTATTCTACGACTTAGCTGAATTCATGTATCAGTTCTAGCAGACTTTTGGTGGAGTCTGTTGGGTTTTCCATGTATAGTATCATGTCATCTGCAAAAAGTGAAAGCTTGACTTCATCTTTGCCAATGTTGATGCCTTTGATTTCCTTTTGTTGTCTGATTGCTGATGCTAGCACTTCCAACACTATGTTAAACAACAGCAGTGAGAGTAGACATCCCTGTCGTGTTCCTGATCTCAGGGAAAAAGCTCTCAGTTTTTCCCCACTGAGGATGATGTTAGCTGTGGGCTTTTCATAAATGGCCTTTATGATCTTTAAGTATGTTCCTTCTATCCCGACTTTTTGAAGGTTTTTTTATTAAGAAAGGGTGCTGAATTTTGTCAAATGCCTTTTCTGCATCGATTGACAAGATCATATAGTTCTTATCTTTTCTTTTATTAATGTGATGTATCACGTTGATTGATTTGCGAATGTTGAACCAGCCCTGCAGCCCAGGAATGAATCCCACTTGATCATGGTGAATAATTCTTTTTATATGCTGTTGAATTCGATTTGCTAGTATCTTATTGAGAATTTTTGCATCCATATTTATCAGGGATATTGACCTGTAGTTCTCTTTTTTTACTGGGTCTCTGTCTGGTTTAGGAATCAAAGTAATACTGGCTTCATAGAATGAGTCTGGAAGTTTTCCTTCCCTTTCTATTTCTTGGAATAGCTTGAGAAGGATAGGTATTATCTCTGCTTTAAACGTCTGGTAGAACTCCCCTGGGAAGCCATCTGGTCCTGGACTCTTATTTGTTGGGACATTTTTGATAAATGATTCAATTTCTTCGCTGGTTATGGGTCTGTTCAAGCTTTCTTTTTCCTCCTGATTGAGTTTTGGAAGCGTGTGGATGTTTAGGTATTTGTCCATTTCTTCCAGGTTGTCCAGTTTGTTGGCATGTAATTTTTCATAGTATTCCCTGATAATTGCTTGTATCTCTGAGGGATTGGTTGTAATAATTCCATTTTCATTTATGATTTTATCTATTTGGGTCATCTCCCTTTTCTTTTTGAGAAGCCTGGCTAGAGGTTTATCAATTTTGTTTATTTTTTCAAAAAACCAACTCTTGGTTTCGTTGATCTGCTCTACAGTTTTTTTAGATTCTACATTGTTTATTTCTGCTCTGATCTTTATTATTTCTGTTCTTCTGCTGGGTTTGGGGTGCTTTTGCTGTTCTGCTTCTATTTCCTTTAGGTGTGCTGTTAGATTTTGTATTTGGGATTTTTCTTGTTTCTTGAGATAGGTCTGGATTGCAATGTATTTTCCTCTCAGGACTGCCTTTGCTGCATCCCAAAGCATTTGGATTGTTGTATTTTCATTTTCGTTTGTTTCCATATATTTCTTAATTTCTTCTCTAATTGCCTGGTTGACCCACTCATTCTTGTGTAGGGTGTTCTTTAACCTCCATGCTTTGGGAGGTTTTCCAGACTTTTTTCTGTGGTTGATTTCAAGCTTCATAGCACTGTGGTCTGAAAGTATGCATGGTATGATCTCAATTCTTTTATACTTATGAAGGGGTGTTTTGTGACCCAGTATGTGATCTATCTTGGAGAATGTTCCATGTGCACTCGAGAAGAAAGTATATTCTGTTGCTTTAGGTTGCACAGTTGTAAATATATCTGTCAAGTCCATCTGATCCAATGTCTCATTCAGGGCCCTTGTTTCTTTATTGACCGTGTGTCTAGATGATCTATCCATTGCTGTAAGTGGAGTGTTAAAGTCCCCTGCAATTACCACATTCTTATCAATAAGGTTGCTTATGTTTATGAGTAATTGTTTTATATATTTGGGGGCTCCTGCATTCAGTGCATAGACATTTATAATTGTTAGCTCTTCCTGATGGATAGACCCTGTAATTATTATATAATGCCCTTCTTCATCTCTTGTTACTGCCTTTATTTAATTTAAAGTCTAGGGGCGCCTGGGTGGCGCAGTCGGTTAAGCGTCCGACTTCAGCCAGGTCACGATCTCGCGGTCCGTGAGTTCGAGCCCCGCGTCAGGCTCTGGGCTGATGGCTCAGAGCCTGGAGCCTGTTTCCGATTCTGTGTCTTCCTCTCTCTCTGCCCCTCCCCAGTTCATGCTCTGTCTCTCTCTGTCCCAAAAATAAATAAATGTTGAAAAAAAAAAAAATTTAAAGTCTAGTTTGTCTGATATAAGTATGGCTACTCCAGCTTTCTTTTGACTTCCAATAGCATGACAGATAGTTCTCCATCCCCTCACTTTGAATCTGAAGGTGTCCTCAGGTCTAAAATGAGTCTCTTGTAGATAATAAATAGATGCGTCTTGTTTTTTTATCCATTCTGAAACCCTATGTCTTTTGGTTGGAGCATTTAGTCCATTTATATTCAGTGTTATTATAGAAAGATATCGGTTTAGAGTCATTGTGATGTCTGTAGGTTTCATGCTTGTAGTGATGTCTCTGGTACTTTGTGGTCCTTGCAACATTTCACTCACAGAATCCCCCTTAGGATCTCTTGTAGGGCTGCTTTAGTGGTGATGAATTCCTTCAGTTTTTGTTTGTTTGGGAAGAGCTTTATCTCTCCTTCTATTCTAAATGACAGACTTGCTGGATAAAGGATTTTCAGCTGCATATTTTTTCTGTTCATCACATTGAAGATTTCCTGCCATTCCTTTCTGGCCTGCCAAGTTTCAGTAGATAGATCCGTCGCTAGTCCTATCAGTCTCCATTTATATGTTAGAGCATGTTTATCCCTAGCTGCTTTCAGAAATTTCTCTTTATCCTTGTATTTTGCCAGTTTCACTATGATATGTCATGCAGATAATCGATTCAAGTTACATCTGGAGGGAGTTCTCTGTGCTTCTTGGATTTCAATGCCTTTTTCCTTCCCCAGATCAGGGAAGTTCTCAGCTATGATTTGTTCAAGTACACCTTCAGCCCCTTTCTCTCTCTCTTCCTCTTCTGGAATTCCTATGATACGGATATTGTTCTGTTTAATTGAGTCACTTAGTTCTCTAATTCTCCCTTCATAGTCCTGGATTTTTCTATCTCTCTTTTTCTCAGCTTCCTCTTTTTCCATAATTTCATCTTTTACATCACCTATTCTCTCCTCTGCCTCTTCAATCCGAGGTGTGGTCGCCTCCATTTTATTTTGCACCTCATTTATAGCATTTTTTAGCTTCTCCTGACTGTTCGATTAATTTTATGACTATTATTCTAAATTCTTGTTCTGTTATATTGCTTAAATCGTTTTTGATCAATTCGTTAGCTGTTGCTACTTCCTGGAGTTTCTTTTGAGGAGACTTCTTCCGTTTCCTCATTTTGGATAGTCCCTGGGGTGGCATGGAACTGCAGGGCTCTTCCCCTGTGCTGTCTGGAGTAACTTGCGTTGGTGGGCGGGGCCTCAGTCAGACCTGTTGTCTGCCCCCAGCCCACCGCTGGGGCCACAGTCAGACTGGTGTGTACCTTATCTTCCCCTCTCCCAGGGGCAGGACTCACTGTGGAGTGATGTGGCCCCTGTCTGGGCTACTTGCACACTGCCAGGCTTGTGGTGCTGCTTTGATGGGATCTGGCGTATTAGCCGGGGTGGATCCGCAAGGTGCACAGGGGTGGGAGGGGCAGGCTCAACTTGCTTTGCTGTCAGTGGTCCCCTGCCGGAGGGGCCCTGCAGCTACCGGGAGGGAGGCAGACCCGTCAGAGGGATGGATCCACAGAAACACAGCGCTGGGCGTTTGCGCAGTGCAAGCAAGTTCAGTGACGGGAACTGGTTCCCTTTGGGATTTTGGCTGGGGGATTGGGGAGGGAGATGGTGCTTTCCAATGCCTTTGTTCCCCACCGAGCTGAGCTCTGTCTTCCAGTACTCAACACCTCTCCCTCCCAGGGTCCTCTCGCCCTCCCACTCTCTGAGCAGAGCTGTTGACTTATAACATTCCAGATGTTAAGCCCTGTCAGCTGTCAGAACTCACGCAGTCCCGCCCCTCTGCTTTCGCAAGCCAGAGTCGGGGGCTCTGCCTTACCGGGCGGGCCGCCCCTCCACCGTCCTGGCTCCCTCCTGCCAGTCCGTTTAGCGCGCACTGCCTCTCCGCCCTTCCTACCCTCTTCTGTGGGCCTCTCGTCTATGCTTGGCTCCGAAGAGTCTGTTCTGCTAGTCTTCTGGTAGTTTTCTGGGTTATTTAGGCAGATGTGGGTGGAATCTAAGTGATCAGCAGGACGAGGTGAGCCCAGCATCCTCCTATGCCGCCATCTTCCCTAGTCTCTCCCCCCGTTTTTTAATCATTTAAAAATATAAAAAACAAACAAAAACCAAAACCATTCTTAGCTTGTGGGCTATATAAAAATAGGTGGCAAGGTGGGTTTGGTCTGTAGGCTATAGTTTGCCAACCCCTGATCTGATGCCACAAAGTTTTGGTACCACTTGTTCCGTGTTCTGGTTTTAATACTACATGCAGAACCAGCAGAATACTTTCTTAGTGTGTTACAGATTCCAACAGCCCTCTTTAGTGGGAGAGAGCTAGAGTGGATACCCTTTGGCCTGTCATTTCTACTGCTAGGAATTTATCCCATAGAACTACTTTCAGAAGTGCAGGGCTGTTCAGCAGTGTGCTTTGCATGGGCAAAACTTTAATAGTAACTTGAATATCCATGAATTAGGGACTAGTTGAATGAATCATGACCTATCCACATGAAAGAAAACTAAGAGCTGTTGAAGTGGTTGCAGTAGATCTAAAAGTAGTAGTTTGGAAGACCAACACATGTTTAGTGAAGCAAAGGAGGTTGCAGTCTGGTCCTTATAGTCTGATCCCTTTGATCTTTCTAACTGAAGCAAAAATTTAGAATAAGGAATTTCAGAAAAGGTGACCAGGTAGTTTTTGTGTGTGTGTGTGTGGTAAAATATATGTAACATCATGTTTTTTCCCTTTGTTCTATTAATGTGGGATGTTACACTGATTGATTGGTTTTCTTTTGTTGAACTACCCTTGCATTCCTGGGATCAGTCCCTCTTGGTCATGGTGAATAATCCTTTTAATTTGCTGGTGGATTAGATTTGCTATTATTTTGTTGAGGATTTTTGCATCTATATTCAATAAGGGACATTGGTCTGTGATTTTCTTTTCTTGTAATATCTGGCTTTGGTAACCGGGTAATTCTTGCCTCACAGAATGAGTTAGGAAGTGTTCCCTCTTCTTTAGTTTTTTGGAGGAAGTTGAAAAAGACTGGTGTTAATTCTTTAACTATTTGGTAGATCCAGCAGTGAAGCCCTCTGGTCTAGGCCTGTCCCTTGCTGGGAGGTTTGTGAGGACTGATTCAGTTTCTCAACAGACCTGTTATAGGTCTGTTGAGATTTTCTATTTTTTCTAGAGTCAGTTTAGACAATACATTTTTTTAATTATAAAAGCAAATTGTTTTCTCATATACTAACATCAAGCATTTATAACATATATAGGGTGGGGTGGCTGGCTGGTTCAGTTGGCAGAGCAGGTGACTTTTAGTCTCGGGGTTGTGAAGTTAAGCCCCACATTGCACGTAGAGTTTACATTAAAAAAATTATATATGTATGGGAAAAACCCAGCTGATAACAGCTACAAATAAATATTAAAAATTCTAAGGAATAAATGGATAAAAATAGCAGAATCTGTATGAAAAGAAAGCAAAAACTACTTTACTGAAGGTCTTAAAATAAGGCTTGAGTATGTGGAGAGACACAAATTGTTCCTAGAGGAGAAAAAACATTCTTGTATAACTAAAAAAAAAAAAAAAAGAAAGAAAATCTTAAGAAAATCTGTTTAAGGGACAGGTGGTAATTTACCATATCAAACGCTAGAACATTTTGAAAGTACAATTATTAAAATATGGTGGTACTAGTTTTGAAATAAAGAGCCAGATTTAATGCAGCAGGAAGCTCACAAAAAGAGCAAAGAATTTAGAATTAATATACTGTAGTATTAATAAGAGAAGCATAGATAGTAAATCATGCTGGTACAGATGCTTAACTATTTGGGGAGAAAAGCCCTTTGGATTTCACCTCATATCACACACTTAAATAATTTCAAGATGGATTAAAGAGCTGAATATCTAATGAATGGAAGTATGGAAAACTAGGAGAAAATATAGTTGAATGTTTTTCTATTCCTAGTGAAAGATGGAGCATACAGCAGTTCAAGAAATCACAAAAATATTAATGAATTTGATGAAGTAAAAATAGAACCTCTCCCTATCTCAAAAACTGATTAGTTCAAAATTACATCACCACTTGAGAAAAATATTTGCTGAAAATACACATTGTCAAGGGTTGTTACTCTTTTTTTTTTTTAAATGTTTTAATGTTTGTTTATTTTTGAGAGAGAGACAGTTGTGAGAGCAGGGGAGGGGCAGAAAGAGACAGGGAGACACAGATCTCAAGCAGGCTCTAGGCTCTGAGCTGTCAGCACAGAGCCCGATGTGGGGCTTGAACCCAGGAATGGTGAGATCATGACCTGAGCCTAAGTCAGACACTTAATCGACTGAGCCACGCAGGTGCCCCTCTAGGGTTGTTATTCTTAAGATAGCAAGACCTCATACAAATCAAACAGGAAACACTGAAATTCCAACAGGGCACTGAGCAGAGGATATGAAAAATAATAGATCACAGCACAAGAAATCTCAATGGATAGAAAACATTTGGAAAATATTCCATTGCATTAGTAACAAAAAATGCAAGTTAAAATGGGATACAGACTTTGAACTTTAATTTACCAAATTAGCAATTTTTACATGGTAATTCACTTTACTGGTAACGGAGAAGAACTATTGCATGGTAGTTCTCATTATAAATGTAAGTTACTGTGACCTTTTTGGACACTTTGGAAGCACCTATCAGGAACCCTTTAACCTGGTGATTCTTCTAAATATCCATTATAAGGAACCTTTCAGAGATGTGCATAAATATTTACATTTGAATGTGTACCCATCATTATAGCAAAATAGTGAAAAATTAGAAGCAATATAAATGTTCCACAACAGAAAACAGATAATGTATGGACATCCACACTGTGGAATATTATGCAGGCATTTCTAAAATATTTTTTAAATTATTGTATGTCAAGTATATTTCAATTAAAAATAAATAAAAAATAAAGGAGAAAAATATTAAAAAAAATTTTTTTTAATGTTTATTTATTTTTGAGACAGAGAGAGACAGAGCATGAATGGGGGAGGGTCAGAGAGAGAGGGAGACACAGAATCCGAAGCAGGCTCCAGGCTCTGAGCTGTCAGCACAGAGCCCGACGCGGGGCTTGAACTCACAGACAGCGAGATCATGACCTGAGCCGAAGTCGGACGCTCAACTGACTGAGCCACCCAGGCGCCCCGAGAAAAATATTTTAAAAATTATATATGACATACAAAATTGTTCAGGATATATGTACAGTGTGATTTAAACTATATAAAATATACATAGGGTAAGAAAAAAGGAAATACATTTGAAGGTTATGATATTTATTGGTTAGGGACTACTTTAGATTCTGAATTTTTTTTTTCAACGTTTATTTATTTTTGGGACAGAGAGAGACAGAGCATGAACGGGGGAGGGGCAGAGAGAGAGGGAGACAGAATCGGAAACAGGCTCCAGGCTCTGAGCCATCAGCCCAGAGCCTGATGCGGGGCTCGAACTCACGGACCGCGAGATTGTGACCTGGCTGAAGTCGGATGCTTAACCGACTGCACCACCCAGGCGCCCCATTCTGAATTTTTTAAAAGCTTATTTTTTTTGGTAGATTTTTTAATAGAAATCTATCACATACAAAAATATGTATAAATCATATGTGTATGTATATGTATAAATGTGTATATGTATGAATATACAGCTTAAAGAATTTTCAAGTTAACACACACATGTAACCAGCACTCACACCAAGAAATAGAAGGGTATGAGCTCCCCAGAATCAGCCTTCACTTTCCTTCCAGGCATTACCGTACCTCTTGCAAGGTAGCACTATCCTGACATCTCCCACCATTGATTACTTTTGCCGATTTTTGAGCTTTAGAACAATTGAATCATATACAACTTTTTTAGGTTCCTGGATCAAGTTGCACAGTGTGTGTTAGTAGTGGTGGTGGGAGATTCTCACTTAACACCAAGCAAATCTTGGACATAAGCAGGGTGTCTGAGAATTCAACTCAATTCTGACACTATCTACCCAGAGATAGCGTCAGATTCCACAGGTTAAGGGGCTCAGTCCCAGAAGACTGCCCCCGCCCCGGCCCGTGCAGCCTTCAGACACCAGTCACAAGCCTGGGCTATTACCTGTGCTTCTGATTGCATGGCTATAAAAGGTTCCTGTGACCCCCTCCTCAGGTTTGATTGATTTGCTAGAGTAGCTCACAGAACTCAGAGGAACACTTCACTTCCTAGATTACTGGTTTATTATAAAAGGATGTAACTGTGGAACAGCCAGATGGAAGAGATGCATAGGACAAGGTATGGGGAGAGGACACAGAGCCTCCATACCCTTTCAGAGCAGACCATCCTTCCCACATCTGCATGTGTTCACCAACCCAGAAGCTCTCCCAACCCTGTGCTTTGGGTTTTTATGGAGGCTTCATTACATAGTCATAATTGATTAACTCACTGGCCACTGGCAACTAATTCAACCCCCGGCCCCTCTCCCTTCCGCAAGGTCAGTGGGTGGGACTTAAAGTTCCAGTCCTCTAATCACAGCTTGCTTCCCCTGGTGACCAGGCCCCCTATCCTTAGGTGATCCTGGGGCTTTCCAAAAGTCACTTCATTAATATAACAAAAGACATCTTTATCACTCTCCTCACTTAAGAAATTCCAAGGGTTGTAGGGGCTGGGACAGAAACAGATGAAGACCAAATACATGTTTCTTATTATAAATCACATCACAACTATATTCTTTGGTGTCTGGCTTTTACTCCGTGTTATGGTTGTGAGATTCGTCCTCGTGTGTAACAGTAGTTGGTTCATTCTCATTGCTGTGTAGTCTTCCTTTGTATGAAAATACCCCGGTTTAATTATTATTAGTCTTATAATAAAACAACCAGTTTAAAAAATAAAAATGGAAGTTGCAGCTCAAATTGGAGGTATTTTCTAATTGAATTTTCCCCACCATATTAGCCTGCATTTATCTCACCTGGGAGTTCATTCTCCCTTCATTCTGCCTCCCACCCCTTCCCTGGCTCAGGATGGCTAAAGGGAAGGAGGTCTGTTATTAAGGCGCCCCTCCCAGTACCGTAATGCCAGCACCCAAGTCTCTACTACGGGGTGTAATAGGATGATCTTGCGCTCCATGTCTTTTTCTAGTTGCAGACTTAAATGACTCAGAACCATAAGTGAGCCTACATAATTCTGGAATATTCAGGGGTTTATACTTCACATACATTTATCTAGGTTTAATATAAAATGTAACTATGGAACAGTTCCATATAAAATGGAACAGTCATAATCTTAGAGTTCAAGTGACCTTAGAGATGATCTCAAGCCATTCTGACCTGGCAGATGGGGGGGCAGTGTCTTTGTGGTCTGCCCAGTCCTTACCGTGGTAGGGGCCTGAGCCAGAACAGTCTCCTGACTCACATTTGGAGGCCAGCTGCCTCCCTAAGTACAAAGCCTTTTGGGCTCCTTTTTTTTTTTTAATTTTTTTTAACGTTTATTTACTTTTGAGACAGAGAGAGAAACAGCATGAATGGGGGAGGGTCAGAGAGAGAGAGGGAGACACAGAATCTGAAACAGGCTCCAGGCTCTGAGCTGTCAGCACAGAGCCCGACGCGGGGCTCGAACTCACAAACCGTGAGATCATGACCTGAGCTGAAGTCGGACGCTTAACCGACTGAGCCACCCAGGCACCCCTGGGCTCCTTTTAAAAAGAAGCTGGGAATTGTGTTTTCTTGTTCATTTGTTTCCAGCTTTTACTCTGTAGCCTTTAATTTGTGAAGCATTCACTTCACAGTTTTGAATTTGTGTTTGATCTTGATTCTTATTCCTGGGTGTGGCAATATTAGCCCTTCAATTTTAAAGGTTTATTCGAAATCACTAACGGAAAAGTTATTGTTTTGTCACTCTCTAAAATTCAACCAGGACTCCAATTCAGTTGAAGTTGGAATTCGGAGGACAGATCCATATTCAGTTTGTTATGGTGGTAAGTCTGTGAAGTAACTTTTTTATGTGTTGCTTTTCAGGAGTAGATTGGTTTACTAGTCCCAGGTGACCAGGCAGTTTCACAAATGAGCCATCTAGCAACTTTAAAAAGACACAGCTCCAACTCATTAGAAGTGGAATTTCTCCTATCACACAAAAGAAGACGATCATCTTATCCACGGGGAGATTATAGGGTTTGTATATTAAAGTGAAAATCTTTGGGTTTTTTTTCATTCTGCTTTATTTCTTTTTCTTTAAATTGAGTTTAATTTCATACAGTGGACAGTTCAACAAGTTTTGGCAAATATGTATACCTCCCCCGACCACCCGCCATCAAGAAGAAGAACATTTCCATCATCCCAGAAGCATCCCTCATGCTTCTACCCAGTAAGACCTGCCCCCCGCCCCCAACCTTGGAGAAACACCATTCTAATATTTTCCCTATCATAGATGAGTTTTGCCTGTTCTAGAACTTGATATTAGTAGAATCATACAGTATGTAATCTTTTGTGTCACTGTCTCTTTTTCCCAGAACAGTATTTTGGAGATTCATCTGGTTGTAGTGACATTTCATTCCCATTCATTGCTGAGTAATATTCTGTTGTATGAGTGTCCATAATTTGTTTATCCATTCTCCTTTTGATGCACATTTGGTTTTTTTCCAGTTCAGGCTTATGAGTAAAGTGGTTCTGAACAATAATGTTCAGAATGTGAACACTTTGTGAATGTATGTTTACATTTAATTTGAGTAAAGACTCAGGAGTGCAAATACTAGTTCAAAGTATTTGGATAGATGAAGTTTAGAGGAAACTGCCAGTTTCCTGACATAGTTGTACTGTTTGACATTTCCCTCATATTCTGCTGTTCTTCTTGATCTCTAAAGTAGAATGAAATAGATTATTAGACTGTATATAACTTAGCTTAACAAAAAATGCATTTATTTACTTATATAAGGATGGGGACAGTAGTACCTATACCTAAGTAGTACAGACAGTTCTCTTAACTTCTGTCAACCCCAGTATGTTCATCTTTGGGGATGATGTTAACTGCCTACCACGAGTCATGGTTTCTGACATAATTATGTGAAAGCACTTTGAAAAGTATAAAACACTACACAAGAGTAATATAGCAATATTGTTTTTATAATTACTAATCTATATTATAATTCCATATAATTTTTGCTGTTTAGTAAGTTGGTAATGCAGGGCTGATTCATAAACTTTTAACACAAAGACATTGATAACTACTTGGAATGTTTATGTTAAAATTATTATTATGGTCCATTGTAATTAAGTATAGTGGCTATTTGCTGTCCGTTTACTTATTTATACCCTGTTTTATTCCAAAAAACAATTTAAGGTGTCTTAGCGATTAGTTTATTAAGAAAAATAGGTGCTTTAGTGTTTCTTATTTTGTCCACAGAGTGTCACTGTTGGATTATTTGAAAGTCACAAGCCATACAACATTTGGTTCTTTGTTGATGGTTAGAAATATTTGCTTTCAAAGCGGTTCTAGTGCCAGATTACTAGAAGACTAGTCTTTCTACCCCAAAGTACATAAGGGGTTAAGCTTGATAGAAAATGGTGTCTTGAGTGTAGTTGGGTTAATAAGAAAACAGTTAAGTAAGTACAGTTGACCCTTGAACAATGTGGGGGTTAGGGATGCTGATCCCCACACAGTCAAAAAGCCACGTATAACTTCTGACTCCCCCAAAACTTAACTGCTAATAGCCTACTGTTAACCAGAAGCCTTTCTGGTAAACAGTCAATTAACACATGTGTTGTGTGTTATATGTAATATGTAATATATACTGTATTCTTACAATAAAGCAAGCTAGAGAAAAGGATGCTATTAAGAAAATCATAAAGGGGTGCCTGGGTGGCTCAGTCATTTAAGCATCTGACTCTTGATCTCAGCTCAGGTCTTGATCTCAGGTTGGTGAGTTCAGGCCCCGTGTTGGGCTCCACGCTGAGCATGAAGCCTACTTTAAAAAAATCGTAAGGAAGAAAAAACACACGTATAGTATTGTACTGTATTTCTCGGAAAAAAAAAATCCATGTATAAGTGGACTCGCACAATTTATACCCATGTTGTTCAAGGGTCAGTGGTACATCTTTTTGTGTTGTTGTACTATTTGCAGAGGGCAGAGGTCCTTTATGTCTTTGGTGCTTGTTGAAAGCGGAATTGAAGTCCTCAATGTGTCTCTCAGTTCTTTCTTTTCTATTTCCTTTTGGTTTATTAATAAATCTTCCCTGGACAAGAACATGAATGCCTGATTGTGAAGAAGGTGGAAGCATAATTAATGAATGCATATCTGACTGAATATTTACATAATATTAATTGCTAATTGCCAAATATATTCACACTTACTATCATACAGAAAATGATTTAAATTCTTTTTCAGCCTTCACATACTGTGGAGTTACTGTGAACTTGAGAGCTGAAGGAAATATTTCTCTCATGAATTTGTATGCTTCCTTAGCAATGAACAAGACAATGAACACTTAACCATTTTGTTTCCTTCTCCTTATCTGATAGGAAATTCACAGTGGTTTCGTACCCTGTTTGAGTAGCTTTTCTAATTTCGGGAATAATTTGAGATTTACAGAAGAGGTGCAAATATATTACAGAGAATTCTCATACATACAGCTTCCCTCAATGTTAACTTACCTGTATAACTTAAAATTAGGGTAATTTTGAAGCATAGACTGTTTTTGCAAGTACGATGTTAACACTGTTACAGTCCTGTCAGCTGACCTGCAACCCTTGTTTGAATTTCAGCATTCCTCTCCCCCTTGTCCTTTTTCTCCTCCAGGATCCAATCCAGTATCCCACAGTGAATTCAGTGGTGTCTCCTTAGTTTCTTGCAGTCTGTGACAGTTCCTCATTTTTCCCTTGTCTTTCATGGCCTTGACATTTTTGATGAGTGTGCAGATCAGTTATTTTGTAAAATGTCTCTCAATTTTTGTATGTCTGATTATTTTCTCTTGAATAGCTTGAGATTATGCATTTTTGGCAAACATGCCATCCAAATGATGTTGTCTCCTTATTAAATCGTTATCAGGGACACATGGTGTCCATAGATATCTTTTTACTGGTGATGTTAACATTCAGTCTCTTGGTTAATGTGGTATCTTCTGGATTTTTCCACTGTAAAGTTACTGTTTTTCCCTTTGTGACTAATAAATATCCTGGTGGGAGGTACTTTGAGACTATGCTAATATCCCGTTTCTCCTCAATTCTTTTGCCCTCTGAGTTGATTCATGTATTTTACCTGCAACATTCACTACTGTGGTGTTTGCCAAATGTTAACTATTTCCCTCATTCCTATGTGTATATTAATAGGAATTCATTTGTAAGGAAGAGCTGTCCTTTCTCCCCCATTTACTTATTTATTCAATTATATATTTTATATCTGTATGGACTCATGGGCATTTATTGTATCATATGAGTTTTTAAATTTTTTTTAAGTTTATTTTAGAGAGAAAGAGTGAGTGTGTGCAAGGAGGGGAGGGGCAGGCAGGGCAAATCCCAAGCAGGCTCAGTGCTGTCGGTGCGGAGCCTGACACGGGGTTCCATCCCATGACTGTGGTGAGACCATGATCTGAGCCGAAATCAGGAGTTGGACGCTTAATAGACTGAGCTGCCTATGTGCTCCTATATGAGTTTTTAAATAATCCAATATTATCATTGTTTTATAGATCTAATTTTACAACTTTGGTTATTGGGAGTTCCTTCTAGTTGGATCCTGTGGCCTTTTCACATGCCCCTACTTCTTTTTGAGCACTTCCTTATTTTCTGATATCACAAGATATTCTAGGCTCATTTATACTTTCCCTGACCCAGCTCTGAAGTCACCTCTCCCCAAGGGGCCCTGGTTCCTTTACTGGAGAGTGATATTTAGAAACCAAGATCTGGACACTAGATATGTTCATTGCTACTCTTGTATCATTGCTCTTAGGTCCTCCCAGTGGACAGAGCTAGGAAATATATGTGTACTATCCCAAGCCTACACATACATTTTTATTTCTATATCTGTCTTTATATGTATTGTAAACTATGTGTTCATACTGATATTCAGTAGCTTTTCTTAAATCTAGGTTTTTATCTAATAACTTCTTTCCTCACCCTTCTTTTTAATCAGCTTTTATCTTTTTCATTCTCATGTGAATATGGGTTTTGGTTTTACTTTATGTTTGCTTTATATTATAAGACTTATGAAGTGCTTTTGGAATGTAGATGAAAAAGGAAATAATTAAAATAGATAAATTATACAATATAAAGTATTGGGTTTTCTAGTGCTTAGTTTGGGTCCTAGTGATATTAAGCACTGACTACTTCTTTTTATAATATTAATAGCAGAGCAATGCACCTGAAAGTTTCTCTGATGAAAATCATCAAAATCAACTTATGGAACTTCAACACCATTGTGAGGTATCAAATTTCCGTCTTTTAAATGTAGTTTTCCAAAATTTTGCGTAAAAGTTTTTTAACCTCATTTAATGTCATTGTTTTGTCGTGTCAAATTCTGTATGATTATCACTCCATTGTAATATATTTATTTATTTATTTTTTTTTTTAATTTATATATGAAATTTATTGTCAAATTGGTTTCCATACAACACCCAGTGCTCATCCCAAAAGGTGCCCTCCTCAATACCCATCACCCACCCTCTCCTCCCTCCCACCCCCAATCAACCCTCAGTTTGCTCTCAGTTCTCAACAGTCTCTTATGCTTTGGCTCTCTCCCACTCTAACCTCTT
>NW_024420490.1:4043391-4127061 GCF_014898765.1 Herpailurus yagouaroundi | reverse complement strand
ATGAGTAGTTGAGTAGGAGGCTGGGGCCCCTTATCTCAGCCAGCTCGTCTCTGTGTCACCAAAACCGGGCGTCAAGTGGGAAACGATCTTTCTGATGGCTTCAGAGCTTCCCTTGTTTCTAGCGATAAATATTTGGCTTACTGGTATTTTCTTGTCTGTTACTTTTCTTTTGAAATAGGATCTGCTAAAATACTTTTTGTGTTATAATAGGGTTTGCAAGAACTTATTGAAAACACAAATAGGCAGGTAAACCAGCTTTGCAGAATCGTCTCAAAAATGCAACCTTCTTGGGAGAAGCCCCTGTTGCCAAACTGTGTGTCATAAAAACATTCTCATTACTTTGATAAACCTCTAGTTCCTAAAGATACCAATCGATTAGAAGTGAGAGAGAACTAATGACTCTGAGATTAGCAAGGCTGACATATACTTACTGTAGCAGCAGATGGGAGATTAAACCTCTCTTGGAGGAATGCTATAGTTGAGGATTGAGAAATTTTGATACTGAGTGTTTTTATGTTTGTAACTGTAATCTATAAAATGCACTCAAAATGTAGGGTTGAAGAGGAATAAAAATCATGTAATAAAAATTCAGCATTTATCCTTAACTATGGAAAATGATTTCACCAGGAAAGCAGGTGTTCATGCTTTTATCAGCTTTTTACTTATTATTGTCACAATTGGTTTATCATGGGTTTGTGTGATTTTACAGGTCCTCTGGATTTACACAAAACAGTTTTAATTTTATACCTCGTGGAGAAATTCAAGTCCAGGAACCAAAGCAAAGAGCATAACCCATTGTATTCTCTTCCTCTGGCCAGGGAGCCGCGGGCCCCTCTGTACCAGAGGACCAGCAGGA
Organism: Herpailurus yagouaroundi; assembly: GCF_014898765.1. Lineage (NCBI taxonomy): Eukaryota > Metazoa > Chordata > Mammalia > Carnivora > Felidae > Herpailurus > Herpailurus yagouaroundi. The sequence continues at coordinate 4,126,205 of NW_024420490.1, read as the reverse complement.
AACCCAGCCCCTGACCAACTCTGTGGGAGCTCCTCTTCAGTCGGCAGCATCCCCTGAGCTACAGCAGCCGGACCTCAGGCAGAAGCCACGAATTCCCAAGGTTGTCCCCACGTTTTCATTACAGTCCAATCACACACCAGGCGGCCCAGCTCCTGGTCTTGCCGCCCTTTCCTACTTTGTCAGCGAAGGTGCGGAAGGTGCCAGCTGTGTACCCTGTCTGCCCAGTGTCCTCCAGCAGTACCTCCAGCCCTTCTGCCACAAGGAAAGCCCAGTCTGGCCCAGTTTCCTGAGACGGCAAACTGCTCAACTTTACCAGGAAATAGCAGCATGGACCCACATGCTGCCTCATCAGCTTTCTGCATCCCTCTCAGTTTTGGTGAGTTTGAAATGGCACATGTTAGAAATAGCATCCTTTCAACTGGATTAAAGAGCATTCCTTATTATTATTATTATTATTATTATTTTAGGAAGGCTCATGCCCAGCATGGGGCTTGAACTCACAACCCTAAGGTCAAGACTGGAGGTGAGATCAAGAGATACTTAACCGACTGAGCCACCCAGGTGCCCCTAAAAATCATTCATAATGCAAACTAGCAATAGCTATTTTTTAAGCTGAAGTATAGTTGGCTATAGCTATTTTTTTAATTAAAAGTTTTAGGAGATAATTGTAGATTCACATGTAGTTCTAAGAAAGAATCGAGTGGTACCCCTTACCCAATCTCCCTCAAAGGTAACATCTTGTGAAACTACAGTAAAATATCAAGGCCAGGAGACTGATGCTGATATAACCCACGGATCTTATTCAGCCATCCCCAGTTTGGTTTCACTGTGTGTCTGTGCATTTAGTTCCAGGCAGTTTTATCACGTGGGGTTTGCACATCCACCACTGTGGTCAAGGTACAGAACATTTTTCTCACCCTCTGGTGGCCCTGCCCTCCCTGTTCCCCTTTCCCCAGCTCTTGGCAACCACTGATCTATTCTCTATCTCTAAAAGTGTGTCACTTCAAAATTGTTATATAGTTGGATGCATGTAGTATGTAACGTTTTCATACTGGCTTTTTTTCACCCCAGGTATGTCGCTGGGGATTAAACCAAGTTGTTGCGTGTATCACTGCATGCTGACTACTGTTCCATGGTATAGGTATGCTGTAGTTTAACGGCTCACCTGTCGAAGAAAATTTTCATTCCCCCCCCACCCAGTGTTTGACTACTGGGGTAAAGCTGCTATGAATATTCATGTACAGGTTTTTGTGTAAATAGAAGTGTTCATTTCTTGGACATGAGTACCCAGGAGTGCAGTTTTTGGTTATCTTTTATTTGCATATTCAGTTTTATGGGAAACTACCTGTTTTCCAGTATAGTTGTGCCATTTTATGTTGCTGCCAGCTGTGTATGAGTGGCCCAGTTTCTTCACATCCGTATTTCTGCTCTTTGCATTGTTCTTTCTTCTGATGCTTCGTGATTCCTTCTTTCCTCATATCCTTTCTGATAGAAGATTTTCCTTTAACCTTTCTGTAGGAATCAGTCTTCTGGGGACAAAACCTTTTAGTTCTCATTTGTGTGAGATGTCTTTATTTCCCCTTCTTTCCTGATGGATAGTTTCATCCAGTATAGAACTCATGAATGCAGGTTCTTGTATTATAGCCCTTGAAAACCTTTTATTTATAGAAATGACAGGAAAAGCCAAAGCCAGCCTTGGAGACAGCGCTAAGTCAGTGTATTACCCAACTTTGTTGAGACATGACAGTGGCCAAGATACTGCCTCTTCATCTGTTTTCATCCTTCCCAATTTTGGTGAGTTTGAAATGACACATATGATAAGTCGTGCCATTCAGATTCACCAGCATCCTTAATGCAAGTCAGTGCCAGCTCTTGTTTTTAATGAAGCTTTTTATTTTGAGATCATTGCAGATTCATGTGTGGTTGTAACAAATTATGTCTAGGGGTGCCTGGGTGGCTCAGTTGGTTGAGTGTTGGACTTCGGCTCAGATCATGATCTCACAGTTCATGACTTCATGAGTTTGAGCCCCACGTCTGTCTCTATGCTGACAGCACAGAGCCCGGAGCCCACTTTGAATTCTGTGTCTCCCCCTCTCTCTACCCCTCTCCCACTCACACTCTGTCTCTGTCTCTCTGTGTCTCAAAAATAAACGCTAAAAAAGTTAAAAAAAAAAGAAATTATGTAGAGATCCCATTTATGTTTTACCCATTTTCCCCAACGATAACCTCTTGTAAAACTATAGTAAAATAGCACAACTAGGGGGTACTGACATTGATTTTATCCACATTTGTGTGTGTGTGTGTGTGTGTGTGTGTGTGTGTGCGTGCATGCATGTATTCAGTTCTGTGCGATTTTATTCCACGAGTGTTATTTATCATCACAGTTGTGATCCAGAAAGCTTCCATTGTTGCCACATACTGCCCTTTACAACCACAGCCACCTCCCTCTGGTCACCTTTTCCTCCTAGCGAAGAGTGAACGGATCTCACTTTCTATAATTCTGTCACTTGAATATTGCTTTTTTCTTTTTTTAATTTTTTAATGTTTATTTATTTTTGAGAGACAGAGAGAGTGTGAGTGGGTGGAGGGGCAGAAGGAGAGGCATGAGATCATGACCTGAGCCAAAGTCAGATGCTTACCTGACTGAGCCACCCAGGTGCCCCTTGAATATTGTTATTTAGATGGAATAAAATCCATATAACCTTTTGAGCATAGCTTTTTTTTTTCCTAAACATAATTTCCTGGAGATTCATGCCAACTGTTGCATGTATCAACAGTTTCTTCCACTCTCCCATGTTTGATTCTGCAAATAGTCATATACTGGTTTTTGTGTAAACTTAAGTTTATATTTTTTTTGAGGTGGCTGCCCGAGAGGGCAATTGTGGGTCATAGGACAGTTTCATGTTTAGTTTTATAAGAGACTGCTAAAATTTTTTTCAGAGGAGCTGTGCCATTTGACTTTACACCTGTAATACATAAGTGATACAGTTTCTCTTTATGCCTATTTTTTCTCTTTCCTTTGTTCTTTCTTCTTGATGCTCAGGGAGCCATTCCTTTTTCATGTCTTTTCTGTTTGAATATTTTGGGAATATTTTGAATATTTTTGGCCTTTCTTTAAGGGTCAGTCTGTGAGGGACAAGTTCTTTTAGTTTTTCTTCATGTGAGAATGTCTTTATTTCCTGTACATTAATGAAGGATAGTCTTGCTACATATAGAATTAACGGCTGAGAGTTCTTTTCTGAAGCACTTGAAAAATGTCCTTTCTGTAGAAATACCAGTAACAGCAGAAACCAGCCTGGAAAACAACCCCAAGACAATGAATCACCCAAGTTCATCAGGAAATGACAGGGACCAGTGCTCTTCACCTGTCTTTCTCCCACCCAATTTTGGTGAGTTTAAAATAAGTAGCACTGTTTGCTTTAGATGCATCAACATCCTTAATGGAAGCTAGAGGTAGCTCATACTTTAAATTAAGCTTTTTATTTTGAAACAATTTTGGATTCACATATGTTTTCAAGAAATAATGTAAAGACATCCATTTTACTCTTTACCGGTTTCTCCCAACATTAGCATGTTACAAAACTATGGGATGATAACGCAACCAGGGTATTGACATCGGTACAATACACAGATGTTACTGAAATGTTCCCAGTTGTACTTGTAGTGATTTGTGTGCGTTTGTACATATGCCTACGTAATTTTATCACATGAGTAAGTTTGATGTCCACCAGTACAGTCAGGATACAGAACATATCCATCGCTATCAGGATGCCTCGTCGTGCCCTTTTATAACCACACCTGCCTCTCTCAGGCTGCCCTTTCCTTCCCGTTGCTCATTTCCTTAACCCTTAGCAAGTGCTGCTCTCTATAATTTTGTCTCTCCAAGAGTGTTGTATAAAGAGAATCTTACGGGATGTAACCTCTGAAGATTATTTGGAATTTTCAGTCGGCACAATTCCCTGAAGACTCATTCAGGTCGTTGCATGTATCGGTACTTTCTCCCTTTTTAGCGCTGAATAGTCTTCTGTGGTTGCAACGTGCAGTAGTTGTTCACCCGTTCACCCGTTGAAGGACAATCATTGTTGTTGGGTTTTTCTTTTTTCCAGTTTTTGGTATTAGGAGTAAAGCTGCTACGAACATCTGTGTCCTGGCTTTTGTATAAACATAAGCTTTATTTCTGTCACGAATGCCAAGAGTGCAGTTGTTGAGTCTTATGGTATTGCATGTGCAGTTTTATAAGAAACTGTCCAACAGTTTTCCAGAGAGACTGTACCAGTTTGCATTCTCACCAGCAAAGTGTGGGTGATCTGCTTTCTCCGCATCCACATTTCTGTTCTTCCCATTGTTCTTTCCTCTTTCCTGATGCTCCAGACTTCTTTCTGTCATCATGTCCTTTCTGTTTGAAGATTTTACTTTAGCCTTTCTATACAGGTAAGTCTGCTGGGGACAGATTCTTTTAGTTTTCCTGTGTTTCAAGATGTCTTTCTTTCACGTTTTTCCTTAAGGATAGTTTTGCCTCATGTAGAATTCATGGTTGAGAGTTCTTATCTTTCAGCAATTGAAAAGTTCATACTCCTAGAAATGTCAGGAAATGCAGACACCAGCCCCGAAAACAGCTCCGAGACCATCTATTACCCAGATTTATTGGGAAGTATCAGGGGCTCAGATACTGACTCTTCATCTCTCCCACTCCTGCCCAATTTTGGTGAGTTTGAAATGATACATATCACGTGTATAACTGTTTAATCTAGATCCATCAACATCCTTAATACAAGCCAGTTACAGCTCTTTTTGAAAATTTTATTTTGATGTAACTTAAGATTCAGTGCAGTAGTAAGAAATAATATGGAGTGATTCGTTTATGCTTTATGGATTTTCCCCAATGATAACGCCTTGCAGAACCATGGTACAGTGTTACTACAACCCAGACATTGACATTGATATAATTCACAGGTGTTATTGAGATGCCTCTGGTTTTATTTGCATCTGTGTGTGTATATGTGTATATGTGTATATGTGTTCATGTGTGCATTTAGCACTACACAGTTTTATTGTACGTGTAAGTTCGCACGTCTGCCACCACAGTCAAGGTAGAGATCATTTCCATCACTCAAGGATCCCTTGTTATTGCAATTTTTAGAACCACACCTACCTTCCCTGCCCCCAAGACCCCTCCCCGATACCTGGCTGTCTCTAATCTTTTCTCTGTTTCTATAATTTTGTCTCTTCAGATTGTTATATAAGTGGAGTCATATATGATGTAGCTCCCCCCCACCCACTCAGATTGCTTGGAGACTCATCCAGTTTGTTGCATGTATCAATAGTTTATTACTATTATTGCTGAAAATAGTATTCTATGCTACAGATATACTACATTTTGTTTAATTGTTCACCTATTGAAGGACATCTGGGTTTTTTTTTGGTGTTTGGCCATTAGGAATAAAGCAGTTATAAATACCCATGTACACATTTTTGGGTAAATATAAGTTTTTATTTCTCATTTATTGGTAAAAAGTTTCCTGTGGTATAGATACACAACAATTTTTTTTTAAAAAACACATTCACACATTGAAGGACATCTGTTTTTTTTTTTTCTTTCCAAGTCTGTGGATACTAGAAGTAAAGCTGCTGTGAACAGTCACATACTGATTTTTGTGTAAATACAAGTTTTCATTTTTTCTGTCATGAATGCCAAGAGTACAATTGCTTGGTCTTATGGTAATAGCATGTTTGGTTTTATAAAAACTGCCAAACAGTTTTCCAGAGAGCCTGTGCTATTCTACATTCCCAGTAGCAATGTATAGGTGATCTAGTTTCTCCCCATCTAGATTTCTCACCTTTCTATTATTTCTTCCTTACTAATGCCCCAAGATTCCTTCTCCATAATATCCTTTCTGTTTGAAGATTTTCCTTTAGCTATCTTTTCTGAGTAAATCTGCTAGGAACATTTTTTTTTTAAAATTTTCTTTATGTGAGAATGTCTTTATTTCCCCCTTCTTTCCTGAAAGATAATCTAACTCAGTATAGAATTTACAGATGAGAGTTCTTGACTTTCAGCACTTGACAAAGTTATGCTTGTCGAAATGCCAGAAAAAGCAGAAACCAGCCTGGAAAACAGCTGTCAGACGGTGTATTACCAAACTTCATTGGGAAATGACACTGGCCCAGATCCTGCCTCTTCATTTCAATCCGTCCCACCCAGTTTCAGTTAGTTTGAAATGATACTTACTTCAAGTAGCACTGTTTAAGTTAGAACTATCAATATCCTTCGTGTGAACTCATGATAGCTTTTTCTTTGTAAGAAATCATACTTTTAATATTGTGGTAATTTGGATACCCATTGTAGTTGTAACAAATAATACAGAGAGATTTCATTTATGCTTTACCCATTTCGGCCAACAATAGCATCTTGCAAGACCGTGGTAGAACATCACAACCAGGAGACTGACACTGATATCATCCACAGATCTTTTTTTTTTTTAATTTTTAAAAATATTTATTTATTATGGAGAGACAGAGAGACACAGAGCGTGAGCAGGGGAAGGGTAGAGAGAAGGGGAGACACAGAATCCAAAGCAGGTTCCAGGCCCTGAGCTGTCAGCACAGAGCCCGACGCGGGGCTCAAGCTCACAAACCATGAGATCATGGCTTGAGCCAAAGTCGGTCGCATAACCGACTGAGCCACCCAGGCACCCCACATCCACAGCTCTTACTGAGACTTACCCAGTTTAATTAAATTGATTCTTGTGTATGTGTTTAGTTCTATTTTATTGTATCACATGAGTAGGTTGGATGTCCACCACCACGGTCAAGATACAGAACATTTCCACCACCATAAGGATGCCTCATCTTGCCTGTTTGTAACCACACCCATCTCAATATAAGTCCCCAGGAGATTCATCTGACTTATTGCGTGTATCAGCATTTCCTTCTTTTTTATTGCTCTGTACCTTTCCATGGCGTGGATGTACCAAGGTTTGTGTATTGGTTCACTGTTGAAGAACGTCTGGACTTTTTTCTACTTTTCAGGATTACAAGTAAAATTGCTGTGACTGTTTATGTACAGGTTTTCATGTAAACATAAGTTTTGATTTCTTTTAGATGCCCCAGAGTGCAAATGCTTGGTTGTATGATCATTGCATGTTTAGTTTTATAAGAAACTGCCACAGTTTTCCAGAGAGGCGGTACCATTTTACTTCTGCACGAGCAGTGTGTGAGTGATCTGGTTTCTCTGCATCTACATGTCTGCTGCCTTCATTCTTCTTTCTTCTTTTTTGCTTATTTATTTATTTAAGTGTTTATTTATTTTGAGAGAGAGCTCGTGCATATGAGCAGGGGACAGGCAGAGAGAGAGAAAGAGGGAGAGAAAGAATCCCAAGCAGGCTCTGTGCTGTCAGTGCAGAGCCCGATGCAGGGCTTGAACTCATGAACCATGAGATCATGACCTGAGCTGAAACCAAGAGTTGGATGCTTAACCTGAGCCACCCAGGTACCCCTCTTTCTTCTTTTTCAATGCTCCAGAATTTTTTTCATCATTCTTTTGTGATAGAAGATTTTCATTTAGCCATTCTCAAACATAAGTCAGCTAGTGGCAAATACTTTTGGCTTTCCTTTGTGTGAGAATGTCATGATTTCCCCTTCATTCTTTTTTTTTTTTTTAAACCAGTTTGGATGTTCATATCTTGTCTTCAGTGTTATTGAGGTATAATTGACAAAGTTGTAATATATTTATAAAGTGTACGGTGTGATTTGATATACGTATACATGGGGAAATGATTCCCATCATTGAGTTAATTAACATGTCTGCCATCTCACATACCTTTTTATTTATTTATTTATTTATTTATTTATTTATTTATTTATTTTTGTGGTGAGAATGCTTAAGTTCTACACGTTAAGCAAATTTCAGTTATACAGTCCAGTATTATCAGCTGTACATTAGCTCCTCAGACTTTATTTATCTTAAAACTGAAAGTTGGTACCTTTTCACCAGCCTCTCCCCATTCCCCCCCACCCCCACCCAGCCCCTGGCTGCCATTGAACTGCCATTCATTTATGCTACTCTCTGTTTTTATGAGTTTGAATTTTTTTTTTTTTTTTAGATTCCACATATAAATGATACTATGCAGTGTTTGTCTTGTTTACTATTTGGCTTATTAATGCCCTCCAGGTTCACTCATTACCATTCTCATAAATCTGTTTCATTACTGAAGGACAGTTTTGCCTGATACAGACTTCAGGGTTGAGATTTCTTAACTTTCGGTATTTGAAAATATTTTATTCATAGAAATATTGATAAAGGCTCAGACCAACCTGGAAGAGAGCCCTGAGACAACAAGTTATCCACTTTTATTGGAAAACAACAGTGGCCAAGACTTTTTCCCCTTATGTTGCTGCATTCCTCCCAGGTTTGGTGATTTTGAAATGATACATTTGATACAGTAGTATATTTAATCTAGATTCTTCAACATCCTTAGTGTGAGATAGTGGTAGCTTTTTCTTTTTTTTAATATTAAAAAAGTTTTTTTGTTTGTTTTTTGTTTTTGAGAGAGAGAGAAACGTGCATGCATGTGCAGGGGAGGGGCTGAGGCATGGGGCATGGTGGGGGGCAGAGGATCCAAAGCAGGCTCTGTGCTGACAGCAGAGAGCCCATTGTGGGACTTGAACTCATGAACAAACCATGAGATCACAACCTGAGCCAAAGTCAGACGCTCAAACGACTGAGCCACCTAGGCACCTCAGTGGTAGCTTTTTCTTTTTCTTTTTCTTTTTTTTTATTTACTCTTGAGAGAGAGACACACACAGCATGAGTGAGGGAGGGGCAGAGTGAGAGAGGGACACAGAATCCGAAGCAGACTCCAGACTCTGAGCTGTCAGCACAGAACCTGATGCGGGACTTGAACTCACAGAGCCATGAAATCATGACCTGAGCTGAAGTCGGGCACTCAACTGACTGAGCCACCCAGGAACCCCAGTGGTAGCTTTTTCTAATGAAGTTTTTATTTTCAGAAAAGTTTAGCTGCACATGCAGTTATAAAAAATAATACAGAGAGGTCCTGTGTTCCCATTCTCCAGTTTTACCCAATCTTAACATCTTGCAAAACAGTGACAAATTATCACAACCAAGATACTGTTACTCTACCATCCGCAGACACAAGCAGATACGATTGAGATGTCCCTGGTTTCAGTTTCGCTCGTGTGTATTTAGTTCTATATGATGTTACCGATGTTACCGTCTGCAGAGATTCATGTAGCCTCTACCACAGGGAAGCCCCGAAACAGTTCCATCAGCACCATTTTCCCTCATGTTGCTCTTTTTTTGCCACACCCACCTCCCTCCAGAGGACTTCTCTTCCCAATTCCAGGCCATGCCCTGTCTCTCTCTGCTGGCAATCAGGAATCTGCTCTCCAGATCTATAATGTGTCCATTCAGCATTGTTCTATAAATAGAATCACATGGTGTTTGAGACTGGCTTCTTTCTTCCCTCAGTGCAATTCCCTGGAGAGTTGCTCCTGTTGCTGCACGTGTCAGTCATTCCTTCTTTTTTGCTGCTGAGTACTATTCCACTGTTTGGATACCCCATGATTTATTTAGCTGTTAAAACCTCTGGGTTTCCTGTTTTTAGCTGTTAGGGGTAAACCTGCTATGAATACTTGTTTATCGTTTTTAGCTTTGCTTCATTTCATTCATTTCATTCTCTCATACAAGTTTTTATTTCTCTGGGATGAATGCCCAAGAGTGCAACTTCCAGGCCCTTTGGTAATTGCATCCTTAGTTTTATAAGAAATGGACAAACTGCTTTCCAGCATAGCTGTACCATTTTCCATTCCTGCCAGCAATGTATGAGTGAACCAGTCACTCTGCATCCAGATTTCTGCTCTTTCCATTGTTCTTTCTCCTTCTTGATGCTCCAGAACTCTTTCTTTCATATTCTTTCTGTAAGAAGAGTTTCCTTTAGCCATTTTTGAGCCTAAGTCAGTTAGTGACAAATACTTCTGGTTTTCCTCTGTATGTAAATATCTTTATTTTTGCCTTATTACAGAAGGATAGTTTCATTGGGTATAGAACATGAGTTTGGTAGTCTTTTCTTCCAGTACTTAAAAAATGTTGTCTTTATAGAAATGATGGGCAAAGAAGAAACCAGCCTGGAAAATAACACTAAGATGACAAATTGCCCACCTGTATTGGAAAATGACAGTGGTCAAGATACTTCAGCATATTTCTTCATCCCTTCCAGTTTTGGTGAGTTGAAACGATACATATTACAAGTAGCGCTGTTTAATATAGATTCCTTAACACACTTAATGTCACCTACTGGTAGCATCTCCTAATTAAAAATTACTTAGGGGCACCTGGGTGGCTCAGTCGGTTAAGCATCTGACTTCAGCTCAGGTCATGATCTCTCAGTCTGTGGGTTCAAGCCCCGCATCAGGCTCTGTGCTGACAGCTCAGAGTCTGGAGCCTGCTTCACATCCTATGTCTCCCTCTCTTTCTGCCCCACCCCTGCTTATGCTCTGTCTCTCTTCATCTTTCAAAATTGAATAAATGTTAAAAAATTTTTTTAAGATACTTAAAATTAATTAGTTAAAAATTAGAAATTTTATATTGAGAAAATTGTAGCTGCTCATGCAATTGTAAGAGAGATCTTGTGTACATTTTACCCACTTTCGCCCAATGACACCATCTGGCAAAACTATAGTATAGTATCACACAACCAGTATGTAGACATTGATAGAATCCACAGATTTTTATTGAGATGTTCTCAGTTTTATTTGTATTTGTGTGTAGATTTATGTTTGTGTGTGTATGTGTATTCAGCTTTATATTATTTAATTTCATGACGTGAGTAGTTTTCATCTGTTGCCTTTTAAACCCGTACCTGCTTTTCTCCTCCTACTCTCTTACTCCTACCCTACCTTGTCCCTGCCGTTGGCAGCCACTAATCTGCTCTTCTCCTTTATACTTTTTTCATTTCAGGAATTTTATATAAATAGACTCATATGGTATGTAATCTTTGGGGATGGCCTTTTTTTTTCATTCAGCATAATTCCTTGGAGCTTCAACTAAGTTGCTGCGTGTATCAGTAATTCTTTCTTTTTTGTTGCTGAGGACTAGTCCACAGTATGGGTGTACTGGGGTTTATCTGTTCACTGGTTGAAGGATGTCTGGGTTTCCAGTTTTTGGTTATTAGGTGTAAAGTTGCTATGAACACTCATGTACAGGTTTCAATGTGAGCATCAGTTTTCATTTCTCTGAGATAAAGCCCAAGAGCACAGTTGCTGGGTCCTGCAATAACAGTAAGTTGAGTTTTGTAAAAAACTGTTGAACTGCTTCCCAGTGTAGCTGTACCGTCTTCTATTCCCACCAGCGATATACGAGTGATCTAGTTTTTCTGTGTGTATAATTTTGCTCTTTCTTTTGTTCTTTCTTCCTTCTTTGTACTTTGAGGCTCCTTCCTTCATTATATCCTTTTGGTCAGATTTCCTTTAGCCATGTTTTAAGGCTTAGTCAGCCAGCAACATTTTTTTTTAATTTTCCTTTGTCTGAGGATGTCTTTATTTCTCCTCATTCTTGGAGGGTAGTTTTGCCTGACACAAAAATCACTCTTGAGATTCCTTGTCTTTCAGCACTTGAAAGATGTTTTACTGATCAAAATGTTGTGCAAACAGAATCCAGGACAGAAATGAGTTCTGAGACAATGGATTCCTCAACTTCAATGAAAAACAACAGGGACCGTGACACTGATTCAGAGTCTTTCTTCCTCACTCCTGGTTTGAGTTTAAAATGATACATATTATAAGCAGTACTCTCTAATTTAGGTTCATCAACATTCTTAATATGAATTCTTAGTGATAGCTTTTTCAAAATGAAAGTTTTCATTTGGAGATATTTCAGAACCACATGTGGGTGCATGAAATAATACAGAGAGATCCTTTTTTCTACTTTAGATTTTATTTTATCATTTGTTTTTATTTATTTATTTCACTTTTTAAAAAATTTATAATTTTTTAAAATGTTTATTTTTGAGAGAGAGAGACAGAGTGTGAGCGAGAGAGGGGCAGAGAGAGAGGGAGATACAGAATCTGAAGCAGCCTCCAGGCTCTGAGCTGTCAGCACAGCCCAATACGGGGATCGAACTCTTGAACTATGAGATCATGACCTGAGCCGAAGTCAGACGTTTAACCAACTGAGCCATCCAGGCACCCTTTCAGAAGGCTTTTAATTGCAAATTTAATGTCTTTGATGGTTATAGGGCTATCTAGATTATCTGTGTCATCTGGGTTGAGTTTTGTCATTTGTAATTTTGGAGGAATTGATTCAACTCTTCTAAGTTACTAAATTTATGAATGTAAAGTGGTTTGTAGCATTCCCTATTATCCTTTTGATGACTGCTGGATCTCTAGTGATAACTTGCTTCATTCTTGATACTGATGATTTGTGTCATCTCTTTTTCTTTTTAGAGGTTTAGTAGCTTTATTAATCTTTTGCAGCACTAGCTATTTGCTTTGTTGATTTCCTGTTGTTTTCCTGTTGTTTTCATATTTTCAGTTTCATTGATTTCTGTTTTTTTTTTAAAGTTTATTTATTTATTTTGAGAGAGAGAGAGAAAGAGAGAAAGAGAGAGCATGCCCAGGAAGGGGAAGGGCAGAGAGAGAGAGAGGGAGAGAGAGAATCCCAAGCAGGTTCCATGCTGTCAGCACAGAGCCTGATGTGGGGCTCGAACTCACAAACCATGAGATCATGACCTGACCGAAATCAAGAGCTGGACACTTAACTGACTGAGCCACCCAGGTGCCTGATTACTGCTCTTTGTTATTTCATTCTTTTTGCTTATTTTGGGTTTATTTTACTCTTCATTTCTTAGTTTTTGGTGTAGGAACTTACATTATAAATTTAGAACTGTCTTCTTTTCTAATATAAGCATTTAGGGCTATAAATTTCACTTTTAGTACTGACTTAGTTACATCTCATATATTTTGATGTGTTGTATTTTCATTAAGTCCTATGTGTTTTATTATTTCTTTGAAAACTTTCTCTTTGATACATCTATTATTTATAAATATGCTGTTCAATTTCCAGGTGTTTAAAGATTTTTCTTCTTGTGTTTCTATTATTGATTTCTAGTTTGATTCTATTATGGTCAGAAAATATACCACATATGATTTCTTTTCTTTTCTTTTTTTTTCTTTGTTTTTTTAAAAATATATGAAATTTATTGTCAAATTGGTTTCCATACAACACCCAGTGCTCATCCCAAAAGATGCCCTCTTCAATACCCATCACCCACCCCCCCACCCCCCATCAGTCCTCAGTTTGTTCTCAGTTTTTAAGAGTCTCTTATGCTTTTGATTTATTTTCTTTTAAATTTGTTGAGATTTTTTCCTCTGGCCTAGGATGTGGTTTGTGTTGGTGAATGATCCACAGGCATTTGAAAAAACATATACATTCTGGTTTTGTTGGGTGGAATGTTCTATAACGAGAATCCTGTTCATTGATTGTGTTGTTCAGATCTTATGTATCCTTGCTGATTTTTGGTCTGGTTGTTCCATCAGTTGCTGAGAGAGGGGAGTGTGTGAGGTCCAGAACTATAATTATGGATTTGATTCTTTCTCCTTTTAGCTCTTTCCATTTTTGCTTCATGTATTTTGAGACTTTGTCATTTGGTATGTTGAGAATCATTGTCTTCGTTGGGGTTGGTCTTTTCATCTTTATTTGTTTTTAGTAACTTTCTTTGCTCTCAAGTCTACTTTATCTGATGGCAGTACAGCTATTCTGTTTTTTTTTTTTTGATTAATGTTTGCATGGTATATGTATGCTTTTCCATCAGTTTACTTTCAATCTACCTATGTATTGAATTTGTAGAGTTTCTTGTAAACAGCACATAGTTGACTTTTTTAAATCTACTTTACCAGTTGCTGCCATTTAATTGATATGGTTAGGTTATTTTCATTTAAGATAATTATTGATATCATAGACCTAAGTCTAGCATTTTATTATTTTTCTTTTTGTTTTCTGTTTTTCTCATTATTTTCTTTAAAGTTTATTTATTTTTGTAAGTAGTCTCTACACCCATTGTGGGGCTTGAACTCACCACCCTGAGATCAAGGGTTGCATGCTCTACTGACTGAGCTAGTGAGACACCCCTCTCATTCTTTTTTTGTTTATCTTTTTTTGCCTTCCTGTGGGTTACCTGAACACTTTCTAGGATTCTATTTTGATTTATTTATGTTTTTAAATATGCTGTTTTATATAGTTTTCTGAGTGGTTCCTCTGGATGTTACTATATATGTATGTGACTTATCACAGTCTACCGGTGTCAGCATTTTACCACTTGGAATAAAGTGTTGAAACTTTAATTCCACTTAGTTCCCTTTGCCCTCCTCATTTTTAACTGTCATTGTCTTGGATGTCAGATGGTATTTTCATTTTTGTCTCAGTCGTCACATATGGTTTACAAAACTCACGATCATATTGTATTTATCTGTATCTCTGCCTCTTCTGTTCTTTATTTCTTTTAATTATTGAATAGTATTCTATGGTATTAGATTTACCACGGTTTGTTTAACCATTCACCTGTTGAAGGACATCTGGGTTGTTCACAGTTTTGGCTATTATGAATGAAGCTAAGAACATTCATGTGCAGGTTTTCATGTCATATCATGAGCTTTTACTTCTCTGGGATACTTGCCCAAGAGTGAAATTACTATGTCATGTGGTAATTGAAGATTTCGGTTTTATAAGAAACTGCCAAACTGTTTTCCAGTGTAGCTGTTCCATTTCATATTGAATGAATGATCAAGTTTCTCTGCATGCATATTTCTGCTCTTTCTGTTGTTATCTTTTCCTTTCTGATGCTCCAAGATTCCTTCTGTCATCATAACTTTTCTGTTTGATGATCTTCCTTTAGCCATTCTTTAAGAGTCGGTCTGCTAGTGATAAATATTTTTAGTTTTCTTTGTCTGAGAATGTGTTTATTTCCCCTTCATATCTGAAGGATAGTTTGCTGTATAGCAAATTTGCTATCGAGAGTTCTTTTCTTTCAGCACTTTTAACTATAGAAATATTGGTAAAAGCAGAAAATGTCATGGAAAACAGATCTTACTCAACTATATTGGAAAATGACAATAGCCAAGATTCTAGCTCATCATCTTTCTGCATCCGGTCCAATTTTGGTGACTGACTGTGTGATGACACATCACAAGTAGCACCACTTAACATATATTCTTCAACATTCTTTTTTTAAATGTTTTATTTATTTTTGAGAGAGAGAGTGAGCGTGCATGAATAGGGGAGGGGCAGAGAAAGAAGGGGACAGAGAATCTGAAGCGGTCTCTGCACTGAGCCTGATATGGGGCTCGAACTCATGAACCACGAGATCATGACCTGAGCCAAAGTCAGACACGCAACTGACTGAGCCACCCAGGCATCCCCTTAAACGTTCTTGATACAGGCAAATGGAAGGTTTTTGTTTCCTATTTTAAGGGTTGGTTTTAGGTTATATTAATAATAATGGCTAACATTTATTGAGTGTGTACAAGGCACTGTACTAATGAACTGACATGTCTCTTCTCTGTTAACATTCAAATGACCCCATATGTAGGTACTTTTATTACTCCCTTTCTCAAAGCCTTAAGACCTGGTGAGTGGCAATTCTGGAACTCTAACTCAGTTCTCTCTGGCTTTAAATCTCATATTTCTTTTTTTTTTTTAATTTTTTTAACGTTTATTCATTTTTGAGAGACAGAGATAGAGTGCGAGTGGGGGAGGGGCAGAGAGAGAGGGAGACACAGAATCCGAAGTAGGCTCCAGGCTCTGAGCTGTCAGCACAGAGCCCGACGCGGGGCTCCAACCAATGAACCGTGATATCATGACCTGAGCTGTGTATTGCCTGCCAAGCCACAGTGGCAGAGATGAGGTGACCCTAAGTTCCGTGGTTTCTAAGGGCAAACCTTCCTAATATTTTATAGTTCCTTTGTGTCTCTACTTCTAAGTAGATAATCTCTTATTAATATTCTAGCACAGGGCTCAGCAAACTTTTTCTGTAAAGGGCTAGATAGTAACTATTTTAGGCTTTGTGGGCCATCTGGTGTCTGTCACAACTACTCAACTTTGCTGCTGTAGCATGAAAGCAGCCACAGATGTAGGTAGATGAATGAGCGTGGCTATGTGCCAATACAACTTCATTTGCAAAAAATGGTAGTGAGATTGCCCTGTGGACTGTAGTTTGCTGACTCCTGTCCTAGAGGAGATGCTTTTCTTTTAAATCATTTTGTTGGCAAAAGTAGAAAAAAGTTCCAAAATTGTTCTGTTACTAAATGGGCACCATGGTATGCTGTTGTTAGAAGTATACACTGGCAAAAACTTTCTGAAGGGCGATTTCTATAAAAATCCATAAAAGTATTTATGCCAATTGACTCAGTAATCCCACTTCTATCTGAAGATGTAATTAATAAAAAAGATTTATATTTAAATTTTGGTACAAGAACTTTCTTTAGAGAATCATGGACAATTGGAGACAGCCAAATAAGCAGCCATAGGGAATTAGTGAAGTAATTCCTGGTATATCCATGGACATACATGAAGCAGTAAAGCATCGTGGTTAAGAGCATGGGCTCTTGAGTCAGATTGCCTGGGTTCAAATCCCAGCTCTAGGTCTTACTAACCATGTGACCTTCAGTCACTTATATAACCTAAGTATTGGTTTCTTCATTTGTGAAGTGACAAAAATTCTGGTACCTATTTCATAGAATTGTGAGGATCAAATGGAATTATTCATTTAAAGCTCTTAACTCAATGCTCAGAACCCAAGTCCAACCTGAGTGTCACCTGTCAGGAAAATCATGAAGATAGGAATGCAGATGCAGACTTGGAAAAAAAACAAAACAAAACAAGAACTAAAGAAAATGGAGACATGTTCGAGATAATTGAAAAAGCAGGATTCAGACTATATATGAAGTATGATTTTAATTTTGTGTTTCAAAACAAGAAATAGAAAAAAGAATGGAAGACATCAGCAGATTAATGGTTCAGAGAACTTGGTTTATAAACAGATTTAAAAACTGGCTCTGTGATCTTGTTCACAAGTAACTTCTGTGGGCCTCAGTTTCCTCATCTTCTAAATGGGCATAATGTCATTAGGGTGATGAAACTGAGATTATAGATGCAAAATATTTAACATAGTGACTGATATATAGGAGTTACTCAATAAATGCTAGCTATTTTAAAATTTTCTTTTTTTATGTTTATTTTTATTTTTGAGAGAGAGAGAGAGAGAGAGAGAGAGGTGGGGGCGAGGGACAGAGAGAGACGGAGACACAGAATCCAAAGCAGGCTCCAGGCTCTGAGCTGTCACCATAATGCCCAACACAGGGCTCGAACCCACGAACCGTGAGATCATGACCTGAGCTGAAGTCGGATGCTTAACTGATTGAGCCACCCAGGCGCCCCTTAAAATTTTCTTAATTATGCCTACCCATTTTTTCCAAATCATTTTCAGGGAACATATACTCACTCAGGAATATAGCTCTGAGTGTACTTTTAGTCTGTAAAAGGGAGCAATGGGATCTCAGAGCAACATGTTTACATATGCATCTTTAGCCTAAGAATTGAATTTATTCAAGACAATGAAACAATTAGTTCAAGTATGGAGCATTCAAGACTAGAAAAGGTGAAAAATGCTGTTATGCAGATGGCATCAAAGAGACTCATTTAAGGAAAAGAAGAGAGAAGTACAGAAAAAAATTCACCCAAGTAGAAATTAGTGAATTAGAAATCAATTAGTTTCCTTTTCTTGGGCACTTTCATGGTAGCCTTGCATGAAAAAAACACAAAGATTTTACTTTTTCCCTCTGTTTTAAAAGGGTATCTCGGTGATCCAAAAAGGAATGTCGGGGTGTTTGATGCTCATTTGCTGACTGCACAAAGGAAGGCTAATCCTAGGCATGCATTCTGCTACCTGATTCATATTTTGTTCTCCAAGGAGATTCTGATGGACGGCTGGGTAGGTGTCAATTCCCAAGGCCTCCGACCTCTAGATGCAAACAAAATGGCTGCATTAAGAGGTATGTAAAGTCATTATGGAATCTTGTTTTATCATCATTGGGTCATCTGATGAATGTTATTGGCAGTTGAAGAGATAGTGATGAGGTCGATGCAAATCTTAGAACTGTTTATTTTTTCACCTGTCTGACCCAGATTTTACAATTTAATATTATGTAATGGGTAATAGCTTGTAAAGAGTAAAACTTGTCCATAGGCTAATGGAACAAGACCAGCTTTCTTGATTATTGTTGCTTATGGCTAGAATGAAGTCATTTCTTCAGTGCTGAAACCTGGTACTAAAAAAATAAAGAACCCCCCCCCCCCGCCCCACCCCACAAAATGCAGGAGAATAAAACACACTTCTGTGCTAGTAACTGGCAACACAGAAATAGAATGTCATGATTAATCCATTTTAGCCTCCTGTATTCCCGCCTTCCAGCAATTTGTATGAAGGTCCTAGAACTCATAGGCACTGAGGCCACAACAATGAATAAGTATTTCTGCCCACAAGGAGTTCACAGTCTAGAAAGGAACTGTTGAGGGAAACAGATCAATTCTCATCCAGGCAGTAATGTAGAAGCTCAGAGAGCAAAGCAAATACTGTGAGGGCATTAGGAAAGGCTTACTAAGGACAAAACATTTGAGCTAGATTTGGGAGGATTCCTTAGCTAGATAAATAGGAAGGGTATTCTAGGCAGAGGGAATAGCTTATGGGGAAGATAGACACAGTAGGCACAAATAGACTATGGTGTAATAATATTTGCAATAACACGATTTTCTGTTTATTTTCAGGTTTCCTTTTTAGTTTTAACTTATCCATAGGATTATTCAAGGACATTAACACCCAGAAATATTTGACTTTCTGTTACATACTTTTTTAACTTTTAATTTTTTTTTTGGAGACAAAGAGAGAGAACGTGTGAGTTGGGGAGGGGCAGAGGGAGAAGGAGAGAATCTTAAGCAGGCTCCACACCCAGCATAGAGCCTGAAGCCAGGCTTGATCTCACGACCATGAGATCATGACCTGAGCCAAAAGCAGGAGTTGGATGCTCAACCAACTGAGCCCACACTTTTTTTAAAAAGCACCAAAACGTCATCACTTCTCAGCCTTTTGGCTAAGATCAAGTGTAGTATATGTTCTTATTAATTTAATAAAAGCACCAGTGGCTCGTTAGCGGCTCCCTAGGTCAATGTTTTATAGGGAATTGTGCATTAGAAGAAGTGAGATACTCAGCAAAGCATCCTCTTTGGACGGAATTTCTAAACTCTCAGAAAGAGAGAAGAGAATGACAATTCAAAATAGAAAATTTCAGCTTTTTAAATAAAAAATGTCTTGTCAGTTCTTTGGGTTTTTTTTCTTTTTTAAAATTTTCATAAACGCTTTCTGCTCTTTGCAGAACATCTGCAATCAGTTTTTCCCGACTATGATTTGCGTGAATATGGAAATTACTGGCAAACCTGTATTGCCGATATCAATTCTCTGATCAGCTGTTTGCGTTCTGAAGCCAACACAATACGAGTAAGTTCTTTTTTATTTAAATATGGTCGCTGCTGTACAATTGCATACTGTGTACAATTCCGGAATGGATAGCATGAGACACTGGATCTTTAGGCTGTGTGCTCAATTCTTGTTTATTTAATTAAGGGGCAGTGTATGTTCTGTGCCTGTTTGTTTCACTCTTTGACATTTATCCTCCATACAAATACTCTAAAGATAAAAGCAATCAAATGGAGTGTTAGAGTTTGTATATTTGAAGCCACGGTGTATACTAGAAAAAAGTTTCAGCTGTGAAGGTATTTGGTAAATCTTTTTCAGTATCCCATTGAGTAACACAGAAAAGAGCAGACTGTGGTGCTGCTTAGCTGTTCTAATGGTACTTATGGATGGCCCAGGTGCTTGTTTGCTTTCAGTGATGGCAGGACCTGGTGAAAAGCATGCATGTCATGAGTTTAAGCAATCGTAGATATGTTGTACTTTCCACAGTTACATGGTAAACAGGAATCTAGCTTTTCTCTCATCCATTCTATCTTCAAAGTGCATTAGAGATTTTTTTTTATGTTTTATTTTATATTTGAGAGAGAGAGCGTGCGAGCAGGGGAGGGGCAAGGAGACGGACACAGAATCCGAAGCAGGCTCTAGGCTCTGAGCTGTCAGTGCAGACCCCAAAGTGGGGCTCCAACCCACGAGCTGTGAGATCATGACCCGAGCCGAAGTCGGACTCCTAACTGACTGAGCCACCCAGGCGCCTCTCATTAGAGATTTTTTAACATGAACAGGCCAGTAGGGGAGAGGGAGAGTGTCCCATCTATTGCCTTCTCCTGAAGAAGCATTTAACTCAACAATTTCTCATTTCTACCCACCCCTCTAAAAATCCCATGTTATTCTCACCACATACAGTCACTCCTGCGTCTCTGGAGTGAGTTTATGGAAACTCTCTGCCAAGAATATTTGTAGCTGAGCTTATGTTTTCCTGGTGAACGGCTTGATTTCAGTGATAGCTCACGCACCATCTGTCTGAAACCAAATCTGCTTATTTTTCACATTCCCTTTTATATCCTACAAAAACTGCACCCTAAACATTTGAATGTAAAATTATGATACTGCCTGGAAAATGGTAATTTGCATATTTGCTTAGGCGTCAGAAGAGAAGCAGCATCTGCCAAATGCCTGCTGTGTACTTGACTAGGAGAGGGATAGGTCTTTGCCACTCAAAGCGGGTCCGCGGACCAGCAGCAGCAGCACCACAGGAAAGCTTGTGAGAAATGCAGAGTCTTGAGTTCCACACCAGACTCACTGAGGCAGAATTTGCATTTTCGCAAGACCCTCAGGTGATTTGTGTGCACATTGAAGTTTGAGAAGCCCGGACCTAGAGCAGTGGTTGTCAGCCCCCGGTATGTATTAGAATAGTGCGAGACACTTTTAAAGAATGTAATTAATGCCTGAGCTTTCCCACTCCTTCCATCAAAGATTCTGGTTGAATATGCCAGGAAAATGGGACTCAAGCACAGCTTTAAAATTAAAAAGATCCTGAGGGTCTTTAGACATCCCTAGAGTCTCTAGCCACCAAGGAAAGAGAAAGAAAACAAAAATATTTCAAAAAAAAAAAAACCCCACAAGTTGTCATCTCCAAGAAGCTGATTGATTCGTTTATTCATGAGATGTTTCCTAAGCACTTATTTTGTGCCAGCAATTATCATTCAGGTAATTAGATAAAGCTGCCAGGTTCTCCAAAAAGCAGGCAGTTAAGGTGGTTTGAGGAGGAAGCCACACCTCTCCTTCTATCACGGCTTTCGCTCACCTTATTGGAGACGGTTGCTTCCTTACCAACCTGGGGGGTTCTGGTACCTGATAGAACATGTCCATATTTTCTCCCAATGGGACTTTGTTTATAAATACAATTTGGTGTTTCAGCAGAAAGCTCGTGACAACAGTAAAGGCCCTACCAATCCTGATACACCAGTGGCTGCAGATTTGAACGGTACGAGGTATGGTAAAGGCAGTGAAAGCAGTTCCCAGTTATCTCAGCAAGCAGCTGCCTCAGAAACAAGAGGAAATGGGAATTCTCAGCAGAACAGCAGCGCTTGCCCCAAAGGAATTAAAGAACATTCCACTGATAATTCATTGGTATCTTACGAAGCATTGGGTGAGTTAAAATAAGTTCTCTTGATCATACATGTTGAATCTGGGTGATGCATTTATGGATCTCCTTGTACTACTTTTATGTATGTTTGAAAGTTTTCATAAGAAATCTAAACAACCTAATCTCTTATATTAAGGAGTTAATGAAAACGGACAACCTAGTTCTGAGACTGGTAGTTTTTAACATTAAGCTAAACCTGTTACGTTTCCTTTGAAAAGCAGTTCTCAGCTAATTCTTTCAGCCAGTGTGAACCTTCAGGTTAGGCATCTTTTTTTTTTTATGTTTATTTGTTTTTGAGAGAGAGACAGAGTGTGAGCCGGGGAGGGGCAGAGAGAGAGAGGGAGACACAGAATCCAAAGCAGGCTCCAGGCTCTGAGCTGTCAGCACAGAGCCCGACATGGGGCTTGAACCCATGAACCGTGAGATCATGGCCTGAGCCGAAACTGGACACCCAACCAACTGAGCCACCCAGTTGCCCCTTAGTTTAGGCATCTTGCTCCGCAGGTGAAGGAGAAGGTGCTACAGCTGGATGATCCAGAAGCAATTCAGGTGTTTTGCTCTCTCTGTGCCCAGCACATGGCTGGTGCTCCTTAAAGAGCTTTTGTGTGAATTGATGAATCCCATCTGTCAGAACACTTTGCCCCTACCGCTAGCTGTCTGCTGGAGGCACATCCCACTTGATTAGTGTCAAGCGGCAGTCGGTTCTGTAGGTGACCACGCCACCTGCCACTCATGCTTCCCAATACCCCTCCCTCAGTATGCTGGGGTGTAGTGGCACTGGAGGTAGCAAAACTATTTTCTGTTTCTCCCCAGCCCCCATGTCACCCCTAAGGAAGAATATTACCTGTGAACCTGTTTAGACGAAATTATTCAAATGATGCATCTTTATATTTTTTCCATTATATTTTTTCCATTATAAAAGTAATGGAACTACTCTGTTTGTTCAGGTTGTATGCCATAGAAACAAACTTTGGCCCAATTAAACCATAACAAAAATCAGAGGGTGAATAGCTCTGAGATTTAAAGAAGGAAAGAACAAACCGAGCCACATGCAGGAGCCAAACTGCCAGGCCCCACAGTGCAGCCTCTGGGGTCTATTGAGGTCTGTGGGTCTCTGTGTCTTCCATGATATCTAGGTTCTGGTTTTCTCTGGTCACCGTTCAGATTCCTAGGAGAAAGAATCTGATTTGGGGTGCTTAGGTGAGAGGTCTAGAACCAGGGGATAGAGCCAATTAAGCAAATTGTGAGCCAGGCAGCTGAGCTGCCCAGTTTGTGTATAGTCTGTTACACCATTTGATTCTTACAAATTGGAAAATATTTGGGAGGGAAGAAAAGCTCCCACAAGATACTGTATCCCATCCAGATACTGTAAAACACTATTATGGGCATTTTAATTTTCTTCTACTTTTTTTCTTACCTTTTAAAACATTATGGTTTCTATGCTCTTCTTATTAAATATGATAGGTGTATGTTTTTCCTCTAGAATCTCCAGTGTTTATGATCATTGCTTTTAACAGGTATATAATATTCCATTAAGTGCTCTAATTTCTTTAACTACCTCCCTCTTTCTTTTTGCGGATTTTTTTTGGAGAGGATTATTAGTCATACAATTCATGCTGCCAGAAAATTCCTTTGTATAGCTCTGTACATATTTTGGATTCTTTTTTTTTATTAAATTTTTTAATGTTTATTTTTGACAGAGAGATTGAGAGGGAGAGAGAGAAGGGGAGGGGGAGAGAGAGAGAGGGGGAGAGAGAGAGAGAGGGACAAAGCTTGAGTGGGGGAGGGGCAAAAAGAGAGGGAGACACAGAATCCGAAGCAGGCCCCAGGCTCTGAGCTGTCAGCACAGAGCCCAACATGGGGCTCGAACTCACAAACAGTGAAATCATGACCTGAGCTGAAGTCAGATGCTTAAGTGACTGAGCCACTCAGGCACCCTGGGGTCTCTTCTCAAGTTAGGTTCTCAGAATTTGAAATACCAGGTTAAAGGGTATTAATCTTTTTTTCAGGCCTTGATAAATATTGCTAGGTTAATCTTCCAGAGTGAAGTCTTTGGACCTACTAAGTGAACTTTTGAATAATTTTATGTCTCTTGCTAAATGTTGGATCTGGGGGATTCAGTAATTAATACTGTTACTCATTAAATGATGAATGTTTCAAGATGAAAAATACGTTTATGGACCTGTAAGAATCCTATTGTATTTCTCTAACATATTTTCTCCAACAAATAATTCTTTATTATGTGTAAAATATGATATTTTTAAGTGTGGTTAATTTGAATGACTAGGACTGATGAGAGTTGGTGATAATTAGGCTGTAGAGTTGAGGAATGAGAATAGGCTTAAAATTTATTTTTGGGTTCAAATAAGTTATCTAAAATAAGATAACTGAGTTGCGTTTGCTGATTTTTTTAAACATTTTTTTAATTTTATTTTTTATTTTTAAAAATTTACATCCAAATTAGCATATAGTGCAACAGTGATTTCAGGAGTAGATTCCTTAATTCCCCTTACCCATTTAGCCCATCCCCCCTCCCACACCCCCTCCAGTAACCCTCTGTTCTCCATATTGAAAAGTCTCTTATGTTTTGTCCCCCTCCCTGTTTTTGTGATTTTTGCTTCCCTTCCCTTATGTTCATCTGTTTTGTCTCTTGAAGTCCTCAAATGAGTGAAGTCATATGATTTTTGTCTTTCTCTGACTAATTTCACTTATCATAATACCCTCCAGTTCCATCCATGTAGTTGCAAGTGGAAAGATTTCATTCTTTGTGATTGCCGAGTAATACTCCATTGTATGTATATGTGTATATATATATATA
The DNA here is from genome assembly GCF_014898765.1 of Herpailurus yagouaroundi. NCBI lineage: Eukaryota > Metazoa > Chordata > Mammalia > Carnivora > Felidae > Herpailurus > Herpailurus yagouaroundi. Next base: position 4,101,703 of record NW_024420490.1, on the reverse strand, counting down.
TATATATATATATATATACCACATTTTCTTTATCCATTCATCCATCGATGGACATTTGGACTCTTTCCATACTTTGGCTATTGTGGATAGTGCTGCTATAAACATGGGGGTGCATGTGTCCCTTCGAAACAGCACACCTGTATCCTGTGGGTAAATGCCTAGTAGTGCAATTGCTGGGTCTTAGGGTAGTTCTGTTTTTAGTTTTTTGAGGAACCTCCATGCTGTTTTCCAGAGTGGCTGCACCAGTTTGCATTCCCACCAATATTTCAAAAGCATTCCCCTTTTTTCCACATCCTCACCAACATCTGTTGTTTCCTGAGTTGTTAATGTTAGCCATTCTGACAGGTGTAAGGTGGTATCTCATTGTGGTTTTGATTTGTATTTCCCTGATGATGAGTGATGTGGAGCATTGTTTCATGTGTCAGTTGGCCATCTGGATGTCTTCTTTGGAGAAGTGTCTATTCATGTCTTTTGCCTATTTCTTCACTGGATTATTTGTTTCTAGGGTGTTGAGTTTGATAAGTTCTTTATAGATTTTGGATACTAACCCTTTATCTGATATGTCATTTGCAAATATCATCTCCCATTCTGTCGGTTGCCTTTTAGTTTTGTTGATTGTTTCCTTTGGAGTTTGCTGATTTTTAAATGATGAGTTTAATAACCAATAAAAAAAACCCTACATTTACATTTTTTTGAACATTTATTTATTTTTGAGAGAGACAGAGTATGAGCAGGAGAGGGGCAGAGAGAGAGGGAGATACAAATCCAAAGCAGGCTTCAGGCTCTGAGCTGTCAGCACAGAGCCTAACACAGGGCTCCAACTCATGAACTGTGAGATCATGACCTGAGTCGAAGTCGGGCGCTTAACCAACTGAGACACCCAGGTGCCCCAGAAAACATACATTTTAAAAATTGTAAAAATTTCAGTAATAACCTTGTTCCTTTTTAAAAAATGATTTTTAAAGTTTATATATTTATTTTAGAGAGGGAGAGAGTGACAGAGTGCGAGCTGGGGAGGGGCAGAGAGAGAGGAAGAGAGAGAATCCTAAACAAGCTCCACACTCAGCACGGAGCCTGACTGGGGGCTTGATCTCACTACTGTGAGATCATGACCTCAGCCGATAACGAGTTAGACGCTCAACTGACTGAGTCATCCAGGTGCTCCTGTTGCTTCTTTTTGAAAAAGCGTTGTTTTTTTTTTTTTTTTATAGAGGACAACGATGCATGAAAATTACTTAGAATTTATTACTAAATGGAATGTTAAAACTGATTATATCCTGAAAGGCAAAAGAACACTAAATCACTTTCCTGAATGATCAGAACATGTGTAATCATATCAGCAGTGATTCCTGTTTCATTTGTCATGCTATCTCATGATACACTAAAAACTTAAGGCCTTAATATTTTTTTTAATGTTTATTTATTTTTGAGAGAGAGACACACACACACAGAGTGTGAGCAGGGGAGGGGCAGAAAGAGAGGGGGACACAGAATCTGAATGAAGCAGGCTCCAGACTCTGAGCTGTCAACGCAGAGCCCCATGTGGGGCTTGAGCCCACGGACTGCGAGATCATGACCTGAGCCGAAGTCAGACACTCAACTGACTGAGCCACCCTGGTGCCCTAAGGCTTTAATTTTTTTAACGTCTCAAATTCTGGAGCCTAAAAATTCAGAAAAATCAACCATTCTGTTAAAGCCTTTTTAAAAACTTGAACCCTACATTTGCCATGGAAGTTGACATCTTCTTTCTCTTTTGCTTCTAGAATATCTTGGAAATCCAGATAGAAATATCCGGTTGCCGCATTCAGTGCTAAGTATGGCAAAAGTGAAGTCTCGCCCAGAGCTGTCAGCCATATACTTAATTCACAACCTGTTCACAGAGGAAGTCCTGATAAGAAGTAACATCTATGGCAGTTTTGGGCATGGTTTGTATGCCCTTAATCCGAATAGGATTAACGCTCTTCGAGGTGGGTTACAAGTTGAGTATGTGAGAATAAATAAAAAGCAAATTATGTTACAGAAGGACAGAAACGACAATCCATTCAGTTTGTGTGTATTTTAAGGAAAGATGGAGCTGTAACTAATTCCCTCTTTAGAGCATAACAAGGAGCGTTTTCATAAATTGTGTTCCTTTTGCATTTGGATTTCCCAGGCTAATTGCTCTGTCTTGCCAGGCATATGGAAACTCAAACACCTCTGTTTACTGAGGATCAGGGTCGAAGCTGCTGGGCTTTATCAATTTGCCAAAGTGTCAACAATAGCACAGCGGGTTAATTTGCTAGATTTTTCTTGTGCATATGAGTACAGTGTCGTCTTTATCTATGATGTATATGGATGAAGCTTCCAAAAGCAGTTCTATGAAATTGTTAATTTGGAAAACGCAGGATGCAGAATATTTCTTATTTGTATTGCTGGTCCCCAGCAAAGAGAGAGTTCTGAGCACCATCTCAGTTAGTTAGTTCTTTGGTTCCTGCCTTCATATCACACATACCCAGCAAATTTGAACAGCGCTTTGTGTTTCAGACTGAACTAAAGAAGGCTGGCTTACAGCACCTTTTGTAAGCATTTGCTGTCATCTAATCCAATTGTTTTCAAATGTGTTTTTTACTGCAACTCATAGTCAAAAATACAGTTTATGTTGTGACTCAGTACATGTGTGTATGAGTTTTTAAAAACACAAGCAAAAGTTTCACAAGCAATGCTTATTATTTCTATGAGAATTACATTCCAGTGGTTTCTATTCTAATACATTTTTAAAAATGTGCTGCCATCACTGATCTCATGACCTAGTAATTGGTCACAGTTTGCAATTTGGACATCACTGAGCTAACCCACCAGGCAAAAAAACAAAACCTAATTCCTCTTACATTACAGTAAAAAAAAAAAAAGGACACAGACTTTGTAACCAATCTGGAAATGAAGGTGTTTATAGGAGAAATATTATCTTTCTAATTAAAAAAATTTTTAAGTGAGGGGGAAAAGGTGACTTTTATAGTTCTTTTAATATCTGGAATATACTAGTTCCTTAAAAGTAGACTAAAGATATTACACTATGCATTTCATTTTGTTTTATCCCTTATTATATTACAAATCAAGAAGATGTCTTTTGTAGTAAAAAATATTCAGTATGAGTTTGACATACTATCCACATGGGGCATATTTTAACAAATTTCCCATAAGACTCAAAGTTCTGTTCCATGTGGAAGGGCAGCCATTGAGTTATCTCAGCAGGGAGAATACGATAGAATCATCATTGTCCTAGAGGCTTGGGCAGAGCCAGGCCCAAGGAGGAGAATATGACCAGAAAACATATTTTACTTTAATATAAGGACAAAATGAACTTAAAGAATGAATAGAGTCAGAGCAAAATCTCAGTGAGCAGAGATGAGAGGCGATTCCTCTACTCATAGAAGGACTGGACTTTATGGCCTCCAACATAATTTGTGTAAAAGTATCAGTTCAGTATAAAACACACAGAAATGTACAGAAATGATATAGTAATATAATCACTTGTCAATCCAGTACAGATATAGGTATTTTGCTTTTTGTGCTCCAGGTGTTTTTTTTTTTTTAATAATAAATTATTACTGATATAATTAAAATTCTCTCCCATCATCCCTTTCCCTGTATTTCTCCCCAGAAGTAACCACAGTCTTGGAGTTAGATTTATTATTTGCGTGCATATTTTACACTTCTGCTACTTGTATTGATAGATCCATAAATACTATATAATATTCTATAGTTTTAATGTACATAAATGGGGATATATAGTGTGTATCCTTTTGCTAATTTTTATCACTCAACATTATGTTTTTGAAGTTCATGCATTTTAACTGCTGATTGGAATCCCATTGAATGAATAAACCAGTTTATTCTATTCTATTATAATTTCTTATTCTCAGATTTTATTATTTGGAGGGAACTCTTACAGAAATTAGTAGTCAAATATGTCTAGTAGCCAAAGGTGTGATTTCATAGAAGAAATTATTGTTCACACTCTATGATGAGAGTTCAGTATCACTTAGGGGCCCTTTAGAGAATGGTTTACATGGAGAAAGTTAGTAGGCTGCAGATTTGCAATCAGCGAACAATCCTTATACCTTCCCATCTATGTCTGTATACAACATAACTATAAAAGCTTAGCAACAGGAAGTACATCACACATCCTCTAATACAGCTTTTGCCCCAGAGCAGGAATTTGATCTCAGCTTTGACATATAGTCACCTCTCCTCACCTTGAACACTTCCATTGATGGCAATCCACTACATTTTTTAAAGTTTTTTAAAATTCTAGTTAGTTAACATACAGTGTAATATTAGTTTCAGTTGTACAATTTGGTGATTCAACACTTACATATAATACCCAGTGCTCATCACAAGTGCCCTCCTTAATCCCCATCAACTATTTCACCCATCTGCCTACCCTCCTTCCCTCTGGTAGTCATCAGTTTGCTTTCTGTGGTTAAGAGTCTGTTTCTTGGTTTGCCTCCTTCTCTTTTTTTCCCCTCTGCTCATTTGTTTTGTTTGTTACATTCCACAAATGAGTGAAATCATATGGTATTTGTCTCTCTTGGACTAACTTATTTCGCTTACCATAATACTCTCTATCTCCATCCATGTCATTGCAAATGGCAAGATTACATTCTTTTTTTTATGGCTGAGTAATACTTGGGGTGTGTGTGTGTGTGTGTGTGTGTGTGTGTGTGTTTATACACATACATACCAGTATTCTTTACCCATTCATCAGTCTATGGACATTTGGACCATTTCCATAGTTTGGCTATTGTAGATAATGCTGCTGTAAACATTGGGGGGGTGTCCCTTGGAATTAGTATTTTTGTATTCTTTGGGTAAATACACAGTAGTGCAATTGCTGGATTGTAAGGTAGTTCTAGTTTTAACTTTGTGAGGAACCTCCATACTGTTTTCCAGAGTGGCTGCACCAGTTTGGATTCCTACCAACAGTACAGGAGGGTTCCCCTTTTTCCACATCCTCACCAACACCTATTGTTTCTTGTGTTGTTGAGTTTAGCCGTACTGACAGGTGTGAGGTGATATCTCATTGTAGTTTTGACTTGTATTTCCCCGATGCTGAGTGATGTTGAGCATGTTTCCATGTGTCTTGGCAATCTGTATGTCTTCTTTGGAGAAATGTCTGACCATATCTTCTGTCCAGTTTTTAATTGGATTATTTGTTTTCTGAATGTTGAGTTTTATAAGTTCTTTATATTTTTTGGATAGAAACCCTTTATCAGATATGTCATTTGCAAATATATTCCCTCATTCCAGCAGTTGCCCTTTAGTTTTGTTGATTGTTTCCTTTGCTGTGCAGAATCTTTTTATTTCGATGAAGTCCCAATAGTTTATTTTTGCTTTTGTTTCCCTTGTCTCTGGAGACCTATCTAGAAAAATGTTGCTAGGGTTGATGTCAGAGAGGTTACTGCCTGTGTTCTCCTTTAGGATTTTCATGATTTCATGTCTCACTCACATTTAGGTCTTTAATCCATTTTGAATTTATTTTTGTATATGGTGTAGAAAAGTGGTCCAGTTGCTGTCCAGCTTTTCCAACACTATTTGTTGAAGAGATTGTCTTTTTCCCACTGGATATTCTTTCCTGCTTTGTCAAAGATTAATTGACCATATAGTTGTGGGTTCATTTCTGGATTTTCTATTCTGTTCTATTGATCTATGTGTCTGTTTTTTTTTTATTTTTTTATTTAAAAAAATTTTTTTTCAACGTTTTTATTTATTTTTGGGACAGAGAGAGACAGAGCATGAACAGGGGAGGGGCAGAGAGAGAGGGAGACACAGAATCGGAAACAGGCTCCAGGCTCTGAGCCATCAGCCCAGAGCCTGACACGGGGCTCGAACTCCCGGACCGCGAGATCGTGACCTGGCTGAAGTCGGACGCTTAACCGACTGCGCCACCCAGGCGCCCCTATGTGTCTGTTTTCATGCCAGTACCATACTGTTTTGATCACTAGAGCTTTGTAATATAACTTGAAGTACAGAATTGTGTTGCCTCCAGCTCTGCTTTTCTTTCTCAGAGTTGCTCTGGCTATTTGTGGTCTTTTGTGGTTCCATACTAATTTTAGGATTGTTTGTTCTAGCTCTGTAAAAAAATTCTTGTGGTATTTTGATAGGGATTGCATTAAATGTTAGATATTTTAGCAATATTTGTTCTTTAAATACACGAGCATGGAATGTCTTTCCATTTCTTTGTGTCATCTTCAATGTCTTTCATCAGTGCTTTATAGTTTTCAGAGTATAGGTCTTTCAACCAAGAGTATACCTCTTTGGTTAGGTTTATTCCTAGGTATCTTATGGTTTTTGGTGCGGTTGTAAATGGGATGAATTCCTTAATTTCTCTTTCTGATGCTTCATTATTGGTGTATAGAAATGCAACAGATGTCTGTACATTGATTTTATAGCCTGACTTTACTGAATCTGTGTTTCAGTTCTAGCAATTTTTTGATGGAGTCTTGCAGGTTTTCTACGTAGAGTATCAGGTCATCTGCAAATAGTGTAAATTTTACTTCTTCTGTGCTGATTTGGATGCCTTTTGTTGCTTTTTGTTGTCTGATTGCCATGGCTGGGACTTCTAGTACTATGTTAAATAACAGTGGTGAGGGTGACCTAGAGAGCTCAGTTGGAAGAGCAACTCTTAATCTTGGGATCATGAGTTCAAGCCCCATGTTGGGTGTAGAGATGACTAAAAAAAAATAAATAAATAAACTTAAAAAAATAACAGTGGTGAGAGTGGACATTCCTGTCTTGTTGCTGACCATAGAGGAAAAGCTCTCAGTTGTTCTCCATTGAGGATGATATTGTGGGTTTTTCATACATGGCCTTTATTATGTTGAGGTATATTCCCTCTAAACCTACTTTGTTGAGTGTTTTTATCATGGATGGATGTTGCACTTTGTTAAATGATTTTTTTGCATCTATTGAAATGATCATATGGTTTTTAACTTTTCTTTTATTAATGTGGCGTATCATGTTGATTGATTTGTGAATATTAAACCACCCTTGCAGCCCAGGAATAAATCCCACTTGATTGTGGTGAATGATTCCTTTAATGTACTGGTGGATTCGGTTTGCTAGTATTTTATTGAGCATTTTTGCATCCATGTTCATCAGGAATGTTGGCCTGTAGTTCTCTTTTCTTAGTGGAGTCTTTATCTGGTTTTGGTATTAGGGTAATTCTGGCTTCATAGAATGAATTTGGAAGTTTTCCTTCATTTTCTGTTTTTTTGGAAAAGTTTGAGACTAAGAGGTATTAACTCTTCTTTTAAATGTTTGGTAGAATTCACCTGTGAAGCCATCGGGACTTTTGGTCCTGGACTTTTGTTTGTTGGGAGAGTTTTTTGATTACTGATTCCATTTTTTGCTGGTTATTGGTCTATTCAAGTTTTCTATTACTTCCTGTTTTAGTTTTGGTAATTTATGTGTTTCTAGGAATTTATTCATTTTTTCCAGGTTGTCCAATTTGTTGGCATATAGTTTTTCATAATATTCTCTTATAATTGTCTGTATTTCTGTGGTGTGGTTATTTATCCTCTTTATTTAATTTATTTGGGTCATTTCTCTTTTCTTTTTGATAAGTCTGGCTAGAGGTTTATCAGTTTTATTAACTTTTTCAAAGAACCAGCCCCTGGTTTCATCGATCCATTTTTTTAGTTTCTATGTCATTTATTTCTGCTCTGATCTTTATTATTTCCTTCCTTTTGTTCGTTTTAGGCTTCATTTATTGTTCTTTTTCTAGCTCCCAGATTTCCACAGTCCTGACCTTCTGTTGTTGCATGCCTTGCTACTTTCCTCGTTTATAAGCCCTACGAACGCATCTGCTTCTGACACCTTTGAATCAGCAGGTCTCTTCACTGTGGGATTTTTCAGTGGGAACTAACTCTGGAGTGTAGCATTTCTCATTTGCACAACTGTAAACTTTTTCCCCAGGAAACTTCTTTCATGACTAGTGTCTCAGAGAACATTTTTTTGGGAAACACCAACCACTTTAGGCTCCTTGTTACAGCCGGTTGAAAGGTTTGCAGATGCTATATTTGTCTTCCAGTCTATTAGTTATCCATCCCAGCTTTGCTGTCATGGGCAGATGGGCCAAGCCTGCTTTCCATAACTTCTTTTTTTGTGAATAAAAATGTCTGGCAGCATAAAAAACACTAGTGACATACCAGTGAAAGCCTCCTCCAAGGCTACCACTGATGTATTAAGTAGTCCTTTGAATATGAAAACTTTTTAACTTTGTCACATACCTTGCTAAAAATTTTGGACTTATGCTGTTTTTATGTCATTATCCTGATTTCCCAGCTTCTTAATCTTATTGAAAAATAAATGAGATTAATGTACTCAACTAATGCTGGCCTGGATTATTCATCAGGTCCTTTTGTAAGACCTCAGATTTACTTCAGAAATTACCGAGGGGTGCCTGGGGGGCTCAGTTGGTAAAGTGTCCAACTCTTGATTTTGGCTGAGGTCATGATCTCACGGTTCATAAATTTGAGCTCTGCGTCGGGCTCTGCGCTGAAAGCGCAGAGCCTGCTTGGGATTCTCTCTCTCCCTCCCCCCTCTCTACCCCTCCCTCATTTCTCTCTTTCTCTCTCAAAATACATAAATAAGTTTTAAAAAAGAAGTTACCTAAAAAAGTATCTGAGGACAGTTCTGCTCTTCCAGTTAAATAACATCTCTCTTCTCTACCTTTCCCTTTGTGTGTGCTCCTCCTTTCTCTAATATCCTAAATTTTTCTAATTTGAGCTTTGTTGCTTTGTTACCTTCCCTTATAGACGGTTTCCTGTAACTGCAAGATCTAGAGACTCTCATTCTTTCTTGTCTGAGATAAACCAAGCAGCACCAAAAAATTTAGCAGTTACAGCTTCTTGCCTCTAAAAGTATAAAAGTGGGGCACCTGGGTGGCTTAGTTGGTTAAGCATCGGACTTTGGCTCAGGTCATGATCTCACAGCTTGTGAGTTTGAACCCCGTGTCAGGCTCTGTGCTGACAGCTCAGAGCCTGAAGCCTTCTGCAGATTCTGTGTCTCCCTCTCTCTCTGCCCCTCCCCTGCTCACACTGTCTCTCTCTCAAAAATAAATAAACATTAAAGAAAAAAATTAAAGTAAAAAAGATACTTCAGCATCTTGTGTGTTACAAAGACTTAGCATGTCATGTTATAATGAATAACATGCATGTTTGATAAATTTAAGAATGAGAAAAGTTTACATTGGGTATTGAAGGCAGGAGAGGATTTCCATTCTGGTTATGTAGTAAGTTCATGGGATATTGTTATTTTACTATGATTTAAGAATGGAGCTATTTCATATTATCCTTTTAGATGAAAAGATTTGTTCAGCTAATAATATAGTCCATGTGTTTTAAAGTTTTAATGACCCTTTCTTTCATAGACACAGCAATAGAACTGAGGCTGAATAAATTCATTTCTCTGAGAAGTGATTTCTGAGTAACTAATGTTTTTGGATTTTACCACCAGAATTTCTTGGAGATGCCTACCCAACCTGCGATCTGTCAGAAAGTGGATATGACTGGAAGTTGTGTGTGACAGCTATCAATAGTTGTATCCGTAGTCTTAGATGTGACTTCAAGAAGTCCACATCCAAAGCATAGCCGCTTCCAGCAACAAACCCTTTAACAGAGTCAGAGCCAAGAGATATTGACTGACTGAAGTACTTGAATGTCAGCCATTCTAATTCTACATTTTTTTTTACTGCTGTATCATCCTGTAAGTTTCTCAAGTTATAATTCCAAAATTAGCTTGTTGTAGTGGCAGTGTAGTTCTGCATTCACAACCAAAGAAATATCCAGTGTTCTTTTTCTGCCCACATAGAATTGCATTAGGAAGAATTGCGTTAGGAAGATGTGTAATGTTTCATCTCATGAACAAAGTGATGGGCGGCATTCCGATAAGAACCTCTAATTAAGGGAATGGTAGTAAACTCCTGAAGGTTGTTTTCACTGCTGTTTTAATATAGAATGAGAATAGCACATTTAGCTCTTAGTGACAGAGGAAATCTGAGCACCAGTGACACAGTGGTAAGGTAGAGAGCCATAGTTGGATAGGCAAACCATAATGCCAAGTGTAGGAATTTGTAGGTAGTGGATATTCAATATTTGTCAAGTGAATCGTCACTGTAGATCTTACGCCTGAGCTCCACTGACTCAGCAGGGAGGTATGGTTTGCACATAACCAAATCTCCAATGTTGGTTTTCTTATACATCCATCCATAGGGGATTCATAGGATTGGCATCTCATTGTTTGACCCAAGCTTTCCAGACATGAGACCTATGTTTTTTGACTTACTCCTGATTAAAAAACAGCATTCTTCTAATTACCTCCAGTTAATATTTTATCACAGCAGTTTTCTAAGAGTCAACATAGAAAATCCTATCAGGTGGCTTTTTGGTTCCATTGAAGTAATTTAAATTTAAGAATATATCACTATGAATAAAAAGAATCTGACCAGATTAAGACACTAACATTTTTGTTGTTGTTTCTGAAATGTCTGGGTGAAGGTTTATAAACAGACCGTGTTTTTCTGATTGATTTTACTATTGAAATGCATACAAATTTAAATCTTACAGTGTTTAAATGAAAAAAAAATTGATCAGAGATTCAATTAGAAAAAAGTGATCTTAAAGGATATTGGCAAGAATATTGGAGAATGAAAAAAAATTCCATTTTGCTCATGAGTAGGATTTTATTTTTAGCTTAAGCACTTTAAAGTTCTTGAATGTGTGAGCCATAGAAATACTGTATAATTTCATTGTTTGATCATTTATGTTTAAGAAACATTTTGTCAAAAAAGAGAAATATTCCGTTAGTTATAATGCCATCTTTTAGCTTTCAACCTATCAAATGGTCTTCAGTTACATTCATTTTATAGCATCTTTAGTTATTGTTAAGAAGCAAATTTTTTTCCTTGTGGGAGTTCACTCTTTATCTGCAGTCATTTGCTTATGACCCATGGATTTTCCTAGATAAGTTTTCTGATCCTAGATCAGTTTTTTGATAAGGCAAAGAAGAAATTCAATAGAAAGTAATAAATAGGTCAGTCAATGTAATTTGTGTGAAAGTTGACAAGTCTTGTTATTTTGGTGACTTGTGAAATAGTTTAGGATTGTTTTATATGGTTAATTTGTAGAATAGATACATTTTTCAAATGACATTATCTTTTGAAAACTCAACTTAGAATATTTTAGTGAAATATAGTATAATTAATTTTAGAAAAATAAGATGTAAGATATAATTTTTATGACTCTGTTACCCAAATATATAATTTGCTGTTAGTTGCCTTTAGGTTAATAAAATTATAGTATTTCTATGCATATCTTTATATGTTTAGGCTATGTTACAGTGATCTTAAAAAGTAAATAATTCAAGTAAAAAAAAATCTTCCATAGAGGGCCAAAGAGTTTGGACAGAGTTATTCAGATTAATTCATCTAAAATAATCTTTGGCCTCACCATTCAGTTTCACAAATAATTTTACAAACTACTGGTAATATAGCTAATATGGAAAAGTAATAAAATTATATCTTAGACAAGGTTAAATTTCAAATTTTATATGCAGATTTCAAATTTGATTTTTATTTTGTGTTATCTGAAATATCCCCTGGATTAGAAGCAAAATTACAAGAACAAAAACTTTATATTCACCAAAAGTTTCCAAGATTTACATGGTTAACTTTATTAGGGTGGCTGCTGATATAAGTTACTAGACCAGTCCTGTCTAATACTATTACCAACATAATGGTAATGTCACTAGCCACGTGTAGCTCTTAAACACTTGAGGTGGCTAATTAGACAGGAACTAAATTTTAAAACTTTACCACATTTTAGCTGATTAAAAATTAAATTAAAATAGCCACATGTGGATAGTGGGTGCTGTATTGGCTACAACAGTTTGTAATACCCATTATTTCTTTTTTTTTTATTTTTTTTAACGTTTATTTATTTTTTAGACAGAGAGAGACAGAGCATGAACGGGGGAGGGTCAGAGAGAGGGAGACACAGAATCTGAAACAGGCTCCAGGCTCTGAGCTGTCAGCCCAGAGCCCGACGTGGGGCTCCAACTCACGGACCGTGAGATTGTGCCCTGAGCTGAAGTCGGACGCTTAACTGACTGAGCCACCCAGGTGCCCCCCCCTTTTTTTCCCCATTATTTCTTTTAAGAAAGTGTTTAAAATGATTTCTTAGTTTGAATCATAATATACGCACAACTTATTTTTTTTTTGTGCACAACTTTACAGTCACACTGGTTGAGCAAAATAAATTTCATAAAGGTGCTGCATATTTTATTTTAAACTAAATGAAACCTTTTCTGTCTTCAAAGTGTCACAGGATCACTCCATTATTGTATTAGTTCAATGTTAAAGATTTTAAATGGCTGTTCATAAGACTTGTGTTTGATAAATAAGTTTATCTTTCATATGTCATCTTATTTTACAAATAAATACAATAAATATTTAAAATATTCTTAATACTGATGCTTTGGTTGTTCTTTTACTAATGCAATCCACAATGTTTTTTTTTTTTAAATTAATAACATATTTTTCATCCCGTTCCATAAAAGTGGTACAGTTAGAATGTTTACTTTCTTGCTTAATAAGCAAAATGGAATAGTTGAACCCAGCAACAGTGACTTACTATTGTGGGTATAGTCATAAGGATATTGAAAACTTTGGAAGTGTTTTACCCTTCTTGGGTAAAAAAGAAGTGTTACTAAAGCATAATATCATTTTATACTTTAATATTTATTTAAATATATGACACATTTTTATTTGTAATAAAATAATAACATTGGGACGGGAAGGGAAATTAAAAAATAATAACTTAGGGTAAAGGAGGTAGTGAGCGTGAACGTGGTTTAGATTGCCACTGTTCCGGAGTGCTGCAGAGATGGTCCTCTACTAGATGCAGAAATGATCTCTAAAGACAAGTGAAAAACAGCTGAAAATCCAAGCCTTACTGGCCAAAGGCCACGTAAACTGTTACCATATATTTAAGTAACAATGTTATTGCCACCTGCGGTACCTGCTCCGCCCCGCGGGCAAGCAGCCCCGCCCACTTACGGCTGCGCTCAGGTACGCAGGCGCAGGCTTCAAGCTGTCCCCGCCAGTGCCTCTGGTATGGCGGGAGATGGCCTCCTCGACGCGGGTGCGGCCGTGACTCAGTACCCGGCCGGGGCCTGGGCGGTCGCGGCTCCAAGGTGGCACAACTCCTTGTTTGAGGACCAGGGTCCGGCAGACGTGCACCCTGCCGAGTCGAGTTCCTCAGGTGAGCAGCACCCCCGCTTGGGGCTACAGCCTCGGCCGGCCGGTCCGCGTGCTTGTTGAGACCGCCCCCCCCCACCCCGCCCTTTCTCAGCCCGCCTCAGATTCTCCTGCAATCCCTGCGGGCCGAGACCAGAACGGGGGCTCCCGCGAAGCTACCCACGGTGCTGGGGCACCGCTTGTCGCCCGGGCTCTCTTCCCAGGGAAGGAAGGAACCTGAGGCTCAGGGAGGCCTGTCCGTGTGGTGCTCGCAGGTCTGGGTTAGGGGCGCTGCGGTCCGTGTGTAGTTCTCTTACCCACCTCGGGCGGTCTGCCTTGGTCTCTGTGGTGCAGGGGGGTGCCTCAGCCTCAGCCGGTGCTTCAAGATTCTCCCAGTGGTCTTGTTCAGGAATGGTTGTTCCAGTGAGGGACGGTGAAATCACAGACCTGTGTGTTGCCGTCTTGGTGACATCACTCTTAATTTCTGTTTTGAACCTCTACGCGCTTCGGGTAGAAACTTAGCCTTAGTCATTCAAGCTTTTTGAGTTTGCCGAGAATGCAAGTGAAGAGCCCAGGAGGTGAACAGAGGTAGGTCTGGGAGAATACCAGTGGGTGGGTATTTTCATCCTTTTCTCCAGAATTGATTCTAAGTGGTTTTATACAATGCTAAGAGTGAGGAGGGGGTTCAGAATCAGGTTATTGTCATTTTTCTTAGCCATCATCAGCTGAGATAACTACTTGACTCACCTGGTCTTTAGCCATTGACCCAGAACCATTCTTATTCTTGTCCGCAAGACCCATTTGGGTGGAGAAGCTCCTGTCTCTGCTCCTTCCAAGTTCCCTTCAAGCTGGTGGGAATCATTTTGCTGCTGCTTCATTATTTTGTGTCACAGGCCGGGTTTTGTTTTGTTTTTATTTTAAGTTTATTTGGGGGCGGGAGGGGCAGAGAGATGGAGAGAGAGAATCTCAAACAAGGCTCTGTGCTGTCGTGGAGAGCCCCACACGGGCTCCATCTCGCCAACCTTGAGATCATGACCTGAGCTGAAATCAAGAGTTGGTCACTTAACTGATTGAGCCACCCAGGCACCCCAGGAAAGGAGTTTCATCCAGTTCTCCATAGACTTCCATGTAGGACTGGGTACATAATTTGCAAGGCCCAATGCAAAATGATGAATTCAATTTTGATACTGTTTAACACAGTTTTATATTTTAACATTTTATTTTGGGATAATTTTGGACTTAGAAAAGAACTGTAAAAATAGTACAGAGTTCCTATACACCCTTCACCCAGCTTCTCATAATGTTAACAGCTTTAATAACTATGGCGCATTTATGAAAACTCAAATTAACATTGGTTCAATATTATTAACTCCAGACTTTTTGTATTTTGCCAGGCTTTCCACTAAAGCTCTTTTTCACTTAGAGGATTCAATCCAAGATCCTCTATTGCATTTAATTCTCATGTCTCCTTACTCTCCAATCTGTGGCAGTTCTCAGTCTTCCCTTGTTCTTCCTGACCTTAACATTTTGAAGAGTATTGGTCAGTCTTTTTGTAGCATGTCCCTCAATTTGGGTTTGTTTAGTGTCCTCTTGATGAGACTGAGGTTATGCATTCTTGGGAATGATGTGCTCTTCTCAAAGTATCACAGCCTCTTGAACATTTCAATAAAAAAGTTACCGGAAGGTTTGGTAGTTTGTCCAAAGTCCTAGAGTTGCTAGCACCAAAGCCAGGACTGGACCTGAAGAGTCACTTTCATGCTAGGGTTGTTAACACAAACCTATAAATCCTTTAGTATATTTTCCCAAACTACTGACTTATTTGGCATTTGCCTTTTAAAAATGTTTATTTATTTATTTTGAGAAAGAGAGCAAGCACGAGTTGGGGAGGGGCAGAGAGAGAGAGAGAGGGAGACAGAGAATCCCAAGCAGGCTCCACACTCAGCACAAAGCCTAACCCAGAGCTCAGTCCCATGAACCGTGAGATCATGACCTGAACCGAAATCAGGAGTCAGACACTTAACTGACTGGCACCCCAGCATTTACCTTTTAGGATTGTGATTCCCGAGTCCTTGTTTGGTACCTTCACAGTGAAGTAGGAGAAGGGGGATACTGAACAACGGACAGATAACCTAGGAGAAAAATAGTACATACTCCAACTGCTGTGAAGTTAAGTGCTTGTGTCCCTGCTGCTTCGTGGATGGTGGTGATGATGGTCACCACTTAATGAGCTCCAGCTGTGTGCCAGGTTTCACCTAAGCATCACCACCTCCCACTTTTAGAATTTCTGCTTTGCAGAAGAGAAGCTGAGAGCCACATTTCCCATAACTGCTGTGTCAGTATGGTTCCAGTTCAGAGTTTGTTGATGAGAGGAACTTTCATGAAATTTGTGGGCTGAAGAAAAGGAGAAGCTGTTTTGCACCACAATGAGGGCAGATGTGAGATTTACGGAAGCTCCCCCTCTAGCCTGACCTTCCTATCTTTGCCTAACTCAACGGTCTGGGAGTAGCAGGTGTGCAGTAAGCAGGGGCGTTCCTCATTCACCCTGCCTTACCACACCTGAAATTCCACCATTAGTTTGATCTCTTTGGCTTGAGCCTAATTTGACCTTTTCCCCTGTAAAAATAGAGGTTCTGTCTGCATTCATCCTGTATGCTTTCATGGAGCTGAACTTGTTAAATCCATTCCTCACAGTTGGTTCAGTTTGGAGTGTGAGAGAGCATGAGGACATGTTCGTTTTGAGAGAGACTTCTACGCAAAGAAATTAGTGCGATAAGTGTTGCAGCATTCTCTGCAATAGGATAAAAAATTAGAAATGTGTTAAAGAATATTTTTTAAAAGTAAAATTATGGCTCTCAGATATAAAATGAACATATGTTAGAGATTTTATTTAACTTGTTAGGGAACCAATAAGATGTCACAACCATTTCAAAGGATAACCAAACAACATATTTTTATTAGATTAGTAATATTGAAATGAAAGTGCAAATGGAGGCAAAACTGGCTCCTCCCACAGTTGGAGAAGGAATTAATTGAATCTCCACCAATTTATTTGCATGTCTATAGATAAAAATTATTTTCCATTGCTATCAGTTATATACAACTTACAGAATGGAAAATCAGAACCAGATAACCAAGAATGATGTGCTTCAAACAATGAACATTTTTCCACTGAAGCACAAATTTTTACCCAGGAGTGTAAATATCCCTTAATAGGGAACTGGTAATATTAATAAACTGCTACTACACTGGGAAAAGAAACATCCATTGAAAATGTGGCAGATAGGGGCGCCTGGGTGGCACAGTCGGTTAAGCGTCCGACTTCAGCCAGGTCACGATCTCGCGGTCCATGAGTTCGAGCCCCGCGTCAGGCTCTGGGCTGATGGCTCA
The DNA here is from genome assembly GCF_014898765.1 of Herpailurus yagouaroundi. Classification (NCBI taxonomy): domain Eukaryota; kingdom Metazoa; phylum Chordata; class Mammalia; order Carnivora; family Felidae; genus Herpailurus; species Herpailurus yagouaroundi. The sequence continues at coordinate 4,085,040 of NW_024420490.1, read as the reverse complement.
GAGCCTGGAGCCTGTTTCCGATTCTGTGTCTCCCTCTCTCTCTGCCCCTCCCCCGTTCATGCTCTGTCTCTCTCTGTCCCAAAAATAAATAAACGTTGAAAAAAAAATTTTTTTAATAAAAAAAAAAAGAAAATGTGGCAGATACTAAGGTGAAAGGGAAACCAGAGATTGAAAATACATTAAAACATTTTTTTAATGTTTTTTATCTATTTTAGAGAGAGAGAGAGCATGAATTGGGAAGGGGCAGAGAGAAAGAGAGAGAGACAGAATCTGAAGCAGGCCTCAGGCTTCGAGCTGTCAGCACAGAGCCCAACGTGGGGCCTGAACCCACAAACTGTGAAATCATGACCTGAGCCAAAGTTGGATGCTTAACCAACTGAGCCACCCAGGTGCCCCCCAGAGATTGAAAATATTCACAATACTTATGTCTGATAGAGGACTTGTCTCCATTATATATTAAGGAATTCTATAAACCAATAACCAAACAATGAACAACCCAATTAAAAAAATGGGCAAAATTCTTGAATGGGTATTTCATAAAAGAACATATTGGAATGGCCAGTAAGCACATGAAAAAGTGCTCAACGTCATTGGTCACCAGGAAAATGCTAATTAAAATTGTAGCAAGATACCAGCATACATCCACCAGAATGGCTAATGTAAAGACAGTACAAATTGCTGATGAGGATTGGACAGCTGGAAGGTTATACACTGCTGGTGGGAATGTAAAATGACATAGTCACTGGGGCAAAATGTTTGTAGTCTCTAGTAGAGTTATACACCACCTATCACCCAGAAATTATAAGTATATTCTCAAGAGAAATGAGTACACATGTCCACAGAAAGATTTCTAAAAGAATGTTCATAGTTTCATTCACAAGAGCACCCCCCCCAAACTGAAAACAACCCACACTGTGATGGGAATACCACTTAGCAATAAAAACAAAAACAAAATACCCTGCAAAACTACCAATACATGGAAAAACAGAAATGAATCTCAAAAATATTAGGTTGCATGAGGGGCACCTGTCTAGCTCTGTAGGTTAAGCATCAGACTTCGGCTCAGGTCATGACTTTGCGGTTCATGGGTTCAAGCCCCGTGTCGGGCTCTCTGCTGTTAGCACGGAAACCACTTAGAATCCTCTGTCCACCTCTTTCTGCCCCTCCTCCCCCTCAAAAATAAACATTAAAAAAAAAAAGGAAAAAATACTAGGTTGCATGAAAGAATCCAGACACAGAGGAATAGCTACTCTGTGACTCCATGAATGTGAGATTTAACAGGGAAAACTAATGTATAGTGTTGGAAGTCAGAGTAGTGAATACTTCTCTAGGGGTGGCATTGACTGGAAGGGCCATGAGGGAGACTTTCTGGGATAATGGAAATGTTCTATGTATTGATCTGGATGTAGATCACATGGGGATATACATATGTAAAAAGTCCTCAAGCTGTACTTAAGTTATGTGTGTTTACTGTATGTAAATTATACCTCAACAAATTACTATTAAAAAAAAAGGATGTAGCCACTCTAGATAGACTGATGTGACAATCATGTCCTGACTCAAAAAAGGCTTGTCTCTTCAGTTTGAATAGTGAGTCACAGAACAGTAAATGTAATACAATTCCATTTACGTTATTAAAAACCATGGGTGTGGTTATGTGTAATATGTGAACGTATCACAAGAGATGGAAGACACTTGTCTGGTTTTATTGTGGCTATCCTGGGCAGTGAATAGGAATAGGTGTGGACAGGCATTCTTGTTTGAATCATTGACAATGGGAATGTATGCATAATTAAAAATAGGCCAAGTTGGGGGCACCTGGATGGCTTAGTCAGTTAAGCATCCAACTCTTGATTTCAGCTCTGGTCATAATCTTGTGGTTTGTGAGTTTGAGCCCCATATCAGGCTTTGCACTGACAGCACGGTGCCTGCTTGGGATTCTCTCTCTCCATCTCTGCCCCTCCCCACTTGTTCTCTCTCTCTCTCTCTCTCTCTCTCAAAATTAATAAACTTAAAAAAATAGGCCAATTTTAATTAACTAATATTAGCAGAAACTGGAATATGTGCTCTAGAAGAAGCGTTGCTGAAATGGATAGTTACACAGTTGGGCCGTGCTGGTCCTGAGACCTCACCTGGATGTCTTATGAGAAAAGTTTCCTTTGGTTAAACAGTGGGATTTTTAGCAGCTCTCTATAAAGCCATAGCCAAAGATCTATGAATCCAGTCTAGGACAAAAATACAGTTTTGGTATTTCAATGCCTTCTAGCATTATGTATTTCACACTGCAGGCCATTTCCTGTCAGTGGGTGATAAAATCAGTTTAATGAGTTGAGACTAGCATTTCTTTAAGAAAAAAATTTTTAAATGTTTTTACTTATTTTAGAGAGAGAGAGAGGAAGTCGGAGAGGGGCAGAGAGAGAGGGAGACACAGAATCTGAAGCAGGCTCCAAGCCGTCAGCACAGAGCCAGATGTGGGGCTCAAACTCACAAACTGTGAGATCATGACCTGAGCCGAAGTCGGACGCTTATTCGACTGAGCCACCCAGGGACCCCTGGGACTAGTATTTCTAAGAAATGAAATAGAAAATATCACAGGACAATATTATTTTGGAAAACATTCATCTTAGTTTTGCATTTCTACTGTATATAGGAACTGGACTGCCATGTAAAATGCTTATTTGGATCACAATTCAAAAATATTTGAAAGCCACAGGCTCTAGTAAGTTCTGCTCTGCTTAGCTCACTGCATTGACAAGTGTAGGTTTACTGGTTCTCCCTTGCTCTGTAATTTAGAGAGATTTGGGGGACAGCAGGAATGGGAATGACTTTACCTTAGGCTACAAGGGGGATACCACCTTCCCTTTAAGCAGAGCCCCAAGTGACTCCTTCAGGGATGGCCTTTGGCATCCACATCAGGCTTAGGAGGGACTAGGGGAGGGACTGGATCATAGTGGGATTGTATTTAGTGGAATGAACATTTTACATTCCACCCATCATCTGACCCTTGAAATACTTGCTTTTTAATCCTTGAAATCCTTGTTGTTTTAAACAGAAGCTATTTCAGATGTCTGTTTAAAGGAAATGGCAGCTGCCAGCCTTCAAGACGTAGGTGATGGTAGGTTTCTTTTATTTTCCCTTTTCAAACACAGGAAGAGTGGTGTGGAGGTGTGGGAAGGGAAGAGAAAGAGAGGGGGGAGAGAATAAGAGAAGCATATATATGCATACTTATGGATACTTATGCATACTTATGGTCCAATATATTTTCCTTATCCCTAAATGGCCAGATAAGGACTCTGCTTAACTGAAACACCTGACTTGAACAGGACTATTAAAGCCCAGTCTGAGGAGGTGCTTGTACAGTTGCACTGTTAATATCTTCCATTTCCCAAGACTGTTGACACTTCAAGTTTTTAATGGCACCACTTAAGTGAGTTTCCAAGTAAGGCACTTTCTCAAGATATGTTCCTGAAATAAAATGTACATTTTAGTGGATGGCACTTTTCTGTATTAGCACTTGTGTTTTCAACCTAATTGTTGGTTTACTTAAGTGATGGATGATGTTTATTTAAGGAAGACATAACACATTGATATGTTTTTGTGATGCCTGGCCATGCAGTATCTGTACGTAAACTTACTGAGTTCCAAGAGTAATTATTGTTTAAACACCCTTTTGATCTGCCTAAGAATACCAGCCTAATAAGATAAGCCATTACCAAATTTACCGACTGGGTTTGAGAACAGAAGTGTTCACATAAACACACTTACCAGTTTGTCACTTTAATTAAAGGATATTAACCAATTCTTAGACCTTAGCGTGTATCTGTGTATGCGGGTCGGTATTCTAATGTGTGATGGGTCTGATACACAAGGGTGTAGAATACTATTTGGGTCTGTTGAGGATGGAGGGGATCAAGCTTTGTTAGTTACCCTTTGTATACTAACCAGGTCATGGATGAAATTGAAGGCTGATTTTTTTTCCCCCCTCAGATGGGCCTGTTCTTTCTAGGTATTACTCTAGAAAAGTATTTTTCAAACTTCATTCTAAGAAACCCCATGGATTTCACAAATGTTTGATTAGAGTATCATTGATAACAACATTTAAAATATTATAAGCCTGTAATTAATGGAATTGTTAGTTTTCTTATGTGTGATGATAATGTGGTGGTGGTATATATTGTGCTTATTCTTGGGAGATGCATGCAGAAGTGTTTAGAAGACAAGTGGTATGAGGTTTTTAATCATCCTTTCAAGTGGTACAGCAAAAGAAAATGTAGATGTGGAAGGACAAGGTATGCTAAAATGCTAAGAATTCTTCAATCTCAGTGGGAGTATATGAGCATTTATGGTATTCTTTATGTTGGCTTGACAATTTTCAAAATAAAAATTAGGGGAAATATGTATATACATGTTTTAAATACTGTATATAAATATAACTATGTGGAGCGACCGAGTTAAATATGGACAAATGAGAGTGCTTATTGGATCCACATGTAGGCTCCATGGGTATTGCTTGTACTTTCACGTGTCTGAGACCCGAAGGCAGATGTTTACATGCACAAGTTAATGGTGGGTGCTCTGTCGGGGAAGGCAGCGGGATTCAGCAGGAGGAGGAGCTGAGCTGTGATGCAGTACTAACCAAGACCTCAGCCCAAATCACCGGAGCTCCGCAGCTGGGATGACGCTTCCTGGTTGTCCTTGAGGCAAGGGGGCCAGGGCTTCATGCCTCTTCACCCACCAGTCATTGGATGTGAGCCACCCTGGGAATGGGGAGGTAGGAGCATGTAGAGGGGCCGAGGGTGATGTAGCAGGGAGGCAGCACTCATAGCATCTGGGAGATGGATGTGTCGTTCTTGAAGGGGGGTCTGGGTGGCTCGCCACAGTGTCCAGTACATAGCTTTTCTTTAATTTGTTTATTGCAGTCACATTCTTGTAGATGTATCATTACTTTGTGAAGTTACAACTTTGTCAGATGTTTGTTTTGTTTTGTTTCAGTAATTCAGGCCTTTGGATTAGTGCTCATGTAAAACACCTTCTCAAACTTATGTGTACTACGCTCAATTAAATGTCCTTGCCCCCCAAAAAGGGAACTTGTAGTAGCTTTCTGTGTGTCAGTATCATATTACATACAGTTGTAGGATTTTAGGTTTCTTCTTTCCTTCTTTTCATATACTTAAAAAAAAATTTTGCTAAGCCTTGGGTGCTTCTTATCTGACTTAGAACTTACAAAATAAATTTAGACAGCATGCCACTTTTAAATCTGCTTTTTATGTTGAAGATTCAAATAAGATTATTTTGCTTAACAAGGAATTTGCCCTTTGAAAACCATTGGCCTATGATCCCTCTCCTATCTCTAGCCAAGTTCTGACTTCCAAATATGAATATGAAGTTTGAAAACAATAAAAGATAAAAAGGGAAGTTTTGTGATGATAAGCATAACTGGCATCTGACTGCTGAGCTTCTCCGTCCTGATCATAAGTGAGCAAGAACACTGTGCCCTTTCTGCCTGCACTAGTTGCTCCCTGGAACAAGGACAAGAATGAACAAGGGAAGTTCTCTTCTGGTTGTCATTTTAAGCATTTGTTTCCTTCTCATTTTCTTTTTTCCCCTCTTTGCCACGGTTTGTGATACGTGCTTCATTTATTCAGCCAAGGGGATAACATTCTCCCACTGGAGAAGAAAAACAATAGCTCCAGAAGCAGAAGCCACGCGTTGCAAAGAACTCAAAGTCACTTTTCCTGGGGAAAAAGCTTTATCTTAGAATGGATTTGGCCTTCTAAAACATGGATACAAAGCAGGAGGGGGAGTGTAAATATAACCCCCCAAATCTCTATAAAGCTATTTAAACTGCAGAGTGGTGAAGCAAGATCTTAAATTCTTTCAGAAAATGAAAGATCTTTTTGAACTATTTTTTACTGTCCTACATGTCACTTCAAAGGAAGATTTGGCATGATCTTTAGAGACTTTGTTCTGTCCAAGGAAGGGTGTAAGGATGTTGGAAAGTATTTGAACCAAGTAACTCATCCACAGTCTCCCAGCTCTCCCCTGCATTTCCTCAGGACCGTTGTAAGGAATGAGCAATGAATGGTTGCAAATCTTCTTGTAAAGCATAAAGGGCAGAAGAAATGTTCCTTAATAATTTACTCCAGAAGTGGTATGATAGTTGAGCTGTCTGGAGCCAGGCTTCTCTCTGATCTTGCAGAGAGTGAGCAGGTTTGCCCAGAAAAGGTCTCTACTTTCAGGGAAGGTCCCTAGGGAAAGTCCACTGAAAGTGGCAGTGATGTTGAGTGTAGCAATTACCACTTGGAATCGGCGCCATGTGAACCCCCATTGCAATCTCAAGGAGCCCTTGGAGCATTGACCTGTGCAGCTTTTTAGAGCACACACGCGAATCATTTGTGATACCCATAGCATGAAGAATTGTTAAACTCTCCCTAGACCCAAGTCCTTACTAAATTCCTTAATATTCTACTCTTCTTTCTCCCTCTGCAGTCGCCCAGTATGGCACTTACTTTGTGGTGCTCTGTTGTAAATAAGGCCATTAGTTCCCTGCTATGCACACTGGGATGCTCACTACATTTTATTGTGGAATCTCTGTGTTTTAGGAGATCAGAAACAAATGTTAATGACTCCATTATCTCTGACATTAAGCAACAAGCAGAAATTGTGTAAAGCATGCATTTTTTTTTTTTCCACAGTGAGATTTTTAGTTTGGTTTCCTGTAGAAGTCGACCTGAGACAAAGATTCAAGTGCAAATGATTGAATTGGAAGGGGAAGGAAACACTGGAGAGAAATGAGAAGGGCAAGGGAAGGAGCCATTATAGTGTGCTATTTGACCTTAAGCCTGCTGGGGATCACTGGGAAGGGTGTAGAAAATGTGCCTCAAGGTTCTGCCACCTGAGGGTGAGAAAGCTGAAGCACTTATATAGCAAATCCACTGAGTTCTGGGTTGAAGACTGTTAGGTTAATTTCCCAGCACTTTCAACTTGCTACCCTGGTGGCAAAATAGGCATTAAAATGCTGGTGGGTTAGGGGTATGAGTGGGTGCTACAAAGATGCTATTGGATATCCAGAATACCATTCAGATAATTTTCAACAAGCTCTGGTACCTCTACCACCAAAGAATTGTTTTTTTTCTGGTAATGAGTGGAGGCGGGTTTCATTTACTTGAGTTTAATAAATAGGAACAATATTTTTTTCACCTTGCAAGCTTATGAGAAACAAGTCAATTAATATCTGAACATATAACAGAAATAGAAGATGGCAGTTGAAATGATTTGACAGTTTGCAACTGGATAGGAAAATGAATCAAAGAAAAGCAGTAAACTGTAAAATAAAACTATTGCAGTCATTTCCCATTTTATTGAGTTTTAAAGTGGTTTTGCTTCTGAACCCCAAAATGTGACTTAGTTTATGTTGTATTTTCCAGTTTCCAGTGACTTAGTTTATGTCATATTTTCTGATTAATCAGAAAGCCTTCTTGGAATCTGACATGATTAAGTTTTTGCAATAGTTTTTTGTTTTGTTTTTTTTTTTTTTTGTTCTGAGAGAGAGACAATGCTTGCACATGCATGTGTGAGCAGGGGAGGGGCAGAGGGATAGAGAGAGAATCTTAGGCAAGCTCCACGCTTAGTGCAGAGCCCGACTTAGGGGTCGATCCCACAACTCTGGGATCATGACCTGAGCTGAAATCAAGAGTCAGATGCTCAACTGACTGAGCCACCCAGGCACACCTTGCTTTAAAAAAAATAATGTTTATTTATTTTTGAGAGAGAGAGAGAGAGAGAGAGAGAGAGACAGAGAGACAGAGTGCAAGCATGGGAGGGGCAGAGAGAGAGGGAGACACAGAATCCAAAACAGGCTCCAGGCTCTGAGCTGTCAGCACAGAGCCTGACTTGGGGCTTGAACCCATGAACCATGGGATCGTGACCTGAGCCCAAGTCTGACGCTTAACCAACTGAGCCACCCAGGCACCACCCCCCCGTTGCTATTTTTAATATGTATATTTTTGGCCCACCTGATTGGTAACTTTTTGAAAGAAGTTAATAAAATCTTCAATAATGGTGAATATCTTATAAAAATGTTGCTTTATATATTTTGAAACTATGTTATTAATGCATAGAGGTTCAAAATTGTTAAAGCTACTTGGTAGATTGTTCTTTTTATCATCAAGTAAGGTCCTGCTTTATTACTACTAAGTCTTTCCCCTTTAAATTTTGCTTTGCTTATACTAATCTTGCTAGATAGATTTTTTGTTATTTGGTATATTTTTTCCTGTTCCTTTTATTTTAGCTTTAGTATGTCCACTGTGTTTTAGGTGTGCCTTTTGTAAAAAGCCTATCCCTAGCTTTTGTTTTCACCCACTCAATATAAACAGACTTACTTATCTATTAAAGATAGTGGTTAAAGACATAGATTACTGATACATTTGGGTTTAATTTTTGCTTTCTTGTTCCTGTTTATTTAGGTTTTTTTTTTCTTCTTCTGGTTTGGAAGTTATCCATCTTATTTCTTTATCACTTATTTTATGCTCTTAGTTTCCATTGCCTTAAAAGGCATGGAACATAGCTTTTATGTTGTTGATGAGAGATATTTACTGCAGGGTTAATTATCTTTCTTTTGCTTGGAATACAGTAAAAGCATGATATTTATTTTGTGGAATAACATTCACTGCATATTGAAGGATGCTGCTGTGTACCTAATGACCTATAGTGTATATGTTGCTTTACTTTCTGCTCAAAGAGAATGTAGAGACAAGCTAGTGGAATCTTCCCAAACTTTCTCTAATGTTTTTATCCACAGAACTCAGCTGACCTGCCCCTCTTCTTCCCCTTTGTCTTTTCTTGTGATTTTCCTCCAGTTGCCTTTGAAAAGGAGCCTTACATAGTATGACAGAAAGTTGCAAGAGGTAGCATGAAGGAAAGTTCAGTATATCAAGTTATGAAACTTCAGCTACCCAATTCTATGAAGTTAATAGTTTTTAAAGAGAACCTTTTTTTCTCTTTATCCATTTGTGTGGCTGCTTTGTCCTGTGCCACATACACCTTCAGCTGACTTTTGAAATTCTGCTATTTTGGTGGTCATAATTTTGACTGATAGGCCTATAATTAGTAAGTCCTCCTTAAGTACTCTGTCCTGAGTATTTCTGTGGGGTGGAATAGAATGTTCTTAGCAGCTGCCAGGGTGATAACAGTCTTGCAAATTGGCATGACTCCAAAAGTAACCGAAGAACTTTATAAAGATGAAAATTAAACAGAAAAGCATAGCAGTAGCTATAGCAAGGGAGAAAATAGTATGAAGGTCCGTGGTCACCAAAACTAAGGAGTCCTTTTCCTTGTTTTATCCATAATGTTGAAAAGTTGATACTCTTAGTTTTTGTCCCACCCATTTGAAGTCGTGCCTCTCTCTCCTGGTCCTTTGTCCTTCTGCCTCTTAGCTACAGGTGTTTCTCAAGTGTTAATCTGGAGTCCTCTCTTCTGTGATCCTCCCCCACACAGAGCATTCCATCCCAGTGGCTTCACATGTAAGCTTTTTGTTGATGACTCCCAAATCCACACCTCTGGCTTCTACCCAAGCTCCAGCGCCACATTTTTAATTGCCTGTTGAACATATACCCCCAGAAGTCTTCCTTAAGCCTTGACTCAATACCCCTAAAGCCATACTCTTTCCTTAAAATCAATGTTCATACTTTATGACTCAGTATTTCTGCTCCTATATATGTAGCTAAAAGAAATGTGTGCACAGTGCACCAAAAGACCTGTATAAGAATGTTCAAAGAGCATGACACATCATGATCAAGTAGGCCTTCACCCAGGAATGCAAAGTTGGGTTAAAATTTAAAAATCAAGCAGTTTAATTCATCACATTAACAGAATAAGGGGGGGATCATGCGATTATTGAACAGATGAAGAAAGATCATTTGACAGTATTAAACATTCTTTCATGATAAAAACTCTTAGCAAGATAGAAGAAAAGAACACTACTTTTTTCTTTTAAACTTTAAATCCAATATAATTAAATACTGTGTTCTATTAGTTTCAGGTATACAATATAGTGATTTAACAATTCTTTTTTTTTGACACTTGATACATTTTTAATGAACCTTTTAGTTTACAACCTGAGGTAAAAGGAAAATCAGTTCCCCATAACCAATATTTTATGCAGCTGTAGTAAAATATTTCACACTTTAGGGAATTATGATGGATTGCATATCTTAAAAGTTGGGGATAGAGTAAATAATATTTGACTTCTTGAATTTTCCAGTTGACTCTTCCCTTACAATAGTAACCAGCTCAAATTAGTTACGTAAGTTTCTTCAGGGCCATGTTTTATTGTTGCTGATGTCTTTATACCTGAAGCATTGCTATTTCAATGAATATCCAGTAATTCCACTTTAAGAATGAGTTTTGCATTTGGTGGAATTTTGGCATCAGGCTGTCCTTTCTTTCCATAAGCCCATTCTGGCTCAATCTTTATTCGAGCCTTTTCTCCTTTACTGATGGTCAAGAGAACTTCATCCCATCCTCTGATAACTTTGCCTGTTCCAACCTTAAAACTTAAAGGCTTGGTATTTTTCTTCTTCTTTGAACTTGTTTGAATATTAATATCATAAACAGTCCTATCCTATAGTGTTCCTGTATACTAACAGTGAACAACCTGTCTCTTTTGGGGAAACTTGGTTTTATCTCCATTTTTAAGAACAGAATTTATTTTGGTGGACCCTCATTTAGAGTCTCTTCAGGCTTGGTTTCTTTGGGTTTGTCTTCATTAAACTGCACATTTTTCACCTGCTCAGATACTTATACTTTCAGTACCCTTGAAACTCATTCAAAAAGATGATTATAGGCTGAAACCAAATGGTCCCTGTTAGCTGTTTTGGCCACATTTTTAATGTTTACTAATAACTTATGTTCTGAAAGAAAGAAATCTGAGCTGTGGTCCTGTAGAAACTTGATAATGTCCTTCTTGGGTAGCTGCCCATTGCACAGCTACTCTATGGTCCAGTGCTGCTGTGGAACAGTCACTGCCATCTTCCCCTGCTTGTGATTAGAAAATTCTATACATTACCCAGTGCTCATCATGATACATGTACTCTTAATCCCTTCACCTGTTTCATCCATTCCCGCACCCATTTTCCCTCTGATTACTGCCAGGTTGTTCTCTGTATTTCAGAGTGATTTTTATTCGTCTCTTTTTTCTTCATTCATTTCTTAAATTCCATATATAAGTGAATTTATATGATATTTGTCTTTCTCTGATTGACTTATTTCACTTAGCATTATACTCTAGATCCATCCATGTTGTTGTAAATGGCAATATTTCATCTTTATGGTTTAGTACTATTCCATTGTGCGCATATATATATATGTATAATGTGTGTATATATATGTATATGTGTGTGTGTATATATATGTATATATATGTGTGTGTGTATATATATATATATATATATCATATTCCATTGCATGCATGCATACCCACACACACACACACGCCCCATGTCTTCTTATCCTTTCATCTGATGGACACTTGGGTTGCTTCCATAATTTGGCTATTGTAAATAATGCTGTAATAAACATATGTGCATATTCTTTTCAAATTAGTCTTTTTGTATTTTTTTGGCAAATAGTGAAATTACTGGATCATATGGTAATTCTATTTTTAATTTTTCAAATTGACATTTATTGTCAAATTGGTTTCCATACAACACCCAGTGCTCATCCCAAAAGGTGCCCTCCTCAATACCCATAACCAATTTCCCCTCCCTCCCACCCCCCATCAATGCTCAGTTCTCAGTTCTTAAGAGTCTCTTATGCTATGGCTCCCTCCCTCTCTAACCTCTTTTTTTTTTTCTTCCCCTCCCCTGATTTCTGTTAAGTTTCTCAGGATCCACATAGGAGTGAAATCCTATGGTATCTTTCTCTGTATGACTTACTTCACTTAGCGTAACACTCTCCAGTTCCATCCACATTGCTACAAAAGGCCATATTTCATTCTTTCTCATTGCCACGTAGTATTCCATTGTGTATATAAACCACAACTTCTTTATCTGTTCATCAGTGGATGGACATTTAGGCTCTTTCCATAATTTGGCTATTGTTGAAACTGCTGCTGTAAACATTGGGGTAAAGTGCCCCTATGCATCAGCACTCCTGTATCCCTTGGGTAAATTGCTAGCAGTGCTATTGCTGGGTCATAGGGTAGATCTATTTTTAATTTCTTGAGGAACCTCCACACTGTTTTCCAGAGCAGCTGCACCAGTTTGCATTCCCACCAACAGTGCAAGAGGGTCCCTGTTTCTCCACATCCTCTCCATCATCTATAGTCTCCTGATTTGTTCATTTGAGCCACTCTGACTAGCATGAGGTGATATCTGAGTGTGGTTTTGATTTGTATTTCCCTGATGAGGAGCGACATTGAGCATCTTTTCATGTGCCTGTTGGCCATCCGGATGTCTTCTTTAGTGAAGTGTCTATTCATGTTTTCTGCCCATTTCTTCACTGGGTTATTTGCTTTTCGGGTGTGGAGTTTGGTGAGTTCTTTATACATTTTGGATACTAGCCCTTTGTCTGATATGTCATTTGCAAATATCTTTTCCCATTCCGTTGGTTGCCTTTTAGTTGTGTTGATTGTTTCCTTTGCTATGCAGAAGCTTTTTATCTTCATGAGGTCCCAATAGTTCATTTTTGCTTTTAATTCCCTTGCCTTTGGGGACGTGCCAAGTAAGAAATTGCTGCGGCTGAGGTCAGAGAGGGTTTTTCCTGCTTTCTCCTCTAGGGTTTTGATGGTTTCCTGTCTCACATTCAGGTCCTTTATCCATTTTGAGTTTGTTTTTGTGAATGGTGTAAGCAAGCGGTCTAGTTTCATCCTCCTGCATGTTTCTGTCCAGCTCTCCCAGCACCATTTGTTAAAGAAACTTTTTTCTATTGGATATTCTTTCCTGCTTTGTCAAAGATTAGTTGCCCATACGTTTGTGGGTCTAGTTCTGGGGTTTCTATTCTATTCCATTGGTCCATGTGTCTGTTTTTGTGCCAATACCATGCTGTCTTGATGATGACAGCTTTGTAGTAGAGGCTAAAGTCTGGGATTGTGATGCCTCCTGCTTTGGTCTTCTTCAAAATTATTTTGGCTATTCGAGGCCATTTGTGGTTCCATACCAATTTTAGGATTGCTTGTTCTAGCTTTGAGAAGAATGCTGGTGCAATTTTGATTGGGATTGCATTGAATGTGTAGATAGCTTTGGGTAGTATTGACATTTTAGCAATATTTATTCTTCAAATCCATGAGCATGGAATGTTTTTCCATTTCTTTATATCTTCTTCAATTTCCTTCATAAGCTTTCTGTAGTGTTCAGCACACAGATCTTTTACATCTTTGGTTAGGTTTATTCCTAGGTATTTTATACTTCTTGGTGCAATTGTGAATTGGATCAGTTTCTGTATTTGTCTTTCTGTTGCTTCATTATTAGTGTATAAGAATGCAACTGATTACTGTACATTGATTTTTGTATCCTGCGAATTTGCTGAATTCATGTATCAGTTCTAGCAGACTTTTGGTGGAGTCTGTCGGGTTTTCCATGTATAATATGTCATCTGCAAAAAGTGAAAGCTTGACTTCATCTTTGCCAATTTTGGTGCCTTTGATTTCCTTTTGTTGTCTGATTGCTGATGCTAGAACTTCCAGCACTATGTTAAACAACAGCAGTGAGAGTGGGCATCCCTGTCGTGTTCCTGATCTCAGGGGGAAAGCTCTCAGTTTTTCCCCATTGAGGATGATGTTAGCTGTGGGCTTCTCATATATGGCTTTTATGATGTTTAAGTATGTTCCTTCTATCCCGACTTTCTCGAGGGTTTTTATTAAGAAAGGATGCTGAATTTTGTCCAGTGCTTTTTCTGCATCGATTGACAGGATCATACAGTTCTTTTATTAATGTGATGTATCACATTGATTGATTTGTGAATGTTGAACCAGCCCTGCAGCCCAGGAATGAATCCCATTTGATCATGCTGTATAATTTTTTATATGCTGTTGAATTCGATTTGCTAGATCTTGTTGAGAATTTTTGCATCCATATTCATCAGGGATACCAGCCTGTAGTTCTCTTTTTTTGCTGGGTCTCTGTCTGGTTTAGGAATCAAAGTAATGCTGACTTCATAGAATGAGTCTGGAAGTTTTCCTTCCCTTTCTATTTTTTGGAACAGCTTGAGAAGGATAGGTATTCTCTCTGCTTTAAATGTCTGGTAGAATTCCCCAGGGAAACCATCTGGTCCTGGACTCTTATTTGTTGGGAGATTTTGGATAACTGATTTCAATTTCTTCGCTGGTTATGGGTCTGTTCAAGCTTTCTATTTCTTCCTGTTTGAGTTTTGTAAGTGTGTGGGTGTTTAGGAATTTGTCCATTTCTTCCAGGTTGTCCAGCTTGTTGGCATATAATTTTTCATAGTATTCCCTGATAATTGCTTATATTTGAGGGATTGGTTGTAATAATTCCACTTTCATTCATGATTTTATCCATTTGGGTCATCTCCCTTTTCTTTTTGAGAAGCCTGGCTAGAGGTTTATCAATTTTGTTTATTTTTTTCAAAAAACTAACTCTTGGTTTCTTTGATCTGCTCTACAGTTTTTTAGATTCTATATTGTTTATTTCTGCTCTGACCTTTATTATATTTCTTTTTCTGCTGGTTTTGGGGTGTCTTTGCTGTTCTGCTTGTATTTCCTTTAGGTGTGCTGTTAGATTTTGTATTTGGGATTTTTCTTGTTTCTTGAGATAGGCCTGGATTGCAAGGTATTTTCCTCTCAGGACTGCCTTAGCTGCATCCCAAAGCATTTGGATTGTTGTATTTTCATTTTCATTTGTTTCTTTATATTTTTTAATTTCTTCTCTAATTGCCTGGTTGACCCGTTCATTCTTTGGTAGGTGTTCTTTGACCTCCATGCTTTTGGAGGTTTTCCAGAGTTTCTCCTGTGGTTGATTTCAGGTTTCATAGCATTGTGGTCTGAAAGTGTGCATGGTATGATCTCAATTCTTTTATACTTATGAAGGGGTATTCTGTGACCCAGTATGTGATCTATCTTGGAGAATGTTCCATGTGCACTCAAGAAGAAAGTATGTTTTGTTACTTTGGGATACAGAGTTCTAAACATATCTGTCAAGTCCATCTGATCCAATGTATCATTCAGGGCCCTTGTTTCTTTACTGATTTTGTATCTAGATGATCTATCCATTGTTGTAAGTGTGGTATTAAAGTTCCCTGCAGTTACCACATTCTTATCGTTGAGGTTGCTTATGTTTGTGATTAATGGTTTTATATATTTGGGTGCTTCTGAATTCAGTGCATAGACATTTATAATTGTTAGCTCTTCCTCATGAATAGACCCTGTAATTATATAATGCCCTTCTTCATCTCTTGTTACAGCTTTTAATTTAAAGTCTAGTTTGTCTGATAGAAGTATGGCTATTCCAGCTTTCTTTTGACTTCCAGTAGCATGATAGATAGTTCTCCATTGCCTCACTTTCAATCTGAAGGTATCTTCAGGTCTAAAACGAGTCTCTTGTAGACAGCAAATAGATGGGTCTTTTTTTTTTAAATCTATTCTGATACCCTGTGTCTTTTGGTTGGAGCATTTAGTCCATTTATATTCAGTGTTATTATTGAAAGATATGGGTTTAGAGTCATTGTGATATCTGTAGGTTTCATGCTTGTAGTGATGTCTCTGGTATTTTGTGGTTCTTGCAACATTTCACTCACAGAATCCCCCTTAGGATCTCTTGTAGGGCTGGTTTAGTGGTGATGAATTGCTTCAGTTTTTGTTTGTTTGGGAAAACATTTATCTCTCCTTGTATTCTTAATGACAGACTTTCTGGGTAAAGGATTCTTGGCCGAATATTTTTTCTGTTCATCACATTGAAGATTTCCTGCCATTCCTGTCTGGCCTGCCAAGTTTCAGTAGATAGGTCTGCTACTACCCTTATGTATCTACCTTTGTAAGTTAGGGCCTCTTTATCCCTAGCTGCTTTCAGAATTTTCTCTTTGTCCTTGTATTTTGCCAGTTTCACTATGATACGTCATGCAGAAGATCGATTCAAGTTACATCTGAAGGGAGTTCTCTCTGCCTCTCGGATTTCAATTCCTGTTTCCTTCCCTAGATCAGGGAAGTTCTCAGCTATGATTTGTTCAAGTACACCTTCAGCCCCTTTCTCTCTTTCTTCTCCTTCTTCTGGAATTCTATGATATGGATATTGTTCCGTTTGGTTGTATCACTTAGTTCTCTAATTCTCCCTTCATACTCCTGGGTTGTTTTTTATGTCTCTCTTTCTCAGCTTCCTCTTGTTCCATAATTTTATCTTCTAATTCACTATTCTCTCTTCTGCCTCTTCAATCCGTGCTATGGCCGCCTCCATTTTATTTTGCACCTCATTTATAGCAGTTTTAAGCTCCTCATGACTAGTTTTTAGTCCCTTGATCTCTGTAGCAATAGATTCTCTGCTGTCCTCTATGCTTTTTTCAAGCCCATTGATTATAACTTTTATTCTAAATTCTTGTTCTGTTATATTGCTTAAATTGGTTTTGATCAATTCGTTAGCTGTCGCTACTTTCTGGAGTTTCTTTTGAGGAGAATTCTTCTGTTTCATCATTTTGGTTAGTCCCTGCATTAGCTCCAAACTGCAGGGCACTTCCCCTGTGCTGTCTGGAGTAACCTGTGTTGGTGGGTGGGGCTGCTTTAAGACCCACTGTCTGCCCCCAGCCCACCGCTGGTGCCACAGTCAGACTGGTGTGTACCTTATTTTCCCCTCTCCCAGGGGCAGGACTCACTGTGGAGTGGTGTGGCCTCTGTCTGGGCTGCTTGCTTACTGCCAGGCTTGTGGTGCTGCTTCGATGGGATCCGTCCAAGGGCATATTAGAAGGAGTGGATCCGCAAGGTGCACAGCAGCGGGAGGGGTAGGCTTAGCTAGCTTTGCCATTGGTGGCCCCCTGTGGGAGGGGCCCTGAAGCACCAGGAGGGAGGCAGGCCCGTTGGATTGATGGATTCACAGAAGCACAGCGTTGGGCGTTTGTGAGGTACAAGCAAGTTCAGTGACGGAAACTGGTTCTGTTTGGAATTTCGGCTGGGGGATGGGAGAGGGAGATGGTGCTTCTCAGCACCTTTGTTCCCCCGGCAAGCTCCATCCTTCTGGGGCTTAACAACTCTCCCTCCTGGTGTCTTCTTGCACTCCCTGCTCTCCGAGAGCAGAGCTGTTGACGTTTAACATTCCAGATGTTAAATCCCACTGGCTGTCAGAACTCATGCAGTCTGGCACCTCTGCTTTTGCAAGCCAGACTTGGGGGTTCTGCTGGGCGGGCTGCCCCTCCACCGCCCCGGCTCCCTCCCGCCAGTCCATGTAGCGCACACTGCCTCTCCACCCTTCCTACCCTCTTCCGTGGGCCTCTTGTCTACTCTTGGCTCTGGAGAGTCCATTCTGCTAGTCTTCTGGCGGTTTTCTGGGTTATTTAGGCAGATGTGGATGGAATCTAAGTGATCAGCAGGACGAGGTGAGCCCAGCGTCCTCCTACATTGCCATCTTCTCTAGATATCTCGTGTTCTTCCCATTTTTTAATTGGAGTATTTGGTTTTTGGGTGTATAAGCTCATTATATAATATGGATACTAACCCTTTAAGAGATATATCATTTGCAAATGCCTTCTCTCATTTTGTAGGTTGCCTTTTAGTTAGGTTTATTCCTGGGTATCTTATTATTTTTGGTTCAGTTGTTAACAGGATTGTTACCTTAATTTCTTTTTCTGCTGCTTCATTATTGGTGTGTAGAAATGTGATGGATTTCTATATACTGATTTTGTATCCTGTGACTTTACTGAATTTATTTATCAGTTATAGTTATTTTGGTGGAATCTTTTGGGTTTTCTGTATACAGTATAATGTCATCTGCAAATAGGGAAAGTTTTACTTCTTCCCTACCAGTTTGGATGTGTTTTCTTTCTTTTTGTTGTCTGATTGCTTTGGCTAGGACTTCTAGTACTATGTTGAATAAAAGTGGTGAGTGGACATCTTTGTTTTGTTTCTGACCTTAGGGAAATAATTTTTAGTTTTTTCCCCATTAAATGTGATGTTAGCTGTGGGTTTTCATATATGGCCTTTGTTATGTTGAGATATGTTCTGTCTAAACCTACTTTGTTGAGAGTTTTTATCATGAATGGATGTTGTAATTTGTCAGATGCTTTTTCTGCATCTATTGAAATGATCATATGTTTTTATCCTTTCTGTTATTGACTTGATGTCATGATTGATTTGTAGATATTGAACTACCCTTGCATCCCAGGAAAAAATCCCAGTTGGTCATGGTGAATGAATTTTTAAATGTATTGTTGGATTCTGGTTTGCTAATATTTTGTTGAGGATTTTGGCATCTATGTCCATCTGAGATATTGGCCTATAGGTCTCTTTTTTTGTAGTGTCTTTATTTGGTTTTGGTATCAGGGTAATGTTGGCCTCGGAATGAATTTGGAAGTTTTCCTTTCTCTTCTATTTTTTTGAAAAAGTTTGGGAAGAATAGATATTGATTCTTATTTCAATGTGTGGTGGAATTCACCTGTGAAACTGTCTGGACTTTTGTTTGTTTGGAGTATTTTGATTACTGATCCAGTTTCATTGCTGGTAATTGGTCTGTTCAAATTTTCTGTTTCTTCCTGATTCAGTTTTGGTATGTTTTATGTTTCTAGGAATTTAACCAGTTTTTTTCTAAGTTGTCCAGTTTGTTGGCATATAGTTTTTCATAATATTCTCTTATAATTGTTTGTATATCTGTGATGTTGGTTGTTGATTCTCCTCTCATTTGTTTTTTAAATCTTTTTAAATGTTTATTTTTGAGAGAGAGAGAGAGAGAGAGAGAGAGAGAGAGACAAACAATGTGATGGGGGAAGGGCAGAGAGAGGGAGAGACAAATCCAAGGCAGGTTCCGGGCTCTGAGCTGACAGCACAGAGCCTGACACAGGGCTCAAACTCACGGACCATGAGATCATGACCTGAACCAAAGTTGGAGTCGGAAGTTGGACGCTTAACCAACTGAGCCAGCCAGGCGCCCCTCTACTCTCTCATTTGTGATTTTATTTTTTGAGTCCTTTCTCTTTTTTTCTTGATTTGTCTGGCTAGAGGTTTATTAATTTTATTGATTTTTTTTTTTTTGAAGAACAAGCTCCTGGTTTCATCGGTCTGTTCTATTTTTTTCCTGCTACATTAAAAATATTATTTTTAATGTTTATTTATTTTTTAGAGAGAGAAAGAATGTGAGCAGGGGGAGGGGCAGAGAGAGGGAGACACAGAATCTGAAGCAGGCTCCAAGCTCTGAGCTGTCAGCACAGAGCCTGATGTGGGGCTCGAACTCATGAGCTGTGAGATCCTGACCTGTGAGATCCTGACCTGAGCTGAAGTTGGACAGTTAACTGACTGAGCCACCCAGCCACCCCTGGTTTCTATTACATTTATTTCTGCTTTAAACTTTATTGTTTCCTTCCTTCTGATGGTTTTACATGCTGGCTGTTTTTTTCTAGCTCCTTTAGGTGTAAGCTAAGTTGTTTATTTGTGATTTTTTCCTGCTTTCTGAGGTAGACCTGTATTGCTATTAACTTCCCTTATAGAACCACTTTTGCTGCATCCCAAAGGTTTGGGGCCATTGTGTTTTCATTTCCATTTGTTTCCATGTACTTTTTATTTCTTCTTTTATTTCCTGGTTGACCCGTTCGTTGTTTAGTACCATGTTATTTAACCTCCATGTATTTGTGTTCTTTTCAATTTTTTTCTTGAGGTTGATTTCTTGTTTCATAGCATTGTGGTCAGAAAAAGATGCATAATATGACTTCAGTCTTCTTGAATTTCTTGAGGCTGTTTTGTGGGCTTATATGTGATCTTTTCTGGAGAATGTTCCATGTGCAATTAAAAAGAACGTGTATTCTGTTTTAGGATGGAATGTGCTGAATATATCTATTAAATCCATTTGGTCCAGTGTGCCATTCAAAGCCACTGTGTCCTTGATATTCTGTTTAGATGATTTGTTCATTGATGTAAGAGTCCCCTACTAATATTGTATTACTATCAGTTAGTTTATAAATATTTGTTATTTACTTTTTATGTATTTGGGTACAGCCATGTTGGGTGCATTAATATTTACAATTGTTATGTCTTTTTGTTGATTAATGATTATATAGAGTCCTTCTTTGTCTTGTGCCCCAATCTTTGTAAATTTTTTTAAATGTTTATTTATTTTTGAGAGAGAGAGAGAGACAGAGAGGCAGGCAGAGAGAGAGGGAGACACAGAATCTGAAGCAGACTCCAGGCTCTGAGCTGTCAGTACAGAGCCCAGTACAGGGCTTGAACCCATGAACTGTGGGATCATGACCTGAGCTGAAGTCAGACCCTTAACTGACTGAGCCACCCAGGTGCCCCTCCCGTCTTTGTTTTAAAGTCAGTTTGTCTGATATAAGCATTGCTACACCACCTTTCTTTTCATGTACACTTGCATGATAAATATTTCCCCATCCCTTCACTTTCAACATGTATGTGTCTTTAGGTTTGAAGTGAGTCTCTTGTAGGCAGCATATAGGTAGGTCTTGTTTTTTTTTTTTTTAAGTTTATTTATTTTGAGAGAGAGAGAGGAGGGGCAGAAAGAGAGAGAGAATCCTAAGCAAGCTCCATACTGTCAGTGCTGAACCCAATGTGGGGCTCAGTGTCAAAACCGTGAGATTGTGACCTGAGTCCAAATCAAGAGTTGGATGCTTAACTGACTGAGCCACCCAGGCACCCTTAGGTCGTTTTTTTATCCATTCCATCACCCTATGTTTTTTGATTGAAGTGTTTAGTCCATTTACATTCAAAGTAATTATTGATAGGTATGGATTTATTGCCATTTTATTTGTTTTCTGTTTGTTTTTGTGGATCATCTTTATTCCTTGTTCTCTCACCATAAGTTGGCTTTTTTAGTGATATACTTGGATTCCTTTTTTTTTTTTAATTTTTTGCATATCTTTTAGTGGTTTTTGGTTCGTGGTTACCATTAGGTTTGTATATAACTCTTCTGCATATAGCAGTCTGTCTTTAGTTGATGGTCACTTAAGTGTGAACCCATTCTTTCCTCCTCCCTTCCCCATGTTTTAGGTATATGGTGTCATACTTTATTTCCTTTTATTTTGTGAATCCCTTGACTGATTTTTACAGATATACTTATTTTTAATGGTTTTATGCTTCCTACTTTTCTTACTCTTATGGTCTTTTCTTTCCACTTATAAAGTCCCCTTTAACATTTCTTGTAGGGTTGGTTTAGTGGTTATTAACTTCTTTAACTATTGTTTGTCTGAGAAGCTCTTTTTTTTAAGTTTATTTATTTTTGAGAAGGGAGCAGAGAGAGGGGCAGAGAGAGAGAGAGAATGAATGAATGAATGAATGAATGAATGAATATCCCAAGCAGGCTCTGCACTGTCAGCATGAGGCCTGATATAGGGCTTGAACTCATGAACTCTGAAATTATGACCTGAGCCGAAATCAAGAGTTGGATGCCTAACTGACTGAGCCACCCAGGTGCCCCTATCTGAGAAACTCTTTATCTCTCCCTCTATTTTGAATGAAAGTTTTGTTGGATATAGTCTTCTTGACTGTAGTTCTTTTTGTTTTCCTCTCATCACTTTGAATATATCACTCTACTCTCTTCTGACCTGCAAAGTTTCTGCTGAAAAACCAGCTGATAGCCTATTGGGATTTTTCTTGTATGTAACTGTTTTCTTTTCTCTTGCTGCTTTTAAAATTCTTTATCACTGCTCTTTGACATTAAAAAAAATTTTTTAATGTTTTATTTATTTTTGAGAGAGAGAGAGAGTATGAGCAGGGAGGGGCAGAGAGAGGGAGACACAGAATCTGAAGCAGGCTCCAGGCTCTAAGCTGTCAGCACAGAGTCTGACACGGGGCCCAAACTTGTGAAACGTGAGATCATGACCTGAGCTAAAGTCAGATGTTTAACTGACTGAGCCACCCAGGCGCCCCTTCTCTTTGACATTTTAATTACTATGTGTCTTCATGTGGATCTCCTTGGGTTGAATTTATTGGGAGTTCTCTGTACCTTCTGGATCTGAATTTCTTTTTCCTTTCCCAGATTTGGGCAGTTTTCAGGTATTATTTCTTTAAATACATTTTCTGCCTCCTCCTCTCTCTTCTTTTTCTGTGATCCCTGTAATGCAAATGTTATTTTGCTTTTGGAGTCAGTGAGTTCCCTAAGTCTCATTTGGCACAACTTTTTTCTCTCACCTGCTCAGCTTGATTACTTTCTATTACTCTGTCCTCCAGGTTGCTGATTGGTTCTTCTTCTTCTAGACTGCTATTCAATCAAATGTATTTTTAATTTCAACTTTTGTGTTCTTTATCTCTTATTGGCTCTTTTTTTTTTAATGTGTTAAGGGTGTCACTCATGTTCTCCACTTTTTTCTCAAGTCCAGTGAGTATCATTACGATCATTAGTTTAATTTTTTTTTTTCAACGTTTTATTTATTTTTTTTGGGACAGAGAGAGACAGAGCATGAACGGGGGAGGGGCAGAGAGAGAGGGAGACACAGAATCAGAAACAGGCTCCAGGCTCTGAGCCATCAGCCCAGAGCCTGACGCGGGGCTCGAACTCACAGACCGCGAGATCGTGACCTGGCTGAAGTTGGACGCTTAACCGACTGCGCCACCCAGGCGCCCCACGATCATTAGTTTAAAATGTCTATCACACATATTACTTAACTCTGTTTAGCTTAGGTCTCTTGCTGTCATCTTTGTCCTGTTCTTTTATTTGGAACATATTCTTCTTTCTCCTTATTTTGTCTAACTCTCTTTGTTTCTCTGTGTTAAGAAAGTCAACTATGTCTCTTGCTCTTGAAAGTAGTAGAAAGGGTGCTCACTTTTAACAAAGTGGTGCTGGCCCTTTTCTACAGGGGTTACACAGCTGCTGCTGAAACCAGGGTTGGCTGGGGCCACTCTGCAGAGCACACATGGTGGGGGGGGGGTGCAGCCTGTAAGCTGTGTGCACCAGTCCTCTTCCACAGGGGATTCACAGCTGCTGTGGAGACCAGGGCTGGGTAGAGCTGTTCTGCAAAGCACATGCGGCAGGGGGTAGCAGTTTTAGCAATGTATGAGTGTCCTCTGAGCAGGTGACCAGCCAGCTGCCTCTGCGGGGACAAAGGCCCTGCAGAGTGCACAGTCAGGAGATGCAGTGTTGGTAAGGTTTGCAACAGTCTTCTGGAGGAAAGTACCTGTAGCACCAGGACTGAGGCTGGAGGGGTCAGAGCTCAGTACAGTGTAAGCAAGTTAGGTAGGGAATGCTGTTTGCTGTTTCCTGCAGGTGGTGGTTTGTTTTTGCTGAGGGGCAAAGGAGGGAAATAGCACCTGGCAACAACTTTGTTCCTGGAAAAATCCCTCAGGGAATTCTTAGATAAGTAAATAATTCACTCTCCTGTTTGCCCCCAGTGTTTTTCAAACTGCTGCTTCTCCCCAGTCTCCCCACAGCCTGTTGTGCTCTCTCTTTAAGGGCAGGAATTCAGCTTTCTGTTGCCCTCTGGGCTTTAACAGAGCTGAGACTGCTGATGTTTAAAGTTCTAGGATTTAAGTCCCACTGGTTGTAAGAACTCCCACTGGTTGTAAAACCCTCTGATTTTCAAAGCCAAATGCTACGGGAATTCATCTTCCCCATGCAGGCTCCCTGGTGTGACAGTATGTTTCTCAACCCTCTCCAAGCCTGGGGCTCCCTCCTTCTGGTGGCCAGTCCCATGGAGGTTAGCTTCCCACTGCATCTCCACTCTTCTTACTCACTTTGATGTGATTTCTTCTGTACATTTAGTTTTGAAGGTTTTCCTGCCAGTCTTCGGGTTGTTTTCTGGGTTATCTATACTGATATGTGTGCTATCTAGCTGTATCCATGGGACTAGGTGAGTTTAGGATCCTCCTCCTCCTCCTCCATCATCTTCCCTGCAAGTATCTTTTTCTCTGCTTTTATACTTGCAAAGTTTGTTACCATATCAGTATGATTTAAGCATTTCCTTTAAAATTTATGTTTATTTTTTAAATCATTAACCCATTAAGAATTTATTTTGTGGCATGATGGGAGATAAGAATTTAAATTTGGGCCTTTTTTTTCTGATTTAGTGAACTAGTTGACTTGGGAGAGTTTATTTAATATCATTTTAGTTCACCACTGATTAGTATGATGACATTTGTTACATACCAGATTCTTATATGTATTTCTCTATCATGGTTCACTGTAGGTTTAGGTGGGGTATGTTTTGATATAGATAGCATCTCACTTTTTTTCAATGCAAACTATTAACAAGGACTGCCCAGACTCTGCTGGACTCCCTGTTCTCTAGAGAATAGAAAGAGATTTGGTGTTCTACTAGCAAGTGAAATCGCATCTATAGTTCTCTTTGAGGAAGGGCTGGAAGCTGGATTGGCCTATAGGCTTCTGGAGTTCTCAGACAATTTAGTTAGGGGCTGTTACAAGAAAAAGATACTGTACATCTTGCTAAACTGGGGAAGGAGGAGTAGGATAAGGGAGAATAACATGCAAAAGTCATTATTTCAAGATAACAAAGTCTCATTTGAAAACTTTGAGATGTGGCATCTTCATAACATAGCCCTCATGACAGAATCTGCAGTTTCTTAGGAAAAAGAAGGTGATTCAAGAGACATGTTACCTCAATAGTAAGTTTTTAATGTTGGTGATTCAGGATTCTTTTGGAAGAAAATGCCTTTTAAAACTTTTGCTCTATTAGCTAGGGAGATTCTACCTGCTGTAACAGGCATGCCTTCAAATTTTAGTGGCTTAACACAATAGAATTTATTCCTGACTTCATAACTATTCAAGGGAATAGTTGCTCACATTCCTTTGTCAAAAACTACCTATAGTGCTCCACCTACATGCTGGAAATATAGTATCTGGCTGAGAAGCCATTTCCTAGCAATAGTTCTATACCATGGAAGGGACTGTATGATTTTCATTGTACAATTAGCAGTCTTTACTGTATTACTAAGTAAATATTCAGGTAAGTAATCCATGGGGTTGATGAGGAATTGTTATAACACAGAGTATCTCAACCTCTACACTATTGACATTTTGGATTGAATAATTCTTTATTGTGAAGGCCTGTCCTGTGCATTTTAAGATGTGCAGTAGCATCTCTGATCATTACTCACTAGATGCCAGTAGCATACCTCTAGTTGTTACTCTTTTCTCTTCATTGCACTTATTCTTTGTTTGCTTGGTCTTCCACTTTTCTGTCTTGCCTGGTTTTAACTGAACATTTAAAAATTTTTTTTAAGTGTTTATTTATTTTTGAGAGAGGGAGAGAGAGACAGAGTGCAAGCCAGGGAGGGGCAGAGAGGGAGACAGAATCTGAAGCAGGCTCCAGGCTCTGAGCTGTCAGCACAGAGCTGGACATGGAACTCGAAGCCACGAACTGTGAGATACTTAACTGAGCATTTTATGATTCCATTTTCTCTCCTCTCTTAGCATATCGACTATACTTTTTTTTTTTACTTTTGATGTATAGTTTTTTTAATATTAAATTTATTGTCAAATTGGTTTCCATACAACACCCAGTGATCATGCCAACAGGTGCCCTCCTCAATGCGCATCACCCACCCTCCCCTCCCTCCCAGCCCCATCAACCCTCAGTTTATTCTCAGTTTTTAAGAGTCTCTTATTGTTTGGCTCTCTCCCTTTTTTTCTTTCTTCCCGTCCCCCATGGTCTTTTGTTAAGTTTCTCAGGATAACATAAGAGTGAAAACATATGGTGTCTGTGATTATACTTCTTTTTTTTTTTTTAACCTTTATTTTTGGGACAGAGACAGAGCATGAACGGGGGAGGGTCAGAGAGAAGGAGACAGAGAATCTGAAACAGGCTCCAGGCTCTGAGCTGTCAGCACAGAGCCTGACACAGGGCTCGAACTCACAGACTGCAAGATCACAACCTGAGCCGAAGTTGGACAATTAACCGACTGAGCCACCCAGGCGCCCTTATACTTCTTTTTTTAAAAAACCCTTCTATTTAGTGGTTGCTCTAGAGCTTTCAGTATACATTTATGACTATTTCAAGTCCACTTTCAAATAACACTATACTGCTTCATGGGTAGTATGAGGACCTTATAGCAGAGTATTCCCATCTCTTCTGCCTAATCCTTTATAACATTGCTGTCATTTATTTCACATATCCAAAGGCTATATTTACTGAATACATTGTTGCTATTATTATTTTGAACAAATTGTTACCTGTTAAGTCAGTTAAGAATTAGAGAAATAAAAGGTTGTATTTTATCTTTAAAAAATTTTTTTAATGCTTATTTATTTTTGGCAGAGAGAGAGAGAGACAGAGCATGAGTGGGGGAGGGGCAGAGAGGGAGGGAGACCTAGAATCTGAAACAGGCTCCAGGCTCTGAGCTGTCAGCACAGAGCCTGACGTGGGGCTCAAACCCACAGATGGTGAGATCATGACCTGAGCTGAAGTCGGATGCTCAACTGACTGAGCCACCTGGTGCCGCAGGTTGTATTTTATCTTAATTATTCCTTCTCTAGCATCCTTCCTTTCTTTACTTAGATCTGACTTTCTGACTTCTATCATTTTCCTTCACTCTGAAGAACTTCTTTTAACAATTCAAGACAGGTCTGCTAGGAACAAATTCCCTTCATTTTGTTTGACTGAGAAAGCCTTTATTTCTCCTTTACTTTTGAAGGATAATTTTACTGGATACAGAAATCTAGGTTGGTGAGTTTTTCTTTTAATACTTTAAATATTTCATTTCACTTTCCTCTTACTTACATGATTTCTGAAGAGAAGTCAGATGTAATTCTTATTTTGCTCCTCTATAAGTAAGGTGTTTTTTATCCTTGTCTTCTTTGAATATTTTTTGTTTGTCTTTGATTTTCTAAACTGTAAATATTTATCTTGCTTGGTGTTCTCTAAACTTCCTGGATCTGTGGTTTCATGTATGTCATTAATTTTAGAAAATTCTCAGTCATTATTTCAGATATTTCTTTTGTTTCTTCCCTCTTTTTTCTCCTTCTGGTATTCCATTATATATATGTGACACTTTTGTAATTATCCCACAGTTCTGTTTGTCTTTTCAATTTTTTTCTCTTTGCGTTTGTCTTTTAGAGGTTTCTATTGACATATCTTCAAGCTCACTGATTCCTTCCTCAGCTGTGTCTAATCTGTTGCTGAGCCCATCATAGGCATTCTTCATTTCTGTTACAGTGTTTTTTATTTCTAGCATTTCCTTTTGATTCTTAGAATTTCCATGTCTCTGCTTACATTATCCATCTGCTTCTTTATATTGTCCACTGTTTCTATTAGAGGCCTTGGTATATTAATCATAGTGGCTTTAAATTCCTAATCTAATAATTACAAAATCTCTGCCATATGTAGGTCTGGTTCTGATGCTTGGTTTATCTCTTCACACTGTGGTTTTTGTCATTTGGCATGCCTTGTAATTTTTTGAAGGAAGACACATGATGTAATGGGTAAAAGGAGCTGAGGTAAATAGGCCGCTAGTTTGAGGTTTTATGTTTTATATGGCTAGGAATTGGGCTGTGTTTACTGTTTGCTGTAGCTGTAGGTGAAAAGGCTGAAATTTTCTCTGGTGTTTTTATTTTTGTGCCACTGTTGTCTTTGGGTTTCCTTAGAGACTTCTTAAATAAGCTCTGAGATGTGCAGTTTTCTCAGTTGTATTCTCTATTATTATTCAAGAACCCTACTGATGTAGTGGTAAGGTGTGGGGAGGTGGGACACATTTTATAATCTTATCATTAGGTCTTGGTCTTTTAGTGACTGTGCTCCTGGGCTGTGACCTCCACAAGTACTTTTAATCACCCACTCCTCTGCCACTTAGGTGAGACAGGAAGGGTAGAGGGGGGCTTAAGTTGGGTGTTTCCCTTCTCTCAGGTCACATAGGATCTGGTAAAACTCCAGTTGTTTAGGCCCTGGCAAAATAGTTTTTCTTGGGGTAAGCCTTGTTTAGAAAAACAGAATACTCTGGCCATAATTTAAAATGGCTACTTTCCTCCTCCCCCTGCTAGAAGCATAAGGAGACTTTTCCCCTCAATCATAACTGTGAGAACCTGGTAGGTAGGGCTCCTAGAGGTAAAACTTTAAAAAAAAGTATGAACCCCCGCTTAGGGGTGGGCCCCCCTGGCATTTTAATTTTCACAAGCTTGCCCATACCTTGCCCTCAGTATATTATCAGTTAAAGTTTAGGTTTTCCTACCTTGGTACTGGTTCCATTGGTGGTTTCTGCTCCTGATAGTAAGCTGTGATTCTTTGTATCTGTCAGTTTGCCTCTCTAAATTGTTGGATTTGCCCTGTGACCTCTATTCTTGGATGGACCCTAAGAAGAGTTGTTGATTTTCAGTTTCTTCAGCTTTTTTCTTATTGTGAGGATGGAAGTGGCTACTTCCAAGATCCTTACATGCTGGACCAGAATCCAGAAGTTTATCATCCTCTCACTTGTGACAACTAAAACTGCCAGGTTTCTTCTGGAGAGAAGTCAGAATCACCCTCAGTTGTGAATGAGTGCTATAATACTATGCAGAATACTATATAGTGATATTTAATATATTTTGGTGGGCAGAGTACTGTGGTGTCTCAGGTACATGGCATGGGGCTGTGGCAGAGATTGGCTAGATGCTCATCCAACCCATTTGCTCCTCTTGGGCACTCAGTTAACTGCATTTGTCAACTCTCTCACCTCTAGATGGGGCCATGTAACCTGTTCTGGCTAATTGAATGAGGCTGAAAGTGCTGTGCATTACTTCTAGGCCTGGTCCCTAAATCATACCATGTGATCATCTGTATTCACTCACTATTTTCATCAGCCAGCCAAATTCAAAGGATCCTAAGCAAGCAGGGGAGGGGATAGGCTTATGCGGTAGGAGTTTGGACCCCTGAATCATTGCTTGAAGAAAAGCCACCTGGGAGAGCTTGTCAGCTAGAACACCCATGCTGGATTTTGTGTGAGTGAGAAATAATCTGTGTTAGAATTTGGAATTAATTACTGCAACATAGCCTAGCCTAACTTGACGAGTTCAGGGGCTCAGAACACTTGATACTAAAAAATAAGGCAACTCTAGAAGTTTGGAAGACTTGAGGAATTGTAGGGGCAGATATCAGCGTTTATGCATATCAGTTAACAATATGCATTTGTTCCCACTACTTTAAAACTATGTATTGTAAATAATTATAATTTCCAAAAAACATATCAGCAAAATCATCAAGTCCTTCAACAGTCCTCAGTTCTGCAGAGTCTCCCTGAGGCTCCAGCATCTCAGACACTTAAGAGTCTAGGTAGTTAGCTATAAGGCAATGCACACCATACTTCCCCATAGTCTGATTCTGATAATGCTGACCAGTACATTCTTTTCCAAGGCAGAAGCCAGAAGAGATTTTTTATTTTGGTTGCTTTTCATAGGAGTTGAAGAAGGAGATTAAGGGACTCATTCAGCCATATGCGGATAATAAATTAAGTCAACTGAATGGCAGATGTTAGAAGGAGGCCAAACATCCAGATGTTTAATCCTTCCCATTAATTAGAATAAAAATCCTGTGGAATGTGAAGGGTTGGAGGTCACAGGGTTAAATTAATCCATGGTTTTTCTTAGACTTCTTAAGAGAATTTAAAGTTGCTGCCTTTAAAAATGCAAAACTGCATTGCATTATTTACATATTTTATGTGGGAAGTGGCAGATTTTAATTTTAACTGCACACTACCTTCTCAATTGTTCCCTGAACAGAGTAGAAACTTAGAGAAAATTACATGGAGAAAAAAAATGATAATAAAACTGGGGACTGAAATGAGTCTAAAGTTCAAACAAAGTGCATTCCATAGCTGGCACATTCTATAATCCATGTACATACGATCAAGAAAACTATATATGGTCTATTATAGTGTTTTTGACTGTCTGAATAGACAAAAAGCAAGGAAAATTCATTCTAGAAGAAAAAATGGGTAGACTCATGATATGCACAAAGAGGTAGCTCTCAGGTTTTAAGAATTTCTTTCCATCTAATATAAAATTCTTTAAGAAAAAAAGGAAGAACTGGTTTTATGCTTTGGCTTTTTTGATTTTGTGCTTTGGAATAGCACCCGCCTTTTACTTAAATCATGTGAAGGAATGTTAAATGACAAATGACAGATAAACTTAAATCTTAAGCTACAGAAAAAAAGCCTAAAAGGAAGGACATTCTCCTTTTTGTTGGTCAAGTTCCTCTGTGTGCAGTACTTCAAATTGAGGTACTGTACTTTGAGCTGAGGACATATTCTTGGAGAACCTACCTCATTGCTTTAGAGAACACTTTTTTTAGTCCACATTTTTTGACATTTGCTTTCTGTTTCCATTAGGTTCTTTTCTCTCTGTACCCAGATACTTTATTAGTCAAGATGGGATAGGCTCTGCTTCAGTGACAAAACTGCTGTTCTGGGCAGGGTGAAAACTGCCCTTCTCTTTTTATCAGGAGATTTTCCTCTCAACTAATCCTGCTTTCACCTTCAGAATGATTGTTTTTTTTTTTTTTTCTTCTGTGGGCTTCAAGGTTTTATTTTGGACAGTAAAATCTGAACATCCTCTCTGCATCTGCCTGCAGTAATCCTCAAGGCACTATGGATGCCCCTGACTGTCCAGACAAGAGTCACTTACAAGGAAATGCAGAAAAGAAAAACTCAAAGGTGAAAAATTTCAGTGACTATTTCTATAACATGCTGTCTCACTTCCTGGTGTTCACTTATAATTTTGTGGCGCAGGTTCTTGAGTACATAGTACCCAGGCTCAGCTCTTGCCCCCCTGGGCATGTGAGCAGTATATGAGCATATGTGCAGGCCTGGATATATATTTTTTAAAGATTTTCGTTAGGCATTCTTTTTCTGATCAAGGGCTCATTCATAGGAAGCTCAAAAACAACATAGGAAGCTTTAAGACAACACGAGACACTTTATTCCAAAGTTTGGCAACATTTACCTGTATATTAATTGTGGCACCATTTTTTTTACAACGATTGAAACATACTTGATTTTTAAAATAATGTGAACAGTTTATATATAAGCAAGAAACTCATATTAAGTCCTCATACCAATCAGCTGGAAAATCAGTGCTTTATTAGCTGATAAGGCACTGTGAAAATCCTGATGATGTGAACATATGATGGGGAAGCTTTGATGGAACAGGGGAGGACTAGCAGAGGGGTCAGAAAATTCTTGGTTCTGGAAAGTTCCATTTGTCTTTGGAAGAAAGGAAGATGATGGAATATGGATCCTGTCAGACCAAAAAGACCTATTTAACAGGCTAGTTGATATTTTCTTCCCAGAAAGTGCAGTACTACTTCAGTAATCACAGTAATATGTTAACTAGCAATTGTTCTTGGATCAACTTTCCTTTTATAAATGTTGCCTTGGCTATGTGTGATGCAGGAAGGTAACCAGATTCTTTCCTCAAGGCTCTGTCTCAGAATCTGGTCCTAGGAGAAAATGAATAGGGGAAGAATGGGGAGAGTATATACATCTTCTTTTTCCATTCATCTATCAGTAGACACCTAGGTTGCTTCCATATCTTGGCATTTGTAAATAACGTTGTGATAAATGTAGGGTGCATATATCTTTTTAAATTAGTGTTTTCATTTTGGGGGATAAATACCCAGAAGTGGAATTACTGGATTATATGGTACTCCTCTTTTTAGTTTTTTTTAGGAACTTCCATACTGTTTTCCACAGTGGTTGCATCAATTTACATTCTTGCCAACAGTGCACAAGGGTTCCTTTTATCCACATCCTTGCTAGCACTTGTTATTTCTTGTCTTTTTGATACTAGACATTCTGACTGATGTGAGGTTCAATTTCAGTTTGCATTTCCCTGATGATTAGTGATGAGCATCTTTTATTGTGTCTGTTGGGTATTTGTAGATGACATGGTACTGTATATAAAAAATATTAAAGACTGCCAAAAAACTATTAGAACTAATAATTTTTTAAGAATATTTATTTATTTTGGGGAGAGCACAAGTGGGAGAGGGGCAGAGAGAGAGGGAGACAGAGGATCTAAAGTGGGCTCTGTGCTGACAGGCTGACAGCAGCAAGCCCGATGTGGTGCTTGAACCCACGAACTGTGAGATCACGACCTTAGCCAAAGTTGGATGCTCAACCTGGGTGACTGAGCCACCCAGGTACCCCTAGAATTAATAAATAAATTCAGTAAAGTGGAAGGATACAAAATCAAGATATATAATTTTTTTGCATTTCTATAGCAGAAAAATAGCAGAAAGGAAATAGGAAATAGCAGAAAGGAATATTAAGAAAACAAACCCATTTATAGTTGTATCAAAAAGAATAAAATACCTAGGAATAAATTTAGCTAAAGAGGTGAAAGACATGTACTCTGAAAGCTCTAAGATATTGATGAAAGAAATTGAAGATGACACAAAAATGAAAAGATATACCATGCTCATGGATTGGAAGAATTAATATTGTTAAAATGTCCATACTGTGTAGAGCAATCTACAGACTCACTGCAATCTGTATCAAAATACCAATAGTATTTTTTACAGAACTAGAACAAAAAATCCTAAAATTTGTATAGAACCACGAAAGACCCCAAATAGCCAAAGCAATCTTGAGAAAGAACAAAGCTGGAGGTATCGCAATCCCAGATTTCAAGATATACTACAAAGCTGTAGTAATCAAAACAGTATGGTATGACACAAAAATAGACACAGAGATTAATGGAGCAGAATTGAGAGCCCAGAAATAAAGCCACACTTACATGGTTAATTAATCTATGACAGAGGAGGCAAGAATATGCAATGGGGGAAAAACACTCTCTTTGATAAATGGTGTGGGGGAAACTGGACAGCTACATGCAAAAGAATAAAACTGGACTGTTTTAAAATATGATACACAAAAATAAAGTCAAAATGGATCGAAGATCTAAATTTGAGACTTAAAACCATAAAACTCCTAAAAGAAAACATAGATAGTAATTTTAGCAATATTTTTCTGCATGTCTCCTCAAGGGAAACATAAGCAAAAATAAACAGTTGGGACTCCATCAAGCCAAAAAGTTTTTACAGTGAAGGAAACCATCAACAAAACAAAAAGACAACCTACTGAATGGGGGGAAATATTTGCAAACAATATATCTGGTAATGGATTGCCATCTAAAATATGAAAGAACTCATACAACTCAACACCAAAAAATGTAATATAATTAAAAATGGGCAGAGGATGTGAATAGACATTTTCACATTAATTTTAATTTGAAAAATACTGCATTAAAATATTTATTTTGATTACTGGGTGTTTTGACATCCCTTTAAATTTTCCACCTGAAGTGAGTGCCTCACCTGCCTCCCCCCTTGTCCCTAGCCCAAGAGGGGATTAGCAGCAGGTGAGAGTAGAGAAAGAAGAGGAGCATAGACTGCTCAGGAGCCAGGATGACTGAGGTCCATGAGTGAGAGACTTCACAACTTAGCTCAACTCCTAAACAGAATTGCACAGTGCTTCTTAATTACAATGCGGTGTAGAAACACACATTCTCTGAAGGGCTGCTGCAACCACGTGTCACAGGTGGCTTGTAGCTGAAGAGGCGGAGGACACAGCATGAGCATTACCATCCCAAAAGGAGTGTCTGCGCTGTCCAGTATGGGGGCCACCAGCCACATGTGGCTTTTGAGCACTTAAAACATGGCCAGTCAAAATTGCAAAATTGCAAAATTGCAATGCACTGTGAGTGTAAAGTTCATAATGGATTTTAAAGAGGTAGTAGGAAATAAAAGCAGGTCATAAGTTTTATTCAAAATTTGTTTATAATTGGTTATCTGTTGAAATGATAATATTTTGGATGTATTAGGGTGACTAAAATATATTATTAAAATGAATTTCACTGGTTTCTTTTGTCCTTTTTTAAAATGTAGTGACAAGGAAATTTAAAATTACTTGTGTGGCTTGTGTTTGTGGCTCAGAGTGTATTTTTATGGGATAGCCCTGGGGTATGTGGTAGCAGGGATGTATACCTGAACTCATGCAGGGGCCCTGATCACAGAGCCCCTGGGGAATTTCATCACCCACTGAGGCTCTTCCTCAATCCTGTGCTGAGTGGTTAGCATGTAACCTGTATCAAGAGGTTGCAGCTAGGCAGATATATGTCAGAACTCACAGGTAGGGAGGGATGGGACCTGGCACAGTGGCAGTGGGGGAGCATGCCAGAGAGTGACAGGTGAAGATGTGCAGTGGAGATCCTTTTTGACCTGGCACCTCTGAACACCGTTCTTTTTTTTTTTTAATTTTTTTTTCAACATTTATTTATTTTTGGGACAGAGAGAGACAGAGCATGAACGGGGGAGGGGCAGAGAGAGAGGGAGACACAGAATCGGAAACAGGCTCCAGGCTCCGAGCCATCAGCCCAGAGCCCAATGCGGGGCTCGAACTCGCGGACCGCGAGATCGTGACCTGGCTGAAGTCGGACGCTCAACCGACTGTGCCACCCAGGCGCCCCAACACCGTTCTTAAGTTTGGAGAATGCCCCACAATGGGAGAAAGACTCTCACTTTCCCAACCTCCATTGCGGGTAGAGATCAGAGCTCAGCCAATCAAACACACACATTAACCTCTGACATGAAAAGCAGCCCTTGTTACTGTATGGAATCCATGAGGGTGAAGGTGGCAGCAGCAGCTTCCAGCAGCAGTGAGAAACAGAGGTTCAGCATTAATGGGTGGGTGGTGCCAGCTATTGTGGTGATGCCCATGAGGTGGCAGGGGTCTGCCTATACCAGACCAGTTCTTGGTGAAATTTGTGGCATTATTCTTCACTGCATAATCTTAAATTGGTTTTCTGGACTCTCGGAGATTTTCTATATTCTTCATATTTTTTTCTAGCTAGAATGGATTCTGTCATCTGCAACTAAAATCCTGACTGATATATGGGGGTTTTTACCCTTGCTGTATAGTAGTTCCCCAAAACCCAGTGTTTCAAGCAGCCAATAACTCTTGCTTGAAGACTGACTTTTTAAAAAAAGTGTTTATTTTTGAAAGAGACAGAGAGCAAGCAGGGGAAGGGCAGAGAGAGGGAGACACAGAATCCGAACCAGGCTGTAGTCTCTGAGCTGTCAGGACAGAGCCCAATGCAGGGCTTGAACTCACGGACCATGAGATCATGACCTGAGCCAAAGTTGGATGCTTAACCAACTGAGCCACCCCGGTGCCCCAAGACTCACTTTTTGTTCAGTACTGTGATAGCAGCTGGAGGGATTCAGAAAAATAAGAGCCTTGGTTGCCTTATTCCATTAGCTCACACAGATGATGTATGGTGATTAGCATCCAGGTGCCATGGTCTTCCTGAAGGCAGAGAACAGGTTCTCATTTGTCTCCTACTTAGATCTACATTTAACTCTTCAATCCTGTTACATGATTAACTGCCTTCTCTCTTTCCTGGCATCCAATCTCAAATCAATCTTGATACCAAGGCTATTCTGGGGAGACACACACACACGTGCACGCATGCTCACAAAATCCCACTTACATCATTGCCTGTAAGTAAATTTACCAGTCTACTTCCTGCCTTCAGGAATTAAAAGGATGGAGAGTGTGTTCCTTTTAAAAAGGAGGGCATATTTTCAAATCATATGCCTACAATGTTGCAGACATCAACTCTAGTGTTTGGGTTCCCCAAAAGTAGACTGAGATGAGGATTTAGGTGCATATGGTTGATTTGGAAGGGGATCCCAGGAAGCTGAAGGGAGGGAGCAAGGAAAAGATGGTGCATTGATGAACAGGTTACTGCTGTGCTCAGCCCTGTTGAGGATTCTCTGAAAGATTGTGTAGAATATAATGCAGAGGGGTGAGGAAGCTGGAGTATTTATCTACCAATTCCCAACCCTCATTATTAGAAAGTTACTCCTGGGGCTGTTAGTTCCCAGCACTTCTGGTTTGCCCTGTATGGACAGAGAATGCTACTGTGGCCAGATAAAGTCTTCAGGCAGAGAGACTCAAGTGCTTGAGGCTAGAATCTGCTAGTGTGTAGAAACTGTCCACCAAAGCTGTGGGTGACCTTAAGGTTGGCCAAAGGAATATTGGCAGGGCACCAACAGCTACATTGGTTGGCTACATTCAGTTAATAAAATTTTCCCCATGAATTCATTCTTGCACCCAGTATGTTCCCAGCATGCATTTTGGCATGGTGATATAACAGTGAATAAACAGATGCAAAGCCTTCCCTTAACAGTCAATTCCAGTGACTATTCTCAGGAGTATTAAATTCTACCAATCACAAATGCTTATTAGATTTTCAATAATATATGCATTCATTTAATACTATTATATCTTTGACATTGTGCTAATTGGATAAAATATGGCACTCTTTTTGTTATCTTTCTTAGTTTACAAAACATAGTTTCAAAGAATGTTAGAGCTTGAAATGTTCCCAAAGATGACTAAGGCATGCAAAAGTGAACTAACTTTCCCAAAGACACAAAGCAGGAGTCAGACCTCAGGCTTCCTCATATATTTCCACTGTGGCACCACATTGACTGAGACTGGCTGGGTTTTTTTGTTTGTTTGGTTGTTTCATTTTTGTTTTTGTTTTTTAGAGATTTTAATTTTAAGCAGTCTCCACAGCCAATGGAACCCACAACCTTGAGACCAAGAGTCACATGCTGCACTAACTGAGCCAGCCAGGTACCCCAAGACTGGCTGTTTTTTTTTTTTTTAAAGCAAAAGCCAAAAAGTGTTTTGAGTGTACCCTTATACAAAGTGGTATGGATTGTAAATTGGTGCAAAGTTTTTGTAGACCAATTGTCAATAAGCATTAAGAGCTTTGGAAGTAAACATTCACATTAATGTAGTAATTCTGCTTTTAGGGATTTATTCTAAGAAAAAAATTGGAAAGTTGCAAAAGCTTGATATGCAAGGCATACTAATTTAGTCAGTCAAAGACATGTTTTTAAAGAATAGTGGATGATTGGGAAAATACAATATTTAGTGAAGAAATGAGGATATACAAGTTCCTATACCGGAAGGTCTCATTTTCCTGAAAGATCCACACAGAAGAAAATACAACAAAGCACCAGTTATATCTGGGTGGTGGGACTGCATGGAATATCCTTTCTTATCTACTTATATCTTCTACAGGGATCATGTGTTACTTTTATAATCTGGGGAAGTAGTCTAACAATTCTTTTGTCTAATTTTTTACTTCTGGGTGTTTTGATGGGTGCTGGGAAAGTATTCAGATATTTATGTGTGCTTTAGTCTTGAAAAAAATCACACTGTTTCAAACAGGCTGCAGACGTTCAGAAGCTTTGCCGACATTGTGACTGTGGAGAGGGTACATTTTGAAATGCCTTCCCTCGTGGTCCTGCTCCCCACTCTGCGTCTTTATCTCCATCCACTGGAGCACTTCCCTTGTCCCCACGGGCATCCCATGGACATGGGTCCCTTGTCTGCATCCTGCTCACATATTCCTGCTTTGTGGCTTTAATTCCTTTGTTTCCTTCCTCTCCATCAGCTCCTCCTTCATTGTGCTTCTTTCAGTTCTTGTAGAAGCAGAATCCCGTCATGCCGCTGTTTTTCAGCCTTTCTCCTCACTGAGCTTCAGTAGCAACGTCTGATATGGGACTTCATCTCATCTTACCTGCTGTGTCTTGCTTGCTTCAAGAACTGTCTTTGGGATTAGATGCTTACCATGAAGATGAAAGAAAATAAGCCGCCTATTAAGTATATCACCTTTGGACTTTCCAGAGACCCCAACTTTGCCAAACACCACGGGAGCCCATGACCCCCCCCATGGCAACACTTCCTGAAATGCATGCTCTCTTCCAAAGCAACTGAAGAACACAAACCCCCTGCATTCCCCCAAACAAGGCTGCTGTTTTTATCTCGCAGGTTGCTACCATGTGAGAATGTTGTGGTGTGAGAAAATATCGGCACCGAAAATGCAGATAGCACTTGCTTTCCATCAGCTCTGAAGGGGCCATTAATCATTCTTCATCCTCTGCTGTCTTTATTACACAGAAACTGTTCTTGTGATTTCTGAGAAGTATCTGTGGGTGGTGGCTAACCTTTGGCATTGTCCATGTGGTATGATGGGAATGGTCTAGACTCCTAGCATCCGCCTGGAGAGTTCAAGGGCATCAGAGGAGGCCCCATGGCAAGGTGCAGCCAAGCAGAAGGAAGCGAAGATGTTGGGATGGGAGCAGCCTGTTGCTGGCCCCCTTAGGGCTGACGGTGATATGTTCTTGCTTCTTTGCTTCATGAAACTCTGAAAGGAATTGCTTGTTGTGTCCCTGGCTCAGCTGAGTAAAGAATGCTGTCTAGGCAACATTTGTTAGAAAACCTCTGCTCACAGGGATACATCAAGTATCATTCCTTTTTTTTTTTTAAGTTTATTTTATTTTGAGAGACAGAGAGAAAGTGCAGGTGGAGGAGGGGCAGAGAGAGACAGAGAGAAACTTCAGCAGGCTCTCACGCTGTCAGCGGAGACCCTGATGCAGGGCTCAATCTCACCAACCATGAAACCATGACCTGAGCCGAAATCAAGTCAGACCCTTAACCGACTGAGCCACCCAGGTGCCCCATCAAGTATCGTTCTTTTTCAAAGATCCTTACTACTTATCTTGGTGCTACTATAGTTCAAGCCCAGGAGGGATACAGTGTTGTATCTGTTGGGGTTCAGTGCTGGGGACAGAAGCCTCTTAGGTGTTTAAACAGCAAGGTCATGAATTCATAGAATCAGGTGCTTACCATATTGTTGGAAGGTCTGAACAGGAATGATTGTCAACATCACAGAACTAACCCAAAGAAATCCTATCTCTGTCACAATTTGGAAGGTGGAGAACCAGAAGCTGCCACTGGAGTACACCATCTGTGGACCAGAGAGTCACCATCAGTGCACCTTTTAACACCCCAGAGGGGCAAATTAAACATTGGAAAATTCACAAATACTTCACATCTCTGCTCAAGGCAGAAACGCAACAAGAAGATGGTTTTTATCTTATGTATGCCTCCACATTGGTGAATGCTGTTCATGTACAGAAGCCTGGCTGCAAGGGAGTCTGAGAAATATAGTATTCGGTATTTAGATTTATTAATAAAGTAAGACACGATGGAAGAAGTAGGAATGAATGCTGATAACCAATAGACCATATACAACACACACACCTTATAAAATGGCACTGGCCTTAGAGCATGCTCAGGGCCCAGTTGGGTTTGGCTGAGTTTCAACAGGGTCCAAGGCCAAAGAAAACACAAGATACCCTTGTCTTGGGTAAAACACAAGATATGGTAGAGTCTCTTCAGTGAAAAGAGACTTTGTCACAGAATTACCCCTGCTCTGATTTTTAGCAACATGCAGGAGATAAGGAGACTGTACCCCTTTTGGGGAAGTGGCTTGGCTTTTGGAATATGGGGATTGCTGATATTCTGCATTGGTGAGTGCAGACAGCATAATTATGTAGGATTTCAATTAAACAAGAGGTGGAGTGAATTGGAAACAAAGATATGGTCCTTGGAAAGAGCTGCCGAGGGGGTCAGGTCTCTGGCATGACTAACTTCCCTGGCATGAAAAGAACTGTGGAATGTGGTTTAGTGAAAGGCACAGCAAGAGTCCCCAAGATCTGAAAAGACCCAAACAGAATGAGTCCAAATTGGATGGACTTTTTGGGCCCAAGGAAGCAGTTGGGGGACTGTGGGAGATTGGCTTTTTAGCCCTAATTCTGTATCCCACCCTGTATCAATGTCCTTGGCCTTGTAACTTTGTTTTTTCTCTTATAAAAAGGCAAAGTAGACTTCCCTACCCTTTGATTTTGGTTTGGCCTTGACACTTACTTTGAACAATGGAATGGGAGAAGAAGTATCACAAGTCCAATTTTGGGCCAAAGCCTTTAAGGCCTCACCTGTTTCTATTTTCCCTCTCTCATGCTTTTGCCATTTTCATGAGAAGAGCTTCCCCTGGATAGCGCTGCTTATTCTGACCCGGCCCAGGAATTAACCTATGTTAAAGGGACTGGAGCCCAGCTCATTGTAAGGAACCAGTCCCAGCTGGATCCTATATAGCTTGAAAGAGGGCCTCCTAGCTGTCCTCAAGCTCATTTATCTGAGCTCCAAGCAACCTAATGATGTGTGAGAAAGAAATGTTTACTGTGAACCCTGAAATTTTTGTGATTGTTGTTATGTAGCAATAGCTGACTGATATAGAGGGACGGTCACTGAATACCCAGGGGGATATTATTTCCAGGTGTTTCAATGAAGAGTATCAAGGGAACATCTACAAATTCCAGACTGGTGCCTGCAAGTTCTCAGGATGGAGGAATAATCCGGTGTGTCTTGATGACGTTTGGAGATGGCTGAGGCAGAGCCACAATAGGGTAGTGGCTGATACCAACTCATAGCTCATCTTTTCCAGGTAGGCTCCCCGAAATGGCCACGCCCACAGAGATCTTTGTATTCTCTACTCTCTCTACTTATTGCCTGTATTTCTGCTTTTGCTGTGATCATATGGCATCACATTTAGAGTGGCCTAGTTCTACATCTTTCCAGATAAATGGATCCACCTCACTGCATTTTTATCTAACCAGATGCCTATATTTTGTCCATGTGGTTATAATGAAGGGTTTGATCAAGTATCTTGTTGAATCCAAATGCATCATGTTTAAGGCTCTGGGGTTTTGAGATTTAGTCACTTCTGGACCATCTTCATGAGGTTTGTGCGTTTCCATATACAAGTAAGAGGGTTGAGGCGATGAGAGACTATAGGCGGGCTGCTGCTGCCGACTGGCTGTGATTCATAAAGGACTAAAGAATGCTGAGAGAAGAGAAGAGTCTTGGAAGGAGCTGTGTTGGGGAGAAGGCAGAGGGCTGGGCTGGAATTAAAGTGCAGTAGTGGTTAAAGAAAGTATGAGAAGGAAGCCAGTGGAGGGCAGTGCTAGGGAGCAGGAGTGGGCCCTGGAATGGGATAGAGATGGGCGGCCATTGGGAAGGGGGCAGAGTGAATGCTGAGGAGTTTCACTTTCAGGACAGGGTGAAGGTCAGATGGTGGAGTCCAAGCAGGTCGGGTAAATGTTGGGCAAGTGAAGTCAATAGACCATAATTGTGTCGTGTAAACCTGTCTTGCTTTCCATGAGAAGAGATGTCTTTGTACCACACTGCAGGAAGCTTTGGTCTAAATCAGTGGTCTTCCAAATCTTTTTTGCTTGCATATCCCCTAAAAGAATTTTGAAAAACTACACACGCCTTCAGACTTTTAAAGTTGGTGTTTAAAATCCTTCTTAAGTTTAAATATTGTCGTTCCAAAGGATGTAATGGCCAGTATATTGTAAATATCGGTATTTAAAAATAAAACTCTTATATGGTACCTACTAGAATTAAAATATCATTATGACATGGCAGCCACCATTATCCCTTTTTTTTTCCCAATGTTTATTTATTTTTGGGACAGAGAGAGACAGAGCATGAATGGGGGAGGGGCAGAGAGAGAGGGAGACACAGAATCAGAAACAGGCTCCAGGCTCTGAGCCATCAGCCCAGAGCCTGACGCGGGGCTCGAACTCACGGACCACGAGATCGTGACCTGGCTGAAGTTGGACGCTTAACTGACTGCGCCACCCAGGCGCCCCCCC
>NW_024420490.1:4018315-4043291 GCF_014898765.1 Herpailurus yagouaroundi | reverse complement strand
ATTTTTTTAAAAATTTTTTAATGTTTTTATTTATTTTTGAGACAGAGACAGAGCATGAGCAGGGAAAGGGCAGAGAGAGAGGGAGACATAGAATCTGAAACAGACTCCAGGCTCTGAGCTGTCAGCACAGAGCCCGACGTGGAGCTTGAACTCACAGTGAGATCATGACCTAAGCCAAAGTCAGACACTTAACCGACTGAGCCACCCAGGTGCCCCCAAGACAAACTCTTTAACTGTCAGATATTTTACATCATTTCTTTTACTCCTTGAAATTATATTTCCATTCTGCTTCCCCCACAGAATTTTATCCTGATGTAATGTATTTTTATGCTTGACAGTGTTTTATTGATCACTGTATCAAATATCTCAGCAACAAAACATGTATGCAAATTTAAAATATGCTCTCTGTAACCATAAATAATAAATTATTAAATATAGGAAGTAACATTTTATTAGAAGAGCATCTCTTTTTTTTTTTCATCGTTTTTATTTATTTTTGGGACAGAGAGAGACAGAGCATGAACGGGGGAGGGGCAGAGAGAGAGGGAGACACAGAATCGGAAACAGGCTCCAGGCTCCGAGCCATCAGCCCAGAGCCTGACGCGGGGCTCGAACTCACGGACCGCGAGATCTTGACCTGGCTGAAGTCGGACGCTTAACCGACTGCGCCACCCAGGCGCCCCATAGAAGA
Source organism: Herpailurus yagouaroundi (assembly GCF_014898765.1). Classification (NCBI taxonomy): domain Eukaryota; kingdom Metazoa; phylum Chordata; class Mammalia; order Carnivora; family Felidae; genus Herpailurus; species Herpailurus yagouaroundi. Next base: position 4,042,600 of record NW_024420490.1, on the reverse strand, counting down.
GCATCTCTTAATGAGATGGATGGAGTAGGGAAGATAGGTTATGATACCTTCATTAAAGGAAACTTGGTCAACAGTGGTATCTTGAGTTGTTCCTTCTCTTAGCATCTTAGAAGCTTTTACACCCTAGGGCAATGTGCCTTGGTAAGGTTTGGAACCTTGGGTACCCAGATTTCTATGTACCATGTGTACCAACATGATGATGATGGAGCTGATATCATGGTAAATTCAAGATGCCTTTGCCTATTTCCTGGGTATCCAGAAGCCCCAGGTCTGTGTGTGACTCCAGGGCAGGGAACCTAATAATGCCAAAAATCAGACTTCCTACAACCATGATGGAATGGGTACTTAGAACCTGATTTACTCTGATTCAAAGAATACAAGAAAGTGGGACATTTCTGGTACAGTTGAATTCCTGACATTAAAATTCATTCCTGCTATATGGGAAGAGGGCAGTGAGAGCATTGGATTGGGAGATCATCATGGGTGAGGTCAGCTACCTGTTTTCACTATCACTTAGCAACTGGGTGACCTGGGGCAACTGATCATCTGTGTCTCATTGTCCATGTGTACAATGGGGTTGAAATCTGCCCTAGGCATCTTCCTGTGTTATCGTGAGGCTCATATGAGATCAAATGATGCTTGTGACATCATTTTGTAAACTGTGAAAAATATTTTCTTATTTTTATGTGTAAACTTTTTATTTGGAAATAATTCTAAATCCACAGAAAGTTACAAACACATGTACAGGAAGGTCCTATGCATCTTACCTCTGTCATCCATGCTCAACTACAGCACAATATCAAAACCAGACCTTATTCAGATATTGCAGATTATACGTGTGTGTGTGTGTAGCTTCATGAAATTTTATTGCATGTGTAGCTTCGTGTAATTACCATCGCACTAATGATACAGAATTCTTCCATTGCCACTAGGCTCTCTTTTGAGGTTGGCTTTTTACTTAACATAATTCCCTTGAGTTCTATCTAAGTTGTTGCCTATATCAACAGTTCATTCCTCTTTATTGCTGAGTAGTATTCCATGAATACAATATGAATATGAGCTGCTGTGAACATTTATGTACAGGTTTTTGAATAAACATAAGTTTCCACTTCTTTGGGATATGGGAAATTCTGGGTTGTATGGTAAATGCCTCTCTATATTTATGTGAAACTGCCAAACCATTTTCCATTTGACATTTCCACCAGTAACGTATGAGTGCTTAATTTTCTCTGTATCCTCACCAGCAATTAGTGTTTTCACTGCTGTTTATTTTCAGCATTCTGATAGATGTGCAATGATATCTCATTGTTTTAATTTACATTTCTGTAGCACCTAATGATGTTGAACATCCCTACAAATGCATACATGTCACATGTAAATTCTCTTTGGTGAAATGTCTGGTCATGTCTTTCACCCCTTTTCTAATTGGGTTGTTTTTTTAATGTTGAATTGTGGAAGTTCTTTACATATTCTAGATACAAATATTTTGTTGGATCTGTGGTTTGCAAATATTTCCCTCCAGTATGTAGTTAGTCTTTTTACCCTTTTAATAGTCCTTCCTAGAGTAGAAGTTTTTAATCTTATGAGGTCCAATTTATACATTTTTTTGTTTATGGACTGTGCTTTTGTTGCCAAGTGCACAAGCTCTTTGCCTAGGCCTGGATCCCAAAGAGTTTCTCCTAATTTTTTCCTAAAAGTTTTATAGCTTTATGTTTTACATTTAAGTCCATGGTCCATTTTGAGTTAATTTTTGCCTATGGTGTGAAGCCTAGGTTGAAGTTCATTTTTTTTTTCTGCCTGTGGATGTCTAATTTCTCCAGCACCATGTGTTGAAAAGTCTGTCTTTTCTCCATTGACTTGCTTTTGCACCTTTGTCAGAAATCAGTTGGTGTGTTTGTGTGGCTCTGTTTCTAGGTTCTGTTTTCTGTTTCATTGATCTGGATGTCTATCCCTCTGCCAATATCATGCTGTCTTGATTGTTTTAGCCATGTAGGAAGTCTTAATATCAGGTACAGTGATTCCTCCCACTTTATTCTTTGTAAAAATTGTTTTAGCCATTCTAGGTCCTTTGCCTTTTCATATAGATTTTATAATAGTCTTATCTATGTCTGCAAAAAACCTTGCTGGGATTTTGATAGTAATTGTACTAAGCCTATAAATTTCAGTTTGAAGGGAATTTATATCTTTATTATGCTTTGTATTCAAATCTATGAGCATGATGTATCTCCATTTATTTAGGTCTTCTTTGATTTTTTTATTAGCATCTTGTAATTTTCAGGATACAGATCCTAAACATGTTTTTCTAAGATTGTATGTAAGTATTTCATTGTAGTAAGTGTAAATGATATTGTGTCTTAAATTTTGGTTTCCATATGTTTAATGTTAGTTTATATAAGTGGTATGATCATTTGTGTGTGCAACCTTGTTCAATTCACTTATTCTAGGATTTTTTTTGTAGACTCCTTGGAATTTTCTGTTTATACAATCATGTCATCTGCAAACTGGGGCTGTTTTTTTCTTTCTTTCTTTCAAAGCTGTATGCGTCTTATTTCCTTTTCTTGCCTTATTAGGCTTACTAGGATTCCCAGTACTATGTTGAGTAAGAATGATGAGAATGGACATTCTTTTCTTATTCTTGATCTTAGAGGGAAAGCATTCAGTCTTTCACTGTTATGTATGATGTTGGAGACTTTTTGTAGATGTCCTTTATCAAGTTGAAGACCTTTTCCTCTATTCCTAGTGTTTTGAGCCTTTAAAATAATCATGAATGGGAGTTTTCAAGAACTTTTAAAATGTTAGTTATATTCTTTCAGTATTTTTCAATGCTACTTAATTGACATCTGGGCTGTGTGTGAACTTCTGATAATGTGAGGACACATGATTCTCCTGGTAAGCTCTATTGCTTCTGGGTGGGTAGGAGGACCCAGGTGAGGGTAGGACTTTTTGTTGGGTGGGACTGATGAAAAGTGGAACGAAGAGATCTTGGGGTCCTGCCAAGGGGTGGCTATTACCAAGTTATCCAACCAAAAACCATGGTGCTGAGAGGGTTATTGCTGCTGTAGCAAATTACCACAAACTTTCTGGCTTAAAACAAAAATTTATTCTCTCACAGCTCTGGATTCAGAAGTCCATAATCAAGGTATTAGCAGGGCTGTATTCCTTCTGGAGGGTTCAGGGGAGAATTTATTTCCTTGCCTTTTCCAGCTTCTAGAAGCTGCCTACATTCCTTGGCTTGTGGTCTCTTCCTCCATCTTTGAAGCACATCACTCCTCTCTGGCTCCATTACTATATCTCTTTTTTTTTTCTTTGACCTTAACTCTACTACCTCCTCCTTCCTTATAAGGACCCTTGTGATTACACTGGGCTCACCTTGATAATCTCTTTAAGATCCTTAATTTAATCACACCTGCAAAGTCTTTTTTGCCATGTAAAGTGACATGGTCACAGGTCCAGGGATTAGGATGTGGGTAGCTTTTGAGGGAGGAGGTATTATTCAGCCTAGCACAGAGGGTGACTATGGACATGATGATGTGGGATTCTAAAAAGCAGGGGTATGGGGTTAGACTGTGGTTTGAATTCCCCTTCCAGCTTTATTTTTTAAAATTTTTATTTATTTATTTTGGGAGAGAGATGAGAGGAAGAGAGAGAATCTCAAGCAGTCTCTGTGCTGTCAGTGCAGAGCCTGATGCAGGACTCAAACTCACAAACCACGAGATCATGACCTGAGCCAAAATCAAGAGTTGGTCGCTTAACAGACTGAGCCACCCAGTGCTCCTCTCCCTCTGGTGTTATAAGCTATGTGACATCCAGTGAATTTCTTAATCTGGCCAAACCTTTGTTCATCTGCAAAAACTGTAACCTCTGCTATGGTAGAGATGACAGCTGCCCATCAAAAATTTACACAACCCTTCCAGAGTATACAGTAGTGAGTAGGAAGCAACTTTCCAGGCAGGGACTGTATTTCTCAGAACCATTTGCATCTAGGTGAGGCCCGTGTGACTGCCGATGGAATGTGAGTGGAAGTGATGTGTGTCCTTTCCTGGCTGAGGTACCTATGAAGAAGGGATGTATTTTCCTTGCTCCCCTCTCTCACCTGCTGGCTCTGTGTTGACTCCCTGGTGACCTTGGAAGCCTAGTGATGAAAGTGGCAAAGCTTCCATTGGCCTGGGTCCCTCAATAACTGCGTGGAGCAGAGTCTCCTTCTGTCACTGTCAAAATGGACAACTGTCTGGGACTATAATACGAGCCAGGAATAAACTGTGTTAAGCTAGTGAAATTTTAGGTTTATTCATTACAGCAGCTAGCATTATCTTCAGTAATACATCTGCCTTGCAGGCTTTTATTAGCCCCTGGGACTGTAAAGTGAAATAATGTGTGTAAAGCCCATGTTGAGGGGTTAAGGCACTCAGAGATTGCAAAGTCATGGACTTTTCTGCCTAGAACAGTGGTTCTCAACTTTGAGCATGCACCAGAATCCTGAAAGGCTTGTTAAAACACAGAGATGCAAGAGGGCCTTTATTTGGGGATGGGCCTCCTGGCACTCTGAACATCTCCTGAGGTTTATCTCTCTTGCCTGTCTTTTCTGTTTGGCCATAACCTCCATGAGGGCAGGCGCTGGTTCTAATTTGTTGGCAGCCCCGTCCCAGACGTAGCATAGTATGTGACAAATAAAAGTCCCCCAGCCAATTTGGGGGAAGGAAAAAGGAACAGTTGGCAGTCTTCAGCAAAGAGGGCTGAGTTAGAATCAATAGGCTTCAGTTAAGGGTTTGATGATTTCCTTGTTCCTAAATAGCTTTGATTTGGGTTCTTTGTTCTTTCATGATCCTGTTAAAGTGAGGAGAAGATACAGCAGTAAAAGTCCATGCTGTTGTCTGCCAAGTAGCTTTTCCCTTTTCCCTTTTCCTGGTGTCTCTTGGGCTTGATGAAATAGTTTGCATCCCAGAAAGTATATCCATTCTCCTATCAGGCAAAATTGATTTTGCCTTTGCGTTTTTGTATTCGTTTGATCCTGCTGGAGGATTTCATTTCAGAGAGCTGCTGTCCATTTGAGAAAGAGCAAAGACTAGATTTCTTCTCGGCGGGACTTCCCTGCAGAACAGAAAGCACGGGGTTCACAGCAATCAGCGATCACTTCTCCAGGGCTGGCCCCATGCAGAGGATGAGGAGGTAGCCTTCTCCAAGCATGAGGGGAAGCCTGGGGGAGGTGGAGTTGAGGCTTTAGAAGCAGCCATTAAAAAGCAAATGTTATCTGGAAAAGGGGGTGAGGGGTTGAAAGAGACAATTCTGTGTACTTGGCAGTTTTGCCTGTGGCAGCCTCTGAATTCTTTTTCCCTTTGAAGGAAGAAGTTTGGCATTAGCAATTCCAAAGAGTCATTCTGATTTTAGCAGCTGAAGGCTGCCCGGGGGCCTGGAGGATGGCAGCCCAGGGCAAGAGCACCCTTTCATCTAGACTGGTGGCCATGGCTCTCGTGTGGGGATGCCTGAGGACCTGGAAGAGGCCGCAGGCTGGCGGCATTTGGGTTCATCTGCCCCTGTGCACGAGCCCTCCCAGAATTCTGACAAGACAGGGCAGCCTTTCCCAGATCCTCACCCGCTCCTGTCACCTTTAGAGGCCTGAGCTATATCCGATTTCAATTTCTTGGGTTAATTTATACTCCACTATGAACAAACTCTTGTAAAAGCTGAGAACCGGCAAGGAGAAAGAAGCTGTTTTCCATCACAGTCTGTTTCTTCTGATTCGTAGTGCAGTGAGTTTTTCAGTAACACAGACTCCAGGTTTTGCCCTCAGGGGATCTGGAAGGTGGATATTGGGGAGGAGGTGTGGGGCAATGCAGCAAGAGCCCCTCCATACTTGACTCTGTGCTGGAGGCCTTCACTTGTATTGAAGCAGGGGAAGGGGAAAGTTGTGCCCCTCTTTCCTCCTGGAGACCTGGAGTTTAACCGTAATTCACAGCATGGTGCAATGTGGGAAAATGTAAACACGGCTATGTGGCCAGCCTAGGCCTCTCAAACTCAAGCTAATTGCTGCCTAAATCTTCTCATTCAGCCAGTGTTTCGGTATCAAGCTATTTTCTGAGGTTTTTAATTTTACTTTGGGTATTTGGGGAGATGTGGTGTTTTATGTGGTAATTTTCCGAGAGCTCTATTTTCCCCATTTCAAATCGTAGCTAATGCAGCATATTTGGGACCCTGTACAATTGTTACCCATTAACCTCATCTAAACTGCTAAAAGAAGCCTGATGCCAGATCATCTCCACGCCTCTGTGTTTTGTTTTTATTTTTTCATTTGCATTCTAAAACTTGGAGAATTGGTTTTCCTGCTGTGGGTTTTGACTACCAGACCTGCCAACGATTTGGTTCATTTGTAGGTTCATTTCTTTGTCACCAGCTAGTGTCCACTGGTGTCTTGGAACTGGAGGGGATTTGTGTCTCAAAAGGTTATAATGAGTTGCCTGTGTTTTAATTTCAGGCTCTTTCCTCCAGACATGGAGGTAAAATGAGACGTTATTGAATAAGCACGCATGATTTTTAATATATATGCATATAAATTCTGTGTTTATGATTGCTGTGAGATTACCTTTAAACTTTCTCTTTTGGTCTCTAGTTAAATGCAGTTTATAAATGGTTGCTATAGATTTGGCACCTTTAAAAAATTCAAGTTTGAGCCTCAATTATTTTTCAGCTTTATTGAGGTATAATTCCAAATAAAATTGTAACATATTTAAAGTGTACATTGTGATGATTTGATCACATTGCATACGTTGTGAAAGGATCCTTCCCCATTTAGTTCATTAACACATCCATCACCTCACATATTTATCGTTGTAAATGTTTTTTGTGGGAACGTTGAGTTCTACTCTCTGATTTCATTCATACAATACAGTGTTATCAGCTATAATCACCATGCAGTACATTAGATCCTCACACCTTATTTATGTTTATAGCTGAAAGTTTGGACCCTTTTACCAACCTCTCTGTATTTCCCCCGCCCCTAGCTCCTGGCAGCCACTTGTATACTGTTTTGTGAGTTTGACTTTTTTTTTTTTCCTACATATAACTGATACCATTTGTCTGTCTGTGACTTATTTCACTCAGCATAACGTTCTCATGTTGTTACAAAGGGTAGGATTTCCTTCTTTCTCATGGCTCAATCATATTCCAGTTGTATGTGTATTACATATACATTATATATATTATATATATACGTGTGTATAATACACATACCACATCTTTGTTTTCTTTGTGCTCATCATTTATTTGGCACCTATAATGTACAAAGGACAGTACCAGGTGGTACAAAGTTTCAGAAATGAATAAACGCAAGCTTAGGGAGCTTACAATATAGTGATTATGTGACTCCAGTAATAACTAAAAATGACAGCATCTAATATTTCTGAACATTAAGAATGCCAATATACTAAAAATCACTGAATTGCACCCTTAAAAATATGTGTCAGGCATTTCACAGATATTTCTCATTTATTTATCTAGCTATTCATATCTTTGAAAAATGTAGATATAATTAACATGCAACATTATGTTAGATTCACATGTACGACATAATGATTTGACATTTGTACATTTTGTGAAACGATTACCACAATAGGTCTGGTTGATATCTATCACCATGCGTGGTTACAAAAATTTCTTCTTTTTCCCTTGTGATGAAAACCTTCAAGATCTACTCCCTTGGCAACTTTCAAATATACAATGTAGTATTATTAATTATAGTTTCCATGCTCTATCTTTCCTCCCCAGGACTTACTTATTGTATAGCTTGGATTCTACATCTTTTTTACCCGTTTGTCCATTGACAGACTCTGAGGGGGCTGAGATTATTTTTGATTCTAAACTTTATGTCAGTAGCAAACTGTCACAGGGATAGTTTCCTATGAGGGCACTGAATGCACATTATAGTTCATACAAAATCTAGGAAGAGATGGAAAAGTTGAGGTTAGTGAGTGTCTATTCTGCCTCTGGCTTATTATTCCCACCCAACACACTCATTACTCACTTGTAGATCAAGACCAATCAAAGGCTGTTTACAATCCCTTTTCTGGGTCCATTTCACCTATTTCTGAGTTTGCCAAACATGACACTTGACACAGGTCTTGACCTTCTTGGAGTCTTCCCCCCCACCCCAAGATTCCTAATTCCCATATCATCTGCCATAGTAGGAAACTGAGCCTAGGTCTGGTTCCTCGTGTTAGGCTGGCACCAGTCTCTTGGCTAGTGCCTCAGTCAATGCAGGATAGAGGCATAGCCCTTTTCCCAAAGGAATAAGCTGCCAGGGAAATTTTGAGTCACAAGGGCCTAGGCTACTGGAAGGCAGACCCTTATTGCTAGGCCAAGGCTCAAGGGACTATCAAGATAACCCATTTGTTGGGCCAAAACAGTCAGGGAGGAAGCCTGGGCTATGCCTTCTTGAGGGAGAGGGATTCAGAGCCTGGAGGGAGGTATCTGATTTCATTGTAAGCGTTCAGGGCAAGTGTGAATGAATTATTATACTTGATGATGGACATAAACTAGGGCAGTAACTGCACCCAGCTAGGAATTTTGAAAAGGGTATTGAATTGACCTAGAGATATGTATTTTAAAAGCATGTTAATTTTTGGCTGACTGAAAACATTTCTTTTTTTTATTGTTTATTTTTGAGAGAGAGAGAAGAAGACAGAGACAGAGGATCTGAAGCAGGTTCCACACTGTCCGCACAGAGCCCAGTGCGGGGCTTGAACTCACGAACTGTGACATCATGACCTGAGCCAAAGTCAGATCTTAATCATCTGAGCCACCCAGGAGCCCTCAAAACATTTCACTCAAAAAGCGTGTTCTGTATGACCTTGTTATTCAAAGGAAGATTCATGAGAAGTATAGGCCTCCCTTGGGAGCTTGTTAGAAAATGCAGTCTCAGACCCTGCCCTAGCCCTACTTAATCTGCATTTGCATCGTAATAAATACCCCAGCTGATTTATATACACATTAAAGTTTGGATGTTACCTCTTCCTCTCCCTGTATCTCTCCCCCTATATCACCCCCTTGCACTCCCCCCTCCTCTCTCTCTCTCTCTTTTTCTTTTGAAAAACTTTTATTTGAAAATAATTATAGATTTATAGGAAGTTGTAAGGATGGGTTTTGAAAGGTCCCATTATACTCTTCACTCAATTTCCCCCAATGGTTACATCTTACATAATTGTAGTATAGTATCACTTCTCTACAAGACTACAAAATGATTACGCTTACTTGTTGAAAGCTTGTACACCAGCTTTCAGTAATTGCTTACTTGGGTTGCAGGCCACTGTAGTGCCTTGTTCTACCTGGCAGGATTCTGTAGGTAAAGGAGATGGTGCTTCTGGGTGCAAGGAGAGACAGCATGGCTAACAAAGTGATGGGTGTTGGTGCTGTGCAGTCATCCCTTTGTGGGTTCTATAGTGGGGCTTCAAATGGTCAATGCCAAGAAGGGAGTAGTGGGGCTGGGCATAGGGAATGGGCTGAGGCTAGACACCAGAGCTGGAGTGACAGGAAGGCCAAGCCAAGTCATTGGGCCCTAAATAAGCACAAATGAACGTTATATTTGAATGTGAGAGAAGCAGGGTCTTTGGGACAAATCTGGAATCAACATTGCTGTGGATAGAGATGAGGAGAACGCATTGACAAGGCCATCCCGGTAAATTTGGGTGTACAGATTTTGGGTTTACATGGATTCTCCTTTGAAGGTTTTAAAAGGTCTCTATTGGCCTTACAGGCATAGAACTCTGAACCTGACTTAGTTATTCAATTAAAACAAGGTGAGTTTGGGAAGAGGGAATCTGGTCTTGATGGGCCATGGTTGATGGCAGCTTGAAAAACCAGGAGAGGAGTGAACTCAACAGAGTCAGGTAGAAACAGAGGCATGAAAACAGGAGGCCACACAACACTGAGGACAGGGCAAGGGAGGTTGGGCCAAAAACCTGAACTCCAGTCCAGTGTGAGGAGGGCCAAAGGCAGAATGAAATGCTGCTTGTGTCTGGTTCCAGGACACCAAGAGGCAGAGATGACTGGAGGAAGGTAAGTTACACGAGGGCCCAGAAGCAAATGGACATGGGCAAAATTCCTGTCCCACCTTGCATCAGAAGCCCTGCATCCTCAAAGTGCCACGGTTTGCCAGATTCGTGGGAGGGAATAAGGAGCACAAGTGTGCTAGAGAGCTAATTATGCACTGGGGATGACATCAGTGTCACGGTCACTCTGTGCCTCTCTTCTGATTCTGAAAGCCATATAGCTTATTGCCATGCTACTCAAAGTATGGTGGGGGAGTAGCAGCATCAGCATCACCTGGTAGCTTGTCAGAAATACAGGATCTCAGGTTCTACCCAGACCTAGTGCATCAGGATCTGTGTTTTAACAGAAGCCCCCCGCTATAGTTACTCCTTTGCACTTCAAAGTTAGAGAAGTGCTAGCTTGTTGCTTAGCACAAGGGCATCCTAGAGATCTGAATTAGAAATACTGTCTGTCAACAACTGTCTATTTGTGGAACTCTAAGTCTGTTTCCCTGCTCTCGGGAGTGACTTATAAAGCAGTGGTTCTTAACCCTGGCTGCCCATTAGAGTAACTTGAGGAGCTTTTTAAAATATGGATGCCCAGGCTCCATCTCAGGTTATTTGAATCTGGGAAGCTGGGATGAAATTCTGATTCAGTTGGTTTGTGGTAGGGCCCAGGCATCAAGAGTTTTAAAAGCTTCTCAGGTCATCCTAGTGTATAGCCTGCTGGAAACCTGGGAACCAGGGTAAGAGGGAAGAGAAGGCAGCAGAGGGATATCTCTATGTGAAAGGGAGGAATGAAAGTTCTCGAGATCTCAAAGTGGCTGGCAGTAAGTAAAAGGATCCTGCAGCTCAGGGATTAGGATTTCTATGAAGAGGGCTCAGTGCCGAGCAGTCCTCAAGTGTTAACACCCCCATGAACATACCGACCAAGAGTCCTGGGCCCTTGTTATCCTCCAGATGACAGGTTGTAGATTTTGGCTACATTGGGTGGGCATGGGGCATGAAGTGAAAGCCTTTTCTCTGAAGCAAGGGGACCTGATCAGAGCTAGTTGGAAGCCTACTGTTCCCACTGTCACAAAAAAATTGGGGGATGGTCCAGAGGGAAGGCAGGGGATGGGTTGGGAGACTTACTGCTGAGTTTCAGGCCAGATATGATGGTGACTGGGCTAAGGTGGTGGTCCAGGAGATCTGGATCATGGGAAGGTCAGGGCCTTGTCCAGTCTAGACCCTACCTTGCCTCCTTCCTCCCCATGGTTTGGCTGGACCCCATTGGCTGGTTCAGCCCATGAAGGCCAGAAGACAACTTGAGTGATTATTCATCAGTACTGTGTGGTTAAGTGGCAGATCAGCCTTGTGGCTTGTTACCCAGCCTTGACCTGATGTCTTTCATCTGTCTTTCTGTCTTGCTTCCAGCTTCCAACATGCTGAATCTTGCTCAGGACTTGTGTTGCCTCTGAGGATGAGAACTGTGCCTTGTTTGTACTTGTCCTTCTCTTGGTTTCTTTATCTCCTTCTCTAACATCCCAGCCTTTCTACATCAAATAAAGAAACATATGTATAGAAACTGCAAATTGTCCCCAGTATCTGCCCTTCCTTTTTTCTGTAATTAGAAAATTCTTGATTGTTAGTTAGTTCTGTGGTAGGCTGGGAAAGGTACCTAAGTGTGGCCATATGCATAAGTTCTACAAATGGGATATGAACAGAAGTGACATGTCCCTCTTTCCACTTGCTAGAATGTGGATCTAGTGAGGAGCCATCTTAGAGATGGATCAAAAAGAGAGATGAAGTCTGGCTCCTGATGACTTCTATGTGAGTCAGAAATAAACTTCTGTCTTGTTTAGGTCACCGTCATTTAGGGTCTCTTTCCCCTGCTGTTGAACTCACTTCTTGCCTAACAGAGTTTCAGTCATGCCATAACCCTTTCTGAGTGCCTGTATGTGCTGGACACTTTTACATGTTTAGGATCACAATACAGTAAAGCCCTGAAGTCACTTGTCACCACCATGTTTACATATGATGACTTAGTCTCAATGTCAATGAAAGGATCTGAGATTTTGCCCAGGTCTGTGTGATCCCAGATCTCTGGCCTTTCTGCATTAAGCCTTGTAGTAGTTGATACAAATATAGACATTTTGAGTTTTATTAGTTATATACAGTTGACCCTTGAACAACATGGGTTTGAATAGCCTGGGTCCACCTATACGTGGATTTTTTACAGCACAGTACTGTAAATGTATTTTCTCTGCCTTATGATTTTCTTAACATTTTCTTTTCCTTAGCTTACTTTATTGTAAGAATACAATATTTAATACATGGAGCATGCAAAATATGTGTTAATCGACTGTATTATTGGTAAGGCTTCTGGGCAATGGTAGACTATTAGTGATTAAGTCTTGGGGGAGTCAAAAGTTATACATGGTTTTTTTTACTCTGCGGGGGATGAGGAGCAGCACCCTAACCCTCACGTTGTTCAAGGGTCAACTGTAATAGTGAGTAGAAGCCAAATGGAAATTTAGATTTCTAAAAGGAAATCTAGGCTCTCAGAGGTGAACCAGAGCAAGGCATCTCAAATGTGCATGTTCATAGGATTCTCTCGGGGATGATCCCGTTTCTACCTAAATGTATAGGAGGAGAAACAAAAAAATGTGTGAGCCCATCTTTTTAGCCCCTGGCATTGGCCTGGACAGCCCACATCTAATTTAATAACAAAACCTTGTTTTGTGGTATTACTATCACTGTACAGAATTTCCTGGGATGGGGTGGATTGGATTGGTGTAGGGCAGGGATTCTCCAAGTGTGGCAGCTGGACTAGAAATGTCAGCATCACCTGGGAACTCATTACAACTGCAGATTCTCAGGCCCACCCCTGCTGAACCAGAGACCCTAAGAGTGGGGCCCAGGAATCCTGAGGGCTCCTCCAGGGGATTCTGATGCATGCTCAAGTTTGAGAAACATTGATGTAGAAGAAAAAGCCTGGGAAGAGGCAGTCATTGTATAATGGAGTAAAAGCTCTCAGCTGGAAATTGAAAAATCTGCAAATACTAGCTGTCTTTTTGTTCTTAAATAGAGATTGGAAGCATGAGCTTCACTAAATAATTTGCAGAATTAGACACAAGTGGTATTTTTGGTAGGGGTGCCTGGATGGCTCAGTCAGTTAAGCGTCCAACTTCAGCTCAGGTCATGATCTCATGGTTTGTGGGTTTGAACCCTGCATCAGGCTCTGTGTTGACAGCTCAGAGCCTGGAGCCTGCTTCGGATACTGTGTCTCCCTCACTTCCTGCCCCTCCCCCACTCATGCTCTTTCTTTCAAAAATAAATGTTAAAAAATTTTTAAAAAATGGTATTTTTGGTATATACCAGTTAAGAGCACAGAGTCTAGAGCATGGTCTGCGTTCAAATCCAAGCTCTGCAATATTGACCGGGACAAGTTTTCTGTTAACATGGGGCTGATAATAGTATACGTACCTCATGCTTTTGAAGATTAAATGAGTTAACTCTTGTAAAGCACATAGAAGAGTATCCAGCCTTAAGTGTCATAGAAGTGTTTAAGAACAGCAGCAATATATGCAGTACTTGGTATACTCAGTGACTGCTCAGAAAGTATCCTTTGTTTAAGAAAGAAAATGGAACCAACTGGGATTATGGGGAAAGACAGTAGAAGGACCCCAGGGAATCAGTATTCCTGAAATAAGAGCAGGATGGCAACTGCTTGAGACCAACAGACCCCCACCACGACTTCCCATGTGAATGCCATCCCCAACCCCAGGGGGCCTGTCCCAGTGCAACCCAGGGATGTGTAAGAACTGTCTGTCTGCCATGCTGGGAATTAGCATGCATTTGGTGGGAATAGTCCTCTGGATGGCCCAGCATCTCTGCAAAATGTCCATACAGGTTTAAGAGTGGTGGAAACCTGGCCAGTGCAGTGGAAGGTACCCCTACCAGCCCTCTGGGAACAGTGGATTCCAGGGGCCTCACACAGCTTAGGACCACAAGGAGCTGCTGGTGTTGTATAAAATGTAACTCTTTAAAATGTTTTAGTTTCTTATTTTTGAATTTTTATTTTATCTTATTATTTTTTAAGGTTTTTTAAATGTTTTATTTTTTCAGAGAGAGAGAGAGAGAGAGAGAGAGAGAGAGAGAGAGAGAGAGAGAAACAGAGTGCGAGTGAGAGAGGTACAGAGAGAGAGATACACAGAATCCAAAGCAGGCTCCAGGCTCCGAGCTATCACCACAATGCCCGAAGCGGGCCTTGAAGTCACGAGCCGTGAGATCATGACCTGAGCTGAAGTCAGACACTTAACCAACTGAACCACCCAGGTGCCCCAATTGTTATTTATTTTTTTAAATAACTGTATTTAGGTATACTTTACATGCCATAAAATTCACGCATTTTCAGTGTACAACTTAATGATGTTTTAGTAAATTTACCGAGTTGTACAACCATCACCATAATCCAGTTTTAGAACATTTCTAGCACCCCCACAAGATCCTTTGTGTCCATTTACAGTTAATCTGTCTTCTCACTCCCAGCCCCAGGCAACCAGTAATCTACTTTCTGTCTCTATAGAGTTGCCTTTTCTGGACATTTTGTATAAATGAAGTGGCCTTTTGCATCTGACTTCTTTCACTTACTGTCATGCTTTTGAGGTTCTTTCATTTTGTAGCAGGTATCATTATTTCATTCCTTTTTATTGCTGAGTACCGTTCTGTTGTTGGGCTGTGCCACATTTTATCTATCCATTCACCAGTTGATGGACATCTGCATTGTTTCCACATTTTGGCTATTGTAAGTGATGCTACTATGAACATTTATATGCACAATTTTGTGTGGACATACATTTTCATTTCTCTTGAGTGAATTTCTCTAGGCGTGGATTTGTTGGGTTGTGGGGTAAATTTAGGCTTCAAGTTTAAATTGCTGAACTGTTTTATAAATTGGCTGTACCATTTCACATTCTCACCAGCAATGTAATGAAGGTTTCAGTTTCTCCACATCTTGATCAGTGTTTGATATTGTCTGTTTTTTTGATTAGAGCCATTTTAGTAGGTGTGAAATGGTATATATTATGGGGTCGATTTGTATTTCCCTGACGACTAATCACGTTGAGCATCTTTTCATGTGCATATTGGCCATTCAGATATCTTCTTTGTGAAAATGTCTATTCATATCTCTAGAATATTTGTGTTTAAAGGTAGATATGAGGTGGCTAATGTCTCACCCTGCCCCTGTGCACCCAAACAGGAGGACCTTTCCACAGTGAGTCTGTATCTCTCAGACTGGTGGTAGGCTGGGGTCTCCAGGAGACCATTTCTTATATCAGTCACCTGAAACCTTTTCACCTGAAGATTAGGGAGCACTTATACAAACTGCCTAACTAGAGGAATAGTGTGTTGGTTAAAATAAATGCTTGATTTGTTTTCTGTGAATTATATTTTTCCTTTTCTTATTCTTATTTAAAATTTTTTCATTTTTTCATTATTTTTTAAGTTTATTTATTTTGACAGAGAGAGAGAGAGAGAGAGAGAGCACAAATGCATGCACGTGAGAGAGAGAGAGAATCCCAGGCAGGCTCCTTACTGTTAGTGCAGATCCCAGGTGGGGCTCAATCTCATGAACTGAACCATGAGATCATGATCTGAACTGAAATCACAAGTTGGACGCTTAACTGACTGAGCCACCCAGGCACTCCCTTATTTTTGTTTTAAAGCAAGTAATCCATGGGGAAAAAAATGACCAAGAAGGTTGGATTTATTTAGCTGTTATTAAGGCATGTGCATTTTTTTGAAGAAGGAGTTTTCAGTTGTTTTCTATTTATGCCTTGTTGTCCTTTACATTCTGAATATCCACATTGCCAAGTGAATTGGCAAATTCCAAGCACTTTTCATTTGGGTGAATCTGATTAACAAATGATGACACTAGGGAGGGCCCTGCCACTTCCTTGGACGAGGAATAAAGATGGCACATATTGAGTAAGAATACATTTCTGACTACCAAGTAGCATTAGATCATTAGTGGGATGGTGTGTAGAGCAAATGGCCTTAGGGATAATGGAGAAGGTGTGATGGATGGGAGCCAACATATTCCCTAGAACTTTGAAGAATGGCCCTAGTGCACTCAACAGGAAAGGCTATATTACTGAATAGTCCAAACCATTCCTCAGTGCTTATGGAGAATCACTACAGAGTTTATACCTGAGTTGGACTCCAAGGCCTTCCAGAATAACCTGTAGCATGTTCTAGAAATGTTGCTCCCAAATCTGTCCAGCTCAGGGGTTCAGAATGTGATGAGGAGGAGAAACTATGATTCCAAGAACTATTAATACCAGGAGAATGCAGAGTATTATTTGTATCAAAGCTACCTTTAGTAGCTAATGGTGGCCACTGGTCAGCAGGAGGATGCTAGGGAGAGCCATAGGAATAGGCTCTGAGGGACTGGAAGATTTCTTCCTTATCCTAGTCATCGTGCCCCAAAGGTGTTGAGGGATATCATCCAAAGGGAGACAAAGGAGAGGACCCCAGCCACAGGGGATTCCTACATAACTTGGTTTATTCATTTGTAAAATGAACATAATAATCATGTAGGAGAATTGATGTAAGATAAAATGTATGCATCGTGCCAGCAGAAAGTAGGTACTCAGTAAACAGAGGCTGTCGTTATGTTGTGTTCATGTGTGTTGAATGTTTAACTTGTGGCCAAGACCGTTCATATAGTAGTAATTTCTCTAGCCATTGATTGCTTCATTGATTGAGTCATTCCTTCAACACACAGTTTTGAAAACCTATGTAGCCTCAATTGTTCTGGGTACAGAAAATGTAGATGTATAAAACAGGGTCTCTATCCCTAAGTTGTTAAAAATCTATTTGGGAAGTTAATTCCAGAAGACTATGTCAATAGACAGAGGATTGAATAAGGTACCATTGGAGGACAGAAAAAGAAGTGATTCGTTGTGCCTGGGATTAGGGAAGGAGGAAGAGTCATGGAAGGTATTCATTCCATAAGAGGTGATATTTGAGCTGAGCTTTGAAGGATGAAATAAAAGCTCATAAGGTAGAGATGACATGGGTGCATTTCCAGAAGACAAAATTGGAAACAGCAAGGACCTAGTCACAAAGTTTTGATGTGTTTGGAGAACCTTAAGTATCCTAGTGACTACAGTGTGGTCATGGAATTGGGTGGTAGCAGGGTTGAGAGGATATGGACTGGAAATATACTCCAGGGTGAGGTTTCAAAAGGCTGTAAATAGCATTTTAAGTACTTCAAGCTAAACATTGCAGGCAAAAAGAAAACAGAATGGGTTCTGGCATGATGGAGTGACTATTTTCCCAAATTAATAATTTTTTTTTCCACCTTGCTGGGCACATGTCAACTAGTAAACATAACCCAGTTGGTCCAATCTCTTTAGAAAAAAATGACTTATGGAAGGAGAAATCCAAAATTCAGTAGGAAAGCTGGTAGATCACCTCATGTCTGACCATTGATAAGAAAAAAATCCCGTTACAATGAAAACCATTATAAAGACTGCCTGATACACAGCTATTTCTCTCTCTAGGCAGATGGCTTAGAAACATCATATTCTTTTTATCTAGTCACAATAACTTATATACAATGGCTAACCCAGTGCAATAAATTCCGTCTTTGTTCCCTGTGCACATAACAGTCCCTTTTTACAGAGAAAGCAACTGCTGCTGGACCACAGGCAGGAAGAGGAGGCTGAGTTGAACTGTAGCTGAACTCTGTCTAGTTTTTCCCTTCAACTATCAATCCCCAACTATTCCTTGACTCCCTTTACCATCTCCCCCACAAACATTCCAGTCCCTTCATCTAGAAAGCTCATTGAGACTCCCAAACCACCCACCCAACTTCCCAAACAAAACATTCTAACCCCAAATATATGGAGCTCAAAAAAGGAACCCCTGCTGATTTCCAAATAAGGTAGATTCTTGGCATCTGAAGATTCAACAACTGCCATTCCAACTTTTTGTGAGTGACCCTGACAGTCATTTCTATTTTTGGTGGGGTGTGAGTTTTGAGCGCTGCAGCAAGCCTCGTATTAAAGGAAGTCCAGCCAACTGCTAGCATCCACGTATGAAGGTGGCTTTGTTTTCTCTGCTTGTCACATACACATTCTTGCTCAGGAAGTTACATTTTTCTGTACTTGATGAGGGATGCTATGTTCTATGAATATTAACCAGTTTGAGAATTCAAGAAGGTCTTATGGTTCATATCTTGGGAATGTTAAAGACCTATTCTGCTCCTTAACACTTGCTGATACTGAGTGGGGATGTGGTCCTTAAGTGTGTGTAGGCATGTGTCTTTTTTAACCTTGATTTTTGAAAAAAAGTTTAAACCTACATAAAAATGGTAAAATAGTATAATGAACTTCCATAAACTTTCGCCTAGATTTACTTAACATTTCTCCAAAGCCAAGTAATTGGTGAGGCACTGTTAGTAACACTAGCTACTCTAACAGACTTCCAAATCTCTCTCTCTCTCTTCATTTATATATGCACATATACATATATATATATATACATGTATACACGTATGTATGTACATGCATATGTGTGTATATGTGTGTGTATATATACATATATGTGTGTATGTCATTATTTACTGAACCATTTGATTTTTTTTTTTAACATTTATTTATTTTTGAGACAGAGACAGAGCATGAATGGGGGGAGGGTCAGAGAGAGAGGGAGACACAGAATCGGAAGCAGGCTCCAGGCTCCGAGCTGTCAGCACAGAGCCCGACGTGGGGCTTGAACTTGTGAACCACGAGATCATGACCTGAGCCGAAGTCGGACACTTAACCGACTGAGCCACCCAGGCGCCCCTTTACTGAACCACTTGAGACTAACTTGCAGACATCATGACCCTTTGCCTCTAAATATTTCAGTATGTAATGGCATTCTCTTGCAAAACCACAGTGCAATTATCCAATTCAGGAAATTGAACATTGATATACTACCATTAGTTGGTATAGAGTTCACATTCAGATTTTGCTGATTGTTTCAATGCTGTCCTGTTGTTGTTGGTTTTTTTTTTTTTTTTTTTAAACAGTCCATGTTCCAATCCAGGATCAAGTGTTGCATTCAGTAGTCATGTCTTTAATCCCCTTTAATCTAGAACAGTTTTGCTGTCTTTGTGAAATTTCATGACACTGATTTATTTATTTATTTATTTATTTATTTATAATTTTTCTTAATGTTTATTTTTGAGAAAGAGAAAGTGCACATAAGTGGGGGTGGGGCAGAGAGAGAAGGAGACACAGAATCCAATGTAGGCTCTAGGCTCTGAGCTGTCAGCACAGAACCCAACGCGGGGCTTGAACTCAGGAAATGTGAGATCATGACCTGAGCCGAAGTTGGATGCTTAACCAACTGAGCGACCCAGGCACCCTGACATTGACTTATTTTGAAGAGTACAGTCCCATTGTTTCATAGAATGTTCCTTGATTTGGGTCTGATGCTTCCTCATGAATGGATTCAGGTTATGTGTTTTGGGTTAGAACTTTACTCATATTTTAATTTTTATTCTTCTTAATTAAGAATGTAAGTTTCAAACAATACAGTCATTAGCAAAAAAATTCTCCTGTCACAAAATATCATAGGTGGGTTCCAAGTTGACTCATTTTAGTGGAATTTTTAACCCTGCACCTTTATTAGTACAGGTTATGAAAATCACTTCCCAGGCTGCTGATGTGGAGTAGAAGTCGACACAGCAAATAGTCCTTCTGGTGGGTCATTTTCTTCTGACATTGCCGATCTGTCCATGGAGTCTTTGTGCTCCAGCATTTTCCTTTTGCCTCATCACACTGTTGTTCCTCAGTAAAGCCTGTGAAATTCAGTGACGGAGGGAGTGTGCAGACATGGAACGGCATTTACCAGCAAGCAGCTGGCATTGACTCACATTACTAAATCTATTACTTTTACAAAATACACTACAAAATATAAATAATTCACATTAAACTGCACTTACCAAAACATGAAAAGTTCATTTTGTGATACAGCATCATTGACTTGAATCATTGTTAATTCTCAATTATTCATTAAATGGACCCGGATGGTACCCACTCACTGACACTAGTAACAATTCAAGAGCTTTCACTGATTCACATGTGGAGTGTTGGGCCTCACAAGATGGGCTGAGGAAACAAGATAAACTTAAATAAGTGCTTCTTTCTTTCTTGTTTCATTCATTCAACAAAATGCTGTTGAGAAGCTAGTTTATGTCAAGCTCTGTGCAAGTGTTAAGGTTTCAGGGATTAAAGACCTAGTCCTTAACCTCAAGGAAATCTTATTGGAACTGATGTTTGGACTCAAAAGCCAGAGCCTAAGTTTTCTTCTTGCTTAATGGCATCACTACACAGTCCTAATTTAGGCAGTGATAAGGTAGAGAGATTCCCTTGTGGTAATTTTGTGACTCTTGCTTCAGCTCATCGGCCTAACATTGTTGACATCATATATAGGCATGTTCTCAAACCTTCCCAGGAGCTAAGAAGCCTTCTTTCAAGGTTGGCACATGTCATTACTGTGTTTAACCCACCACTAACTGTTTTAGCCTGCATTCTCCCAATTTTCAATGGCCCTTGGTGCCTCTCTGTGTTAAGGTCTGCAGAGGTGTCCTTTATGCCTTGGATTATGCCTTGTAGATTTATCATCTCACTAAAAATCCATTGCAGCGCGGACCTAGTGTAATAGAAACAACAGTGGACTTAGATTCAGGCATTGTGGGTTCCTGGCCATGGCAGGGATGGGCCAGTGCTGTTGATTGTACTTGTGTTCCCCTCTTCTTGGGCACACAGCTAGTCTTTGTTTTCCAGGGTTTCTTGGAGTTAGGTGTGACCATGTCATTGAGTTGTAGCCAGCAGAATATGAGCAGAAATTATATAGATAGATATATAGATATAGATACGTATGTATGTATATACACATATGTAAATAAATATAAATATAAATATATATATATAA
Organism: Herpailurus yagouaroundi; assembly: GCF_014898765.1. Lineage (NCBI taxonomy): Eukaryota > Metazoa > Chordata > Mammalia > Carnivora > Felidae > Herpailurus > Herpailurus yagouaroundi. The sequence goes on along the minus strand of NW_024420490.1, from coordinate 4,021,607 downwards.
ATAAAACTTCTGGGCCTGACTCAGAGAAACCTGTCACATGTATTCTGCCATGCTCTTTTCCCTTCATACAGACAAGCCACATGGTGGTGATGGAGCCACAAGGTGCCAGGCACCTGATCTTTGAATCATCATATAGACCTCTGCTTTCTTCAGTGAACAAGGATACCCACATAGGGCTATTCTAGAACCAAGAAATACATGCCTGTATATTAAGTCCCTGAGATTTTGGTGTCTCTTAGAGCAGCTACTGTTACTTTAACAAATACTCTGTCACACCAATACCTTTGACTCATTGCCTTACCTTCTGTTTACCCTTGGGCAAGTCAATTAGGGTCCCAGAGTCTCTATAATCTTCTCTGTCAATGGGGATAATAAAATAGACATTATTGGCCCTGTTTTATAGATAAGGATTAAATGATGTAACATTTACAAAGATACTTTGTAGATTTACACAGAATAAGGCAGTGCTATTATTATTGGATCTTGCTCCCACAGGTAGCTACTATAATGCTTTCCATTCAGGTGCCTCAGTTCCTTCCCTAACCAAGCAACATTTCTTGATAAATGTATACCTGGGGCTGTGGAGCACCTGTACCGTTTGGCTGTATAAATCAGGGCAAAGGAGCCCTCAGACCTTCCTTGCTGACTCCCTGTGACATGCCAGTCTGTGGACCATGCCTGCCTCTGCCGGGCCACTGACTGCTTCTTACTTCCTAGGTGATGTCCCAGAACATGACCTCCTGACCAAGTAATTCCTATGATCATCCAGGACTCAGTCATAGGTGTCAGAGCTGTGAGTTTCCCAGGTCTCTCCTGGACGCCTAAAGGTCTAAAAATAGCAAACATCATATTGCTCATGATATACTGTTACTGAATGCATTACCACAGGTCATCTTCACAACCACCCAAGGAAGGAAATGCTTTTTCATCCTCGCTGTGCAGATGATAAAACTGAGGCTTAGAGAGGCTAAGAAATTCACTAGAAATCACTTAGTGTAGACGAATTCAAACTTGTATCTCTAAAAGACCTATGCTCTTCACCTTATGTAGACAATGGTTAACTGCTTCACAGCCCAGCATCGCCCATTCCCTTCTAAGAGTTTCATTGCTTAGAAAACCGTCTCCTTGTAGGAGAAAAGTATGTTACTTTTTCAAGGAAGCCAGCAATAATTATCCCTTTGGATGGTTCAAATGGACATTCACATTCCCGTACACTTTCTTCCAAATTTATTATTCATTTATCTTATACCTTAATTTGCCTTCAGACTTTATTGTGAGTTTTTAAATGTTAAAAAAAGAATTCTCGGGGGGAAAATGCACAGCAGCATCATAGCATCAATGTTCAGCATCTGAGAGAAATTGCAGGGGTGGGTGGTCTTGGTACTTGCGTAGGGCTGGCTGCCTTCAATGCGTTCTGTGTTGGTCCATGAACTTAAATTTATCCCCAAATGCTTGTCAGCACAGTACATGAAGGGGATGCCCAGGACATTTCCTACTCTGCTAGTTGACTGACTGGACAAATAAAAGGTGAAGTCATTGGGTTATTCTGACAGGGACTTAACATTCCAGATTGTGTCTTTCTGTACTGAATCAGCATCCCATGGAATCTTTGTATACTGATTCCAGCTTTTGCCCCATCTCCCACAGAAGCAGAAAAATCTGGTTGCTAAGCAAACATGTACTATGTTAAGGGAAGGCAGTATGTGACAATTTGCTCTTATAAAATGTATAAAGTCAGGAGTAAGCTAGCTCTTAGTTAAACCCTTGAAATTTCATAATATTTCAGTCCTTCTGAAATTTGGAGGCTGAATCTCATCTTGACATCTTTGCTATCATCAAAATTTCAATTCATGAGCAAGGGGGCCATTCCTATGGGGCAGTATCACTGATTTCATCATTGAAGTCAAAAGGAAAGCAGTATTTGATTGGCCAGTACTTCACAAATATCTCCTCTAATTTCCCAACTGCTTTGCAGAGTAGGCCTTTGTCTTACTGGTGAAGCTAAGCCAAGCAGACCTAATTAACTGGCTCAAGACGCACGACCAACAAGTGGTAGATCAGGTTTCGAAACCCGACAATCGTGACTTCACAGCCCATACCCAGTGACCTCTCTGGAACACATCTGTTTCCCGAATAAGGACTTCCTGTAATCTGGACATCCGTAGGAAGTTGTCATGAAGACTGGGAAACAAGAAACAGGAGGCATACTTTGTCAGAGCCTTTCTGGTCAGCTGCAGTGAGCCTGCCCTCTTCAGTGTGCATTCCCCACAAAAGAACCTCTGCTGACGCCAGAGGCCTCTCCACCAGGGAATGAGAAAAGAGGGCCAAGCAGGGGAGATCTTGGTGAATATTAGGAGGATGGAGCCAAAGAGACCCATGCACTTCCAATTAAACAGCATGCCTTCTGTGGCCCACTCATCGTCCTGCTCCTTCTTAAAACGTACCCAGAGAATTTCAGCTTTGGCAAAGGCCTGTGAGATTTCATGCTCCTTTTCCCCGTTTAATAAAAAAGTCATTTTTGCCTCAAGCTAAGGAAAACACTGGCATTTTTAACTTTAAAATGTTTGGGTGAGGTTTTATTTTTAATATATTCGATTTATTGTTGCTGTTGTTTGGAAGTCTTGTGGACGTTCGCAGTTTTTGGTTCTGTTGCTGAGCTTTTCTGGAAACTTCCATGGAACAAAGGGTTAAAAGCAGAGCAACAAAGGTTGGTTTTAAAATTCTAAGTCTGAAGGGTGGGTAGAAGATTTTAAAAACTGTGCCTGCCGTGTTTGAAATGGCATACAACTTAGTCCTGGCCTGGGTGGAGGATAGAGGACTGGCAAGGATGCCTTCTTGTAAAAACTAGAATGAGATGCCCCATTCTTGGTTCACTGACCAGCCTGGGGAGGTTTTACACATGTGCACATCTTCCTATGCTCATTAATTCCTTCTAAAAGGAAAGCAGGAAAGAAAGACCCAACCTTTCATAATCTTGAACCACACAGGGAAGAGGCAAAGCAAAGCCTTCACTAAGGATTCAGACGTTCAATATGGTGGTCAGACACCACCTCACAGGCTCCAGGTTCCAAACGAGTTTTGGGAGTTTCCTGTTTTTTCCATCACCATCTTAGTCCTACAGCGAAACACATTGGCCTTGGCCTTTTGCAGCCCACACAATTGCCTCGTACAGGCCACCCTCTAACAGTATCTCCTTTCTGCTTCAAGGGTCAGGGAACAGACCAGAAAATGAAACCCTTTTTTATTTTTATTTTATTTTATTTTATTTTATTTTATTTTATTTTATTTTATT
>NW_024420490.1:3956879-4018305 GCF_014898765.1 Herpailurus yagouaroundi | reverse complement strand
TTTTATTTTATTTTATTTTATTTTATTTTATTTTATTTTATTTTATTATTTTATTTTATTTTATTTTATTTTATTTTCCTTTTTTTTTAATTTAAATTTTAGTTAACATACGGTGCAATATTGATTTCAGGAGTAAAGATTTTATTTCTAAGTCATCTCTACACCCAACATGGGGCTCCAGATTCACAACCCTGAGATCAAGACTTGCATGCTCTACTGACTGAGACAGCCAGGTTCCCCTAAAGTGATACCTTCTTTAAAAACTGCTTGTTGGGGCGCCTGGGTGGCTCAGTCGGTTAAGCGGCCGACATTGGCTCAGGTCATGATCTCTCGGTCCGTGAGTTCGAGCCTCGCGTCGGGCTCTGTGCTGACAGCTCAGAGCCTGGAGCCTGTTTCAGATTCTGTGTTTCCCTCTCTCTGACCCTCCCCTGTTCATGCTCTGTATCTCACTGTCTCAAAGATAAAAATAAAATGTTAAAAAAATAATTAAAAAATAAATAAAAAAATAAAAACTGCTCGCTCTGTCCCTCTCATCCCAGTCCAGTGGGACCCTCCAGTTTTTCCCTTTTCCTCTCAGTTTCTGAGGGTAGAAAATGCTCCATTTTCCTCTTTTGCTTGGGTGACTTGAACATCTCAGAGGATATTTATGTGGGAGTCATGCACTCCCCAGTCTGTTTCCTACTCATTTTTCCAGATCCTAGGGGGCTTCTTTGGTAGGATAGCATCTTCCCCATCTCCCAAATCTTAGAGCCTTGGGACCTGAGTAAAGGGAGGGTCATTCAATCCATCAACGAATATTTGTGGAGTGCCTATTGCGTTCTAGGTCCCGGAGACGCAGTGAGGAAAAGATGTACTCCTGCTCTCATGGGGACTCCTCAGGTGAGGGGTAGGCTTTCCACCTTCTAATTTTCTCTGTCAACTCCACCCTAATCCCAGCTCCAGGGGGACATATGTAGGTGCTGCCAGAGCTTTCCATCCTAACAGCAGCTCCTCACCCCCTTCTGTGACCTTCTGTCACTTTCCCAATGCTCTCCATCTAACTGCACACACATTTGAGGGTGCTCATGAACACCCCCAATTCCTAGAGCTAGATATCAAAGCACTTTTCTAGCCTCCTTCTTACACATGTAATGTGGAAGGTACATTTTGGCCACGTCAGATCTACCTTCTTGGCAGTTCCCCCCACCAAGTTTACATGAGCCAGATAAGTGACTTCTTGTAAAGGGCAGGTCACTATATACTTAATTTCCACAAAATCTCTCTCCACAATTCTCCTTTGATTTAGGGGTAGACTAGAAAGAAAATAATTATCTTAAATCTTATTTTACATGTCACAATATGAAGATTTATCTCAGACACAAGCATGCATTCTTAATTATAATCACAGCATTGATCTCAGCAAGTATAAGATATATGGCTGCAAGTTGCTGGTGGTTTTGCATTACCATTTTAGTGCAATTAACGTCTACCACTAAAGTACCATCTTACGCATAAGACAAAATTAAAAACAAGCTTGAAATGTTATATTCTATCCAGGAAATGTTGTTACTATTGCATTTTAAAGATGAGGAGTTAAGGTTTTCATTTTTAATTACATTACTGAGTGATTCTTCTTAAGGGAACCTAATTGTGAAGAATATAAATTACTTTGCAATTTTATGGTGAGGGACTAGTAATCCTTTGGGAAGCAAACAAACAAGCATATTAGAATTCAGCAACATTCAATAGTAAAGTTTAAAATTTCTGTCTGGTTGTAACTCTTAAAAAGCCTTAATACTAGAATATTGTAATCAATAATTTAATCATTCATGAAGCATTTTTGCTGCAAATCGTGGGAGATAAAAAGGCAGAAAGCTTATACTTGTTCAAGGCTGCTTCCCTTCCCTTTCTGGGTTCCTAGGGAACTTCTCTTAAAGTTTCTCTCCCCTCTCACAGAGACCCAATCCTTCCTGAGCCTTCCTTGGAGTGCCCGCTCTGACTGGCCCCCTTGCCCTCTCCAGAGCAGTGCCCCAGGATGGCAAATTCACCTTTCCTCTGCTACCATCAGAATTGCGATTTTTCTTCCTCCAAGCCACTCAGCTGGCTGTTAGGGGAAAGCAGCTGATTAAACAAAGTCACACTCCAGTGTTGATGACTGAAAGCACTTAATACTCCCTGGGGTGTCTGCAGCTCTGACTGGGAGCTTGTAATGGTGGAATTTCAGGTGGTGCAACAGGCTGGTGGGGATATAATTTTTGGTGTGTTTTGACACCACTCAAATCATACCACTTGTAGATGTTAAAGGAGCTGGTATAAAAGGATATCATAAAATGATATGTTGTCTAAGGCCTTTCTTCCCAGGCTTCAAATGATTAGGAAGAGGTCTTGGTGCTCTCCTAGTCTCAAGAAAGTTTTGTTCAGGGTCACATCCATCTATCTGCCCCTCTTTGAACTACTGTATGGACTCCAACCATAGATTGCCGCCTTGTAGAGATGCAGAAATGTTTCTCGTGCCGATTTACTCTCATAGAATGGAATCCCAGCTTCAGCAGAAATGTAACAGATTTTTAACATTTGCCAAGGAGGTGTCCCCACGCCTTTCATTTTCTACACAGAAGGACGTAAAGCAGAGCCTCCGAGGCGTTAGCACACATGAGGCTAGTAACAGACATTTGCTGTATTTCCAGCACTGTTCCATGTGCTTGCCACAGACACAAAATGAATCCATAAAACTAAAGAAGTGTAAAGTAAATTTAAATAATTTCACTTTTAAAGGATGGTTTTTGTGAGTTTGTAGCATTTCTACTTCTGAAGTTATTAAAGCTTAAAATGGCACTAACACTTCTGGATCATCCTGTGTTAACTCTAATTTTAACAACCTTAAGGTAGGTAAGGTAAGGTGAGGTAGCTCATGTAGGTGCTCACTCTATGTCATGGATGGGAAGACAAAGGCCCTGGGAAGTTAGTTTGCCTAATGTTACATAGCTAGTTAAGTGGCAAAACTGGGATTATAAACTCGGGTGGTGTAATCCCACTGTTCCTACTCTTAGCCACTGTGCCACACTGCCTCTTGGCAGTCACTAGGAGACAGCAGAGATGCTGCCACATCTGAAGGACAGCTAGACTTAGTCACTAGTCAGATGTCTCACTCTCGACATGAGCCTCATGTGGCCATAATTTAATTTCAGCCCTTAGCAAGATTACACCTTTCCACGTGTCAGGGTTTGTCTGCGTCCTCATTAGGATCAGAGCCATGAATGATAAATCTAGGACTGCCAAGTCCCCTGTGTCCCCTACACTTGTATATAGCATGATCAGTTTGTACATGATTGACTCAGCCCAGAGAGGCCTACATAATAGCCCTCAAGCCTGCTGCCTTCTCCAGTCTTAGGGAAAGCACAGTTCTCTGGGGGAGCCAGTTCTATTTAGGGTAGAACTAGACCTGAAGTTATGTTACACCTGCAGAAGGCTGTCAGTCATCCTCCTCCAACTCCTTCCAGGGACCTCATTTGTTCTTCCCAGACCACCTGTGTCTACTTTTCCAGACTCACTGGCCTCCATCTGACCTTGGCTATGGGGCTCTGGTCTACCCAACCTGTTTTCTTAGCAGCCCCAACCCTCGTGACCCTGGCAAGCGGGAGGCATTAACACCCAAGATCCAGGGAGTTCTGTCTGTCTTTCATGACCCATAGATAGAGGGCCTACTTGTTGACCTAACTTTATGACACTGTCCCTGGCACCTGGAGCCCCCCGAGACTGACCTGGTCCCATTATCCAAGGCTGGATCAACGGTACTTTATTTCTTGCTTGGCGTTTCTGAAAACTGAGAGGTTGCTCAGGGATTTCTAAGCCTTGAGTTGATTAGCAGTTAATGATGTGTGTTTTGATGAGAAAATAAAAGATTTTGTTTATCCACTTGAGAGGAAGAAAATTAGCAGTAAAAGGAGAGAAGGAAAAACACAAATTCTCAGCTTTTCAATGGGGTTTTAAGTAGTTTGGGTGTGCTGAGTTCTCAACCATTTCAAGAAAATTCTCTGGGTGTTGATTTTATGTATTGGCTCTCAGAAAAATTCATGGAGTGTTCAGCTCCAACTAGAGCTGTCAGGGGACACACACAAGGCCAGAATGGCTGCTGGACAGGTCATTTTACTATTCAGAGAATGTGTGGATACAACCAGGAGTTGCATTTATACTCCTGCCTGGAATAGGGACAAAGAAGCCTATAGGGACCAGAGACAATTTCCAACAATGAGCCCTCCAACCAGAATCATGGTTCACAAGGATGACCAACTAGGTCAACATGTATGGAAAGAGTGTTTCCTAAACTCACTATTGGTCCACCACTGTTGAAGTCATAGGGAAGATAAAGAGGGGCTCCATAAAAGTGGGATGTGGTAATCTAAAAGGGATAGGTTTTGGAGTCAAACCAAACTGCATTTGAATTTCACTTAACTTTCAGATTTCTCAACCTCTTTGAGTCTCAGTTCTCATTTATAAAATGGACCAGTACTATTTAACTTGTAGAGTTGCCATGAAGATTAAACAGCTAAATAAGTGAAATTAGCTAGCACAGATCAGGGTGCCCAGTGTATGTTATTTACCCTCCCCACCTCTTCTCTTTTTTCTTATAGAAAGTCTGCACTCTTCACTTTCCAGAATGCACATGGTCTTTAATGACTGGCACTCAAAACAAATAGACCAAGGTGGTTAATATCTTCTGGAGGCTTGGGTGTTTTCAAAACACAACTCACCAGGGAAATAGTAATTCATAATAATCTCCCTTTCAGGTATCCCCTGATCAGATCAACAAAGTATCCTTTATAAAATGCTGATGTTGGAATGTGATAGGTGACTTGGGCCGATGAACTCGGTTGGAGTTAGGCAGTCAAAGCCTTGATTTCTAAATGGGCCAGGAGAAGCAATGTTCTTTGATATTAGGTAGTGCTGCTGAGTCCAGTTCAGCCAATCACATCACAAATGAGTGTGGTTACAAGTGGGCCTAAGTGAGAGGCTGGGTGAGGGTCTTTTTCTATCACTATTCCTAAAACCACAACTTGTAGCACATATTAATGGACAACAACTTTATCTTTGCTTGGCAAGAACAGTCCATGTGGTAGGAAGTACCCATTGGTGAGAATCTGTTCTGAATATTTTGCTGATATTCACGGGTAGACCTAAGTCTGAGGGTGAGTAAGAACATTAGAATGTGTCAGCTGTTCTAGAACAGTCTGCTTTGACTGAGGTACCTTTGCGTCTGGGGTTGTAAGAGGCCAATTGTGACTTGGGTCATTTAGGAAGGAGTTACTGAAGGGGCAGCTTGTAAATGGATTATGCATTGTAAAGATACAGCCATTGCCCAGTAGAAGATACTCCTAGGTCCCAGACACGTTTAACAGAAGATCAGAAAAGAAAGCCCAAGACTTCAGTCTAATTATTCTGTATTCCAAATTCTTCTTTATTTCTGCCCTTTGGAACACAATCAAAATTGTGTTCTCTCCACTTGGAGGAAAATTTTTTGGAGGGAGTTTTTCATTCAATGTTAGGGGCTTATCAGAACTTCCTTTTCATTCCGGTGCCAATTTAATTCTATAGGGGTATTTTAATGGAGGACTTTATTTCCCAATTAAGTGACAGTTTTCAGAACAACTGTGGGTTGCAGGTAGCTTTAGTATGCCTAGAAAAAGCCAAGAGCCTTTTGAAGAAGCTGACTATGAATTTTTCATGGGATGGGTGATAGCGAGTTGATAATTGAGATTGGCAATTTGTGTAAAAATGAAGAAATGCACCTTGGAATTGCTCAAAGTCCTAGAAGAATAAAAGAATATTCAAGTTTTCCCATATGGGGATGGTGGTGGTAATAGAGATGACTAGGTTGTCCCCTGCAAACCAAAGGAAATAAGCCAATTGAGAAGTCATTTGGGGTGTGGCTGAGGTCAAAATCATATGGGGAAACTCAGTATGGGATATTTTATTTCTTTTTCGGGGAGAAATGGACAAGAAGATTTTCTCCAGTAAAAGCTAAGCCTCTCCACATTCTCTAAAAGCTTAGAAGTATCTTCTTCAAACAATCCCAAGCCAGGAAATAGAACAACACACATTCCTGGTATCTAAAGGCCGGGCCCTTGGATTTGTCCAGCAAGATAATTGCCTCCTACACACAACTGTGTGAATTGATGTTCCTGCAGCATGTTTGGCTCTTCCAGAGACTTCTTTGTGCAGCCTTTTTGGACAACTACTGTTAAGGTTCTTGAGAAACTGCCTGAAAAGCAAGATCCATCATTGGGTGCTAAAATTAGTGGGTGAACATTTGAGGAGAAACCGAGTCTCTTTCTGAAGGAATTTATTAATTACAAAGGGAAAAACAGTAACTTAATGTGGAACATCATAACAGAAACACCTTAACCAATCAGTCAAGGTACCCTCTGATATGCCTTGAGAAGGAGGGTACACTATTGCTTCTATAGTATTCTTGCCTAAAGTGCATAACTTCAATCTAGTTATGAGAAAATGTCAGAGAAACCCAAATTGAGGGACATTCTACAAGATAACTGACTAGTACTTTTAAAAAGTGTCAAGGTCAGGGGCATCTGGGTGGCTCAGTCGGTAAGTGTCTGACTTCAGCTCAGGTCATGATCTCGCGCTCTATGAGTTTGAGCCCCACGTCGGGCTCTGTGCTGACAGCTCAGAGCCTGGAGTCTGCTTCAGATTTTGTGTTTCCTTCTCTCTCTGCCCTTCCCCCACTCACATTCTCCCTCTCCCCCCCCAAAAAGTAAATAAACATTAAAAAAAAAGTGTCAAGGTCAGAAAAGACAAAGACTGAAGAGCTATCACAGATTGAAAGAGCCCAAGGAGGAGTAGATTCTAGAACAGGAAAAGGACATTAGAAGAAAGCCTGGTAAAATCTGAATAAGGTCTGTAGTTTAGTTAATAGTATTGTGCTAATATTAATTTTCTGGTTTTGGTGATTGTACTGTGGTTACAGAAGATGCTAACATTAGGGAAAACTGGGTGAAGGGCATACATGAATTCTGTGTACAATTTTTGCAACTTTTCTATAAGCCTAAACTTGTTTCAAAGTAAAAAGTTAAAAGAGAAGTTGCCTGGAAAAAAATCCCAACAACCACCTAGTAGCATAATATTGCCCTTCCAAGTACCTCAGTGCCTCAGTGAACCAGATGGGGGTGCATAATTATCTTCCTCCACATTCTGTGTTTAATTTCTACAAGTTGTAACTTGTGCAGCTCATCTTAGTCCCGTGGGTAGCCTAGGAAAATGATATTTCATGTTTCAAGACTAAAAGGATAAAATCGAGAAAGCCTCTCCAATTTGGTTTCACAAGCTTTATTACTTGTGAGAAATGTGTCTGTGAACAGGGAAATGCCAATGATGTAAAAAGATATAGTTTTTAAAGGCTGAAACATGGAAGAGAGATTTTAAGGCATGAGAACTGCCAATTACTTGATTTTTTTTGCTTAAAAGCTGTGTACTTCTTTGGAGTCAGAATCCAATTGTTTCAAGTCTTTATTAATCAGTGACACCATTCATCAAATGGACACATTGGCATAATGAGCTCTCATAAATACAGTGTTTGTGATCTTTTTTGGATTATTAGAGTGAGGGATGTGGGTAGAAAGAGTAAAATCACACAGTCCCCCATCTACTTAGTCTAAAACATACTTACATATGCCACACCAAATTAACATCCTGTCATCTTTTCTGTTTCATCTCTCTCTCGTCTCTATTTCTCTGTCTCACTTCATCTCTCTCTCTCTTGCATGTATAACAAATGAACCAAGAGCACCCCCCCCCCCAATCCCTTAATTGAGGCAGTTCAGGTCAAATCATGATTGTTAATGGAAAGAAACCAAATCATTTGTCACAGAGCTTAATTTTGCCTGCACTGCCTGATTTCCTGCTGTTATTGTACTTACAGTAGATGATAAAAGCAGTTGCTACAGCCTCTTCACAGGCAAACAAATCCCAGCTGCAATCTGAATCAAAGCACCTGGGGCTGTGGATCAGCTGGGATTGAACAGCTCTTTTTCCAGCTTTGGTTGCTCCTCAGATTGATTGAAATGAACTGTACCACTTTTGAATGAAAGTTAACCCCTGCATATCCAAGTACTGTCTTTGGTCTCAAATGAGTGAGCATTCAAGGTCACTCCTGAGAAAATATGCAGGGCCCAGAGCCCTTTTTTCATTATACCACCTCAGAACTTACAGACTTTGCTCAGGTTTCTAAAGCTGCAATTCATGGGCTTGGAATCCCACATGTGCTAAGATGGAAAATGGCAGTGTACACATTGAAAACTGGAGCTGTCACCAAGAGGCCAGGACAGCAAGTTCTTCTTGGTGGGGAGAAAACAAAGCATTTGAGCATTTGTGAAAATGATAATTCTCTGGAATCCCATGATTTCAATGCTTTGTCCAGTTTTCACCCTGTTGACCAATGGCCTGTTGACTACAGAAGTGGTGCCAATTTTGAGACCTGTCTTAGAGGTGGAGAAGTAAATCTTTGGTCATAAAGGAGGATTAGCAATAACATGATAGCCAGAAGTCAAGATCAGCCTTCTGGCCAGCAACCTCCACCCCCAAAATAACCACATGGGGCTCCCTTGGGGTCACTCTATAATGCACATCAATAAGAGAGTAATCTTCCCTTTCTGAAGTTGAATCCTGACCATGGCTCACGCAGGCTGTTGTGTGTAAGTAGATGTGTGGGTATCCTGTGTTTGTCTGTGAGTGGGGGTAGGGTATTATTTGGCATGAGAGAGGACAGAGTCTTAGAAGAGAGATTGAGGGACGTCAGGCATCCTCTTGAGCTGATCCAATTGTAACTTCTGAAACCATTGCCTTTGAAGACTTATGCTCTAGGTGATAGATTTCCAAGTCTGGCTAAACATGTGAATCATCTGAAAAAGCTTTGAAAAATACAGATTCCATGGTTCCATCTGAATCTTACTGAAACAGAACTTTTAGGAGAAGAGCCAAGGAAAAACTCACCCCTCAAAGCCCAGCAGGATGCTTAGATGAAGATTCAGGTTTGGGAACGACTGCTTTTGACCACTACTAATCAATCACTATCCCTTGACTTTATGGGATACCAAGGATAAGTAATAAGAATAATAACTTAAAGTCTTTACACACTGTATGCATGGTGCTAAGAATGTTACATGCATAATTTAGCCTTCACAATAGCCCTATGAAAAAGGTACTATTATTATTCTCAGTTGAAAGATGAGGAAGCTGAAGTTCAGAGAAATTCAGTAACTTGCCTAAGATTTTACAGCCTGTAAGTGAAGGAGCCAGGATTCATATATACAAATGGTCTGACTTCTGAGTCTAGGTTCTTACTTACTAGGCAATAATACTTTGGGATGCTGAGTATTCTCTTAGATCATTTTGGCCCCAGGATGTGGAGAGTGGAGGAGGGATGTATCAGAAAAGAATGAAGCACAGTGTATATGTGTATGCCTGTGCGTACTTGCACAAATGAGTGTTGGCAATGTGGGGAGCAGATGGAGAACTGAAGAAACTGGTAGATGGGTGAGACTGAGGGAAGAAGAGTGTGATGGGATACCAAAACAAGAATGAATTTTGGAACCAAAGACTAAAGCGTGAATCCCAGCTCTGCCATTTGTTAACTCGATGGCTTTAGGCAGGGCACTTAACCTCCCAGGGCTTTGGTTTCCCTACCAATAAGGGAACCTGCCCAAATCACAGGTTTGTAGATTATACATAAGGTTTATAAACTGCTCTGTGCAGAACAGAGCCTCAGTTATGGTAGTCGTTATTAGATGTTAGTATATTGCAAAGAAAAAGGTCAAGAATCATCAAAGGACTGATGTCCTAAACCCAAATAAAAACTTATTATCAGAAATAATGACTGAAGACATAACTCAAAGTGTCTAGAAAAGGCTCAGGACAAAATTCTTTTAGAAAACTACCTGAGAGGGATGCCTGGGTGGCTCAGTTGGTTAAGCATCTGACTCTTGATTTCCATTCAGGTCATGATTTCAGGGTTGTGGGATTGAGCTCTGCATAGGGATTTATGCTGGGTGTGGAACCTGCTTAAGATTCTCTCTCTCCCTCTCTCTGCCTCTCCCCTGCTCATGCTGTCTCTCAAAAGGGAGGGAGGGAGGGAGGGAGGAAGGAAGGAAGGAAGGAAAGAAACTGCCTGGGAGACATTGCATCTTTAGATAAAAAATAAAGTAATATAAAGCACAATTGCTTTTTGACCCATATGAAGAGTTATAGGAAAACTAGGGGGTTGATGAAGTCCTGAAGAGTAAGATTTAAGTGCTTTCATGTACCAAGATGATCATAATGGATTAGTTGATTTTCTCCCCTCTTAGCATCCTATTCTCAAAGGCAGCCTTGGTTTTCAAATGAGAGGATGCTGCTTCTAATATAGGGACCCAAGGAAAGAGACCTCAGGGAAGAACAAATTCTTCCCTGAGATGAAAGTTGCTTATAACCCACTGTGTCCATTGACTGGACATGGTCTTTGGAATTTTGCTGATGGGTTTGGACCCTGAATTTCAAAATGATAGTGGAAGATAGAAATTTAGAAGTTTTTCTACAAAAGCAAGAAGAAAGGCACTACAGCCAAATGATGACTAAGAAGGAAAAATAATAGTCCTCCATCATAGGAAGAATATAATGGTCCCAAGGAGAGTAATTAGATAACATAAAAAGGATTCTTGAGAAGGAAAATTCAGGCTCTCAGGAACATTTTCTACATGTCAGGACTTGTGAAATAGTGTTCCAAGAGAAGAGGCAGAAACTGTCTTCACTGAATCATGGAAAGTCAAGTGAAAATTGAACACGATAAAACACTCCAGCTGGGCATCTCCAACCTCGTTCTTGAAGATGCATTTGACAAGACTTAGATTTAAAAAAGATTTTGAACTATAGCCATGAGAATGAACAAGCTATTGCTTGGAAGACATGGATAAATCTCACTCATGGAAAACATGGAAATCTCATTAAGTAAAATGTTAAGTGAAAAAGCTAGACACAAAGATGCATACAGTATGATTTCATTCATTTAAAAGTCCAGAAGAGGTAAAATTAATCTATGTGCTAAAAGTCCAGTATTATAGTTACTTTGGAGTGTAGTAATTGGGAGGAGACACAGGGAGATTTCAGGGGTGCTGGTCATGTTCAGTTTCTTGATTTGGGTGCTAGTTATGTGGGTGTGTTCAGTTTATGAATATCCATCAAATTGTATACTCATGATTTGAGTACTTTTCTGTATATATATTTCAAGAAAAAGTTAATAAAATAAAGGTTTTATCTATGAACAGAGACCCTTTTATTTTTTTAAGAGAAACCTCAAATATCCAACCTCAGAGTTTATTTCTAATTGCTTCACCCCTGAAAATTTTATCTTTTCCTGAACTGCAAATTCTTCAACTTTATATGCTGGTCAGAATAATCCTAATATGTTAATTTGGGTTTTCTTTTTTTTTTTTTTTTTGAATGTTTATTTATTTTTGAAAGAGACAAAGCATGAGCTGGGGAGGAGCAGAGACAGAGAGGGAGACACAGAATCCGAAGCAGGCTCCAGGCTCTGAGCTGTCAGCACAGAGCCTGATGTGGGGCTTGAACTCACAGACTGAGAGATCATGACCTAAACTGAAGTTGGACGCTCAACCGACTGAGCCACCCGGGGGGCCCCATCAGTTTGGGTTTTCTGAGAAACCTAAGCTAAAGTGTACAAGGGAGATTGATCTGAAGAAATTCATTTGGAAGATAAAGGGAAAAGAAACATGGAAAGAGTTTTTAGGCCAAAATAAAGATTTGACACCTTTGTGAGGAGAGAGGGAAGGATAGAAGATTGAGGAAGAAGAACTTGCGACCATAGCATGGTCCTAAGAAAATCTTGGCCAGTTTGATGGGATGTACTCTACTGCTCAGTAAAGGAATACTGCACTGGGCAGAAATAGTGCTTTCCTAGTATTCTTGCCATGTTCAGTCTTGCCTGGGTGCATGCAGCCCAGAGGATGTGTGGCCTTGGCTTAAGTGCTATGATGAGTTTGGAAGGGCAGCAATTTGAGGCTGTTAGGCAAACACACTCCCAGCAAGCAGACCCTCTTGAAGGGAAATATGGGCCAGTGCATGTCCATGCCCACCACACCTAGGTATGCAGTGATGACACTCATGAAATGGGAGTTGGCTACAGCTTGCTGCATGAAGAAAAGTTATCTAGCATGCTATAGACCTCAAGATGAATGTGCTTATTTCTCTACTGCTTAATAGTAAGAAAAGAAGGAAAAACAAAATGTGTCAACGACCACACAAATATAGTTGTTTCTAAATAGAGTGTTTTCAAAGCTTGCTGAGAAATGAAGAGAGCTTCTTGAAAGAAAATCAAATGCTTCTCATATTCCATTTAAGTCCACTTTCTAGAGAATATTCCTTGAGCTACTTAAGGAAAAATGACTCTTGCTATATTCTGCCAGGATCATGTCACAAAATAATGTGAGTGTTGTGATCCTGGGGTTTTGACTCCTCTTTTGTTGATTTAATTGCCCAAATTCTCAAGACTGATAAGCTGGTGGTTTGAAATCGTGACACCTTTCCCACAACATAGAGGTTTATTTTTCCATTCATTTTTCCATCATCTGTGCCTAGAACCAAAATCCAGTAACTAGCCTGCCATGCAGCTTTAATATATTGACAAAATTGCTGACTCCATTGTGATATCTCTTCTTTAGCTATCCCTCCTGCAGGCTACCACCACAAATCCCCACAATTCAAGGAAAAGTAGAATTGTTCCACTGGCCATTCCTTAACAGTGGGGAGTCTCAAGTTATGTAACATATATAGTTGTAAAACACAAGGAGCACTTCTCGTTCAGACAAGATGATGTAGACCTATTTCTCCCTGTACCTTCTTAATAAGTAGGACTATAAACTCTGGAATAAGAGGCAACCAACGAAGATCTCTGAAAGGGGGTAAAAGGAATAGAAGGGAGTTTCTTCAGCCTGATGAAGAGGATGTATGAAAAAAACCACAGCTAACATCATACTTGATGGGGAAAGGCTGAATACTTTCTCCCTAACATGAGAACAGGGCAATGATGTCTGCTGTCTCCACTCTTATTCAACAAAGCACCAGAAGCTCTAGCCACTGCAATAAGAAAAGAAAAATAAAAGGCACACACGTTGGAAAGGAGGAAATGAACTGTCCCAATTTACAGAGGTATGATTGTCTGCATAGAAAATCCCAAAGAATCTATAAAAACCTCCTAGAACTAATAAGTGAGTTCAAAGTTGTTGGATACAAGATCAACATAAAATCAGTTGCATTTCTATATACTAACAGTGAACTTGATGAAACAAATTAACACTTTATAATTGTTCCCAAGAAAATTAAATCTTCATTATACGTCTACAAAGAAGCCCTAAAACAAAAGACACACTATGTTCATGGATTAGAATACTCAACATAGTAAAGATGTCAGTTCTTCCTCAATGGATCTACAGGTTTAATATAATTCTTATGAAAATTCCAGCAATTTTTATGGCCCTAGAAAGGCTGTTCTAAAATGTATGTTGAAAAGAAAGGAAACTAGAATTGTTAAAACAGTTTTGAAAAAGGAGAAAGAAACAGGAAGAATCCATATGATCAATATTAAGGCTTACTATGTAGCTATGGTAATCAAGAAAGTTTGGAACTGACAGAGGGTTAAATTTAGAGAAACTAAATGTTTCTCTAAACATTTAGTTTAGAAACTAAACTAGTTTAGTTTAAAACTGGTTTAGTTTTAAACTGGTTTCTCTGTTTTTGATAAAGGCATAAAAACAATTCAGTGAAAGAAGGATATCCTATTCAGCAAATAGTACCAGAGCAATTGGACATCCAGTTTTCACTTTAAATCTCTAACAAGGAACTAACTGATAGAGTAAAAGAGATAATCCAGGACGGTGGTAGTCTGCAATTTATACAAATACTCTTGTCAAGTTTTGGAGCACTCTCTTTAAGGAAAGAGGTCAGTGAATGAGAAACTAACTCTGTCCCACACAGACAGCAACGTGGCCATCGCAGATTGATGGGAAATACTTTAGTGAGTGGGATTAGGTGGTGGAGCTACATCCCCAATGGAAGACATGAGAGCTTTACAGAGAAATGGACCCAGGAGCCTAATCCTAGGGCTGAGGCCAATGCGGGAGAGGGTCCTGGAGAGGCTGACTGGAGAATTCCGTGACTCGGTGGCCAAGCGATGCTTCGGGACCACAAGGAGCTCAGACGGGAGAAGCCAGCTTCATGTCAGACCCAACACACTGGTGGTGGTCTGGTTCAGAAACTGGGCAGGCATAATCGCAGTGATGAAAAGCATCAGAAAATTCACCTGCAAGGGGCCGAGGTAGGCCGGGGCTGACGTTGAGCAATCTCGAGAGAGTGCTTGGATGTTGACCTGGCACAGAGAGGCCACAAATGCAAAGAACAGCAATCAAAACTGCTAGCCCTCCCTAGCAAGAGAGATTTTACTCTTGTTCTCTTTCCCCCTTCCATGAAATTGTTCTGTTCATAAAATTCTATAATTTGAGAAACTCCCCCAGCTGAAGACAGACAACATGACTGCAGTCCATTCTGTATTATACATTGATGCCCTGTTCCAAAATGAATGACCTTGTCAGCTGCTTTCACCTCTTGAACTTACAGCAACAGAAACCTTGTCAGTTATGTTGGAGAGACTCGCCATGCATGAATCGGGACAGACCTGACAGGCCATCCACACACTGGAGGTTGCAGGAGCATACGATCATTTGGAGGCATGGACCATTTGTGAAATTGACGGGCACATTCTCGTTTGTTTATAAGCTGCGTGCTAGCTAGGTCAGATAGGTTGCATCTGGGAGGGAGGTAATCACTTCCGACAGCCCGTGGGTCTGATGGCCGAGAAAGCCTCAGTAGCTCTGCTTCCAAGAGACAGTGGCAGGGATAGAACCTCGCTGTCACCACAGCACCAGGCACAGGGGACTGTGGTTTTCGGCGATCGGGGATATTTAGGGGTCGCTGCTCGTTGTGTCCTGTAACATTAACACTCCCGCCTTGGAGTGTCTCAGCAGCTATTTTTAACGATTGTTTTGGATAATATTCTAATTGTCACCCCAGGGCAACTTTGATGATTTTCCCTTTCTCATTGAGAGATCAATCTGGCTCATTTGTGAATAAATTTCTGAGAAAGGAAAAGGTAAGCCTGACACCTGGAAAGAGAAGAGGACTTGGCTTGTGTAAAGGTGTGTGTGCGTGTTTCTCTACTGAGCATGATTTTCCCCGTCAGGAGACTGGGTTGTGCGGGGTCATCTCTGAGCTAGTCTATTCTTGGTCCTTTGTGTGCCAGTATTTCAACCACACTCGTGTTCTAGTCGGCATCGTTTTCCCATCCAGCAAAATAGTTTACCTCTCCAAAACCGAATCTGCGTCTATTTTCCACTTAATCAAAATCCACTGCCTATTATCTCGTGCCCCATGACTCCAAATCTCCCTCCCGGCTTCAATTTGGGTTTCTGGTCCTTTCTTGCTGATAAGCATGCTCTCGACTCTGTCTCATGTAATCTGGCTTCTCCCTTGCCTTGTACAGGGCTCTCCATTAATTAGGACAAACCCTGCTCGCCCCAGGTGACAGTTGCATGGCTCCAACCCCAAACCCACTCTGTCCACCTCCTCTCTCTAGGTAAGGGGTGTTGAAGCTCCTTGGGAATAAGAGACCAAAGCACAAACGTGAGGGGAGATCATCGTGGCTAGCCATCACTTACTGAAGGCCTCTTCCCTAAAGAGAACTAAGGTAGATTCTATGGGAGATATAAGCCAAGGGTCCCCCTTGATGATGACAGTCAAGTCAGGAAGATGGGATGTCCTGGGGAAGACAGCTAGAGAGAGAGCAGAGCTGGTTCACAACCACTCAGAGCGGTGAGAGAGCAAGAGATAGAATAAACTCCCCCGACCCCAGGCCCCTGAGCGCAGGACCCTGAGCCCTTTGTTGAGGCAGGAGTGTGCCTGTGAGGCTAGAATGGAAACCGCCATGGCCATGTACGTGGCTGGCCTTCCAAATTCGGCAGAACCGTGTGCCTCAGCTGTGTTCTTATTTACACTTGTCTTTGAAGTCAGACTGCAATATCAATTCCTGACCTACTTCCCCCCTCCACTTGTTTTTGTTAGATCTCTTGATTCCAGAATGGCCCTTATCCCATCTGGGACTAAACAAAAGAAAACAAAACTAATTGTGTTACTGCATCTGTAGCTATCTCAATATCCGCTCCCTCCCCCTCCGCCAAAGATCCCTATACAATGTGAAAATCAAACAATATTGCAAATGAACAAGTAATGTTTGCTACTTGAAGGACCCTTTATATCATATGAATAACCTCCCTTATTATGTATGTGCATGTGTAATTTTTTTTAATTAAAAAAATTTTAGGTAGACTCCACTCCTAACATGGAGTTTGAGCTCATGACCCCAAGATCAAGAGTCACATGCTCTACTGACTTGAGCCAGACACGTGCCCCTGCATGTGTGATTTTTTCATCTGGATTTTGTATACTCAGGACTTCTTAAAGCAGGATCCTATTATGTTAAGACCTTGGAGTTTGTATTGATTACCTATTACCACAGTAATATCCTCATGTATGTTCTCCAACTCTCAGTTGCTTACAATAAGTGTTTATTCTCATTCTCACAGATGTGTAAGTGGAGTGAGGACCAGCTTATCTAGCTTGGGCTCAGTTGGACAATTCTGCTTTGGAGTGCATATCTAGACTAGCTTGGGTCCTTGATATAGATTGGCTCCAGTACTGGTCCATGTGTCTCTTTTCCTCTTTGGACCAGTAGGCTACCTGAAGCATGTTTTTCCATTTTTTATGACAGATTTACAAAACAGGCAAGCAGAAACATGTGACATCCCTTAGGAACTAGGCTCAAAATTGTCACACCATCTCTTCTGCCTATATTCTACTGGCAAAGCAAATCATATTGCCAAGACCAACATCAGTGGGTAGGAACATGCACTTCATCTCTTGTAGAACCACAAAACCACATTGATGGCAAAGGTTATGGGTACATGGGAGGGGTGGAGGATTCAAAGCATTAACACAATCTGCTTTAACTGGAAGAGAGATAGCCCGTGGGTAGAGAATGACTCAAAGGAATTGTATTAGTCTTCTTGGGCTGCCATAACAAAATACCACCACCTGCGTGGCTTAAACAACAGAAGTTTATTGTCTCACAGTTCTGGAGGTTGGAAGAACAAGATCAAGGTATGGGTTTCTTCTGAGGTTTGCAGATGGCCACCTTCTTGTCATATCCTCATATGGTCTCTTCCCAGTGCACACACATCCGTGGTGTTACTCTTTGTGTCCTAATCTCTTCTTATAAGGACAAAAGTCATGTTAGATTAGAACCCACCCTAATGGCCTTATTTTAACTTAATCACCTCTTTAAATGCCCTGTGTCACATTCTGAACTGTTGGGGGTTAGGATTTCAGCATGTAAATTTTGGGTCGACTTAATTCAGCTTGTAACAGAAATTATCTTTTAAGTAGCTCAAAGCACTTTATAGGGGAATTTACTGAATTGGTCATTACAGGATGTAGAATTCAGGGACAAGGAAAGTGGGAGGAGTCCAAACAAAACTCTTAGGTGAATTAGACCAACCTGAGAAAGCAGCTATAGAAGAAAGATTGGAATAAAGTTCTCTTGGGACAGATGCCTGGGATTTCTCACTGCCTGAGCCCACCTGAGGTACTTATCACTGAAACAAGTCAAAGGAAATATAATAGAGAAATCAATCTACATTTCATAATAGGGGTCTGCATATTTTAATCCTGCTGACCTCAAAATCAATACAATTCAGGCCTAGTGTTCTGGTCACTTTTGTCTTGGTCACTCTTACAAAAATTAACTGCTGGTGGTAGGGTTTGTCATTTTGAGAGGGGAAAATCCAGTCTACCGCTTGAATATTCCTAGTGGAAAGGTTAGGAAGCCCCCAGCCTGAGCAGATAGCTTTGGTGGCCTCATTCTTTGTAAAACAACAAAATTCAAAACCAGCAGCAACAAAAAAAGCCCCTTTATAATTTAAATTAATAAAACCAATAAGAAACTTTACCAAAACCAGCAGAGGAGAAACGGATGGACACATTAATGTAATTAGTAATATGCTTTATTGTTCATTTAGAAGAGATTTAATCTGTGTGGTTTAAAGATGATAGCTTCTTCCTTAATTTTAAAGAGAAACTCTCCTTTGAGTGGATTAGGGGCTAGTAATGGATTTCCTAGTAATGAAATTAGTGTTAATGGATCCAGTATACAAAGACAATAGTGACCATTTAAAAGCAAAGGAAGCAGAACTGTACTATCACAGACCTCTAAACCTTTTTTTGGCCAAGTTTCTTCTCTTGTTTTTAAGCTCACTCTGCTTTCTACTCTTGAAACCTGTGAGTTAATGAAGGGGGAGTGTAGACATAATGGCAAGATCCCTATTTGCAAAAGACCTCTACTTCTTTTTTATGTAATTAAAGAATGTCAAGTATCAGAATTCAGGTGGGTGCTGAAAAGCTTTTACTTCGTTCCTATTCTTTGGGGGACATGCGATTAGAGAAAGGGGGGAAAGATGTAGCAACACTCTTCTGATTTTAAAGCAAATTGTACAGATTTTCAATGAAATGGATCCAGATTGAATTAGAAAATGAACTGAAATAATGCGTACAGCCTAGAGGTATGTTGCAAACCAGCAATTACCATGCATGGCAGGGTGGCTTCTACTTATTCATTGATTCATTCAGTTATTTATTTATTGTTTATTATTCATTTATTTATCCTTTATGTATGTATGTGTTTATTTCTATTTCCCTATTTGATGACTCTTATCATTGTAGATGTTGAGTTCTCAGCCACTTATGTTAACACTCTAAGCATATCTCCCAGCAGGAAAAACTTTTCTTGAAGTTGCTGGGCATTTTTCAATAACATCAAATTAGATAGGGTTTCCTCAATAGACTGGTACCAAATATGGATACACAAAACAGAAGACTTTTTCCAGCTAGTCTTCTATTCTCACCTCTATGTTATATATCATTTGTCTTCTCTTTTGTCCTAGGCAACCTGATTCAAAGTTGTTCAACTCTAGACGAAACTCCAACACAACACGACAACATTTATTTGTTCATCACACCAATTTTTTGTCATCCCTTTGGGTTGTCTTTTGAATGACATTGCAAACTAATCTTGAGCCCTTCTCGGTGGAAAATGTGTTTTTCTTTTTTGTTATTCTTTAATTCTTTGAGTAGGTAATACATCCACATGAACCTCACATCAGAACAATGTAAAAATCTCTATGTTGAGAAGTCTCACTCCTATGCCTTCCCTATGCTCCTGTTCCCTGTTCTCTTATCCTTTAGAGGTAATCATTTTTATTAATTTCTTATATATCCTTTTATATAATACAAGAAAATATAAAAATGTATTCTTATATTCTTCTTTCTTACACAAAAGATAGCAGATATTTGGCTCTCTACCTCAATTTTTTCAGTTAGGCATACAATCAGGAGTTAGTACCAGATCTGCCCTGGGAGGTCTTACTCATTCTTTTCTTTTCTTTTTTTTTTTTTTTTTTTTTTTTTTTTTTACATCTGCATAGTATTCCTCGCATGGCTATCTCAGAGTTTATTTAACCAGTTCCCTACTGATTGACATGGGGTTCTTCCAACTTTTTGCTGTTATAAGCAACACTGTAATGAAGGACTTGTATATATTTTATGTCTGTGAAAGTGTATCCATAGACTAAATTCCAGAAGTGAAACTATTTGGCCAATGAATAAATACATTGAAAGTTTGATAGATACTATTTGCTTCCAATTAGAGTTGTACCATTGTGTATTACCTTATCATCCACCCCCTAGCAGTGTGTTCGAGGGCCTGTGTCCCTGCAGCACAGTAGGAAGCATATACACTTAGAAACCTAACTTGGTACTTAAAGTGCTCAACACTCAAACTGTGTAACATTTCTGCTTGCTGTGACCATCTTCTCTAATGGTATAACTCCAAGTAGCATTAACTGAACTTTCTGCTCAGTACAACTTTATCCTTTCATTTTTTTAAATTGTGAAATACAACACACCCACATAGAAAAGGGCACAAGGCAAGAATGTATAGCTTAATAAAGTATTGTAAAATGAACACATATGAACCACAACTCTGGTGAAGAAATTTATAGTGCTCCAGAAAGCCCTTGGTGTGTCCCTCCCTCCTGAGAAGGAAGTCACCATCCTCCTAGTATTCAGTCCTTTGCATTCTTGATGCTTTGACTTCTTATATATTGTAAGCTTAAACATTCTGTCTTAATTTTGCCTGGTTTTGAACTTTATACAGATAGAATAATATAGTCTGTATTCTTTTCTTATTGTGGTAAATTATACATAATATAAAATTTACCATAGTAATCATTTTTAAGTGTACAGTTCAGTGATGTTCAATACATTCTCATTGTTATGCAACCATCACCACCATCCATCCCCAGATCTCTTTTCATCTTGTAAAACTGAAGCTGTATACCCATGAGACAATAACTCCCCATTCTCCCCTCCTCCCAGCCCCTGGTGACCACCATTCTACCTTCTGTCTTTAGGATTTTGACTACTCTAAGTACTTCATATAAGTGGAATCATATAGTATCCATTTTTGTGATTGGCTCATTTCACTTAATGTCCTCGAGGTTCATCCATGTTGCAGTGTATTGCCTTCCTTTTAAAGGCTGAATAGTATTCTCCTATATGGATGGACCACATCTTGTTTATCCATTCATCTGTTGATGGACACTTGGACTGTTTCCACTTCTTGGTGATTGTGACTGCTATAAAGATGAGTAGAAAAGTATCAGTTGAGTCCTGCTTTTAATTCTTTTGGTGTGTATACCCAGAGGTAGAATTGCTGCATGATGTGCTTCATATAAATAGAATAATATAGTTTGTAGTCTTTTGTGTCTGACTTGTTTTAGCTAAATTTTGTTGGTGCAGTATATCCACGTTGATGCATATAGCTGTAGTTCATTCATTTTTGAGGTCTCTTCCATTGTAGGAATATGCTACAATTTATCCAATCTATTTTGTATATGTGCTGCCGACCGTGAGCACATATCCTTTCTATTTTGATGGATCTATGAGTTGTTTACAATTTGGGGCTACTACTACCAACAGTTCCACTATGAACATTTTGGCACATGCCTCTGCTGCACACTTTCTATTTGGCATACATCTAGGATTGGAATTGCTGACTCAGGGATATGTACCTTCAGCCTTAGTTAACTTGGATTGTGTTACTGTCAAAATAATGAGAAAACCTATTAAGTTAAACAGGTACAGTTTTTGAATTTTATTTTAAAACTCCTTTTAAAAGATAACTTTTTTTTAGGTCTTGTATCAAACTTCTGTTTTGGGGTACATGTAGACCCCACATTTGTAAATAAGGTTTCTGTGTAGGACACAGAAAGATGACTGCTAATGTCTCCTAGACATCTAGAACAGGAGCCTGCAAACTAAAGCCTCACATTCTGTTTTTGTAAATAAAGTTTCATTGGCACAGCCATACCCATTCATTTACATATTGTCTATGGGCTGCTTTTGTACTACAACAGCAAAGTTGAGTTACTGTGACAGAGACTGTATGGCCTACAAAGCCCAAAACATTTACTAGCTGGCTACTGGTGCCATGACAAATTACCACTAAAATAGTGGCTTAAAACAACACAGATTTATTGTTTTATAGTTCTGTAGGTCATAGGTCTGGCAGGGTGTCACTTGGGCTAAAATCAAGGTATTGATAGGGATGACACTCTCTTCTGACAGCTCTAGGGAAAAATCTGTTTCCTTGCCTCTTCCAGCTCTTCCAGCTTCTAGAGCTGCCTGCATTCCTTGGCTCCTGGCCCCTTCCTCCATCTTCCAAACCAGCAGTGTTGCATCTCTGTGTGCCTTTCTTCCATAGTCATATCTCCCTCTGACCACTGCTGGGGAAACATTTCTGATTTTAAGGACCCATGTGATTATATTGGGCCTATTCTGATAGTATAGGATAACTACACACACACACACACCCCGCCAGCAAAGATCCTTACCTTAATCACATCTTCAAAGTCTCTTCTACCATGTAGGGTATCATATTCATAGGGTCTAAGAATTAGGATGTGGACATTTTTATAGGTCATTATTCTGCTTAGCACACTAGACCTTTACAGAAAGTTTGCTGAAGTCTGATCAAAAACGAAAGGTCAGGAAATTTCTAGTTGGCATCTAATGTAATCTAATAGAAATATAGCTTCTTAGTCAAGAATTTGGCATTTCTGTAATCCCTAGCTTGTCTCCCAATCCACCTAAAGTCACCGCAGCAAATGAGACAAGTGACAGTGCTACATTACTGACACTTGAGTACTGTGGAGGAGTTAAAATATGGACAATCCCTTGATGTCTTTCTCTTGCAAAATTCTCTCTGTCGTGTCTGACTTTCCCAATGGATTTAAGTATGCTTTTCAGCATCAAATTCAGTCATACTCTCTCCCAACAGGCCAGCAAATCCTCACTCATCTTTTAGTCTTCTGATAGGCATTAGCATTTTCCAACTCAGTCGAAAATGACCTCCCTGAGATCACATTATAAAGCCCTATTAAACACGATTGGCCATATAAAACAATCAACAGCTACCTTTCCCACATTTACTGAACAGGTGAATAGTCTGTCAGCCTGTCTCTATCTTCCTAGCACATTTCCTCAGGAAACAAATATTTAGGATGCACTGTTTGCCTGTTCTTTTCACTCTTGCTTTTCAGCACTTCTATATGATAATCATCTTATTTATTCCCTTCTGAATTCCAAGATCATATATCTGCCATTGTGTTCCTTCCTAACTGTAATCTCTTCATTATCAACTCTCAAAATGGTATTTTGTCCTGTTTCCTTTAAGCCATTAGTACTTTAGGCTGAGAGTTCATTCAAAGCTCACTTTAAATATTTTCTTGAAGATCTTGTTGCTTTACTCATGTTTTCCAATCATCATGTTTTAAATGATTTGTTGAATCATCCTTAATATATCACTTTCCTTGATTTTTTTCCCTTGAGGGGGAAAGCTATACTTATAAAATATAAAGGGAAATAAAGTGATTCTAATATTTTAGCCACCTGGTACTTATATATTCAATGGGGATAGACAATACATTTTTTAAGAGATTTAATTTTTTAAGTAATTCTCTATACCCAATGTGGTACTTAGAACCCCGAGATCAAGAGTTGTATGCTCTACTGACTAAGCCAGCCAGGTGCCCCTAGACAATAAATTTTAGTGTAAGTTTTGGAAAGACTGAAACATTAGGATTTCATGTTTTGTGTATATTTTTGAAATTTCTGAGTGAATCTTCCAGTCAAAATCTATAAAAATCAATTCAAAATTCTTTCTCTTACTATTTGCAATTGAATGTATCTTGAATTTATTTAAATGTGTACAATATAAATATTTTTGAATAGAAATTCCATACTAGATAGCATAAATCCTTGTTTCCCTATTAGATAGCCCAAGACTGTTGCTTCATCAAGAAATATCAACCCCCCAGACAAGTCACTAATGTGTAGCCAAAGGACTGGTCACTGGGGCCTCTCCTGCACCTGACTTGAGACTGGGAAAGATCCCAGGTACCCAAGGGATGTAGGTTCAACCAACAGGCATCAGCTGGGAGTCTGTGGTTACAGCTGCAAGATGATGGTTGGAGATAGGCAGGGGCTTCCACTAGCGAATTGTCTGCCAAAAACCGTGCATAACAAGGGCTTTGCTGAAAATGTTCTTCAGATGGAGTGGGTTTAGGCAGGGGGGTTGCTGTGGAATCCAGGAGAAGATCTCAATCAAAGCAGGAAGCATGGTAGAGCTGGGACTGGGGGGCACCAACCAGGGCTAATAGAGTAGATATGGCTAGGGAAGACATTTGGTGATTAGTTGAATGAGAGTGTCAAGGGCATGCCTGATATAGATCAGAAATCCCAAGGTGAGATCAAATCATGATTGCTGCCTGAAACAAAGGGTCAAGGGGCTTGATTATATGAAAGCCCCTTTGGAAGTCCCTTTGCGGGGCATCCAGCCCTCCCCAGATCAGAGCCCTCAAGTGAAAGGATGTCCAAGGTAAATGACAGCATTTAGATTCCAATATGTTGTAACATTAAAATGTTTAATAGAAATCAATGTAAAATTCTGCTTTTAGGTTTAAAACAATCATTTGTGGAAATAAAGAATGGGGACACTTGACTTAATAGTGGTCTGTATAAAAATTCTGAGGAACTTTTGTTGATCAGTTCAAAATTAGTCATCAGGGCTAAAAAGTTGCCCTCAAACTCAATCTTAGCATTTCCAGAGTATCTTACAAAAGTTCTTTCAAAAAGGTTTTTGTGGTCAAATTAGTTTGGAAAATACTACATATTCTCTTGGAGATTTGCAGTGGGTTTAAGATGGTTAAAGGCTCAGGAGAGATATGTGATAAAAAGTCTTGATTAACTTTCGTTGATCCCGTGTCTCAATCAGGATAGGATAGGTTATGCTATAAGAACAAAAATCCCTCAAATGTTATTGGCATAAAATAGCAAAAGTTTATGTCTTATTTATGCCATCAGGGGTCAGTTGAGGCTCTGTTTCTTGTCATTACTGGCTTGAGGCTGAAGAGGCAGTCACCAGGCAAGTGATGGCAGTAGAGGGAAAAGAGAATATGGCAAAGCATGTGCTTGCTCCTAAGCTTCTACCCCCAAAATGGTACACTTCGCTTCTGTTCATGTTCTGTCAATCAAAGGAAGTCACATGGCCACACAGTACAGAGATGCAGTTTTACACTGGACAGGAAGAGTAATTTTCTGAAAATTTGAATAAAGCCCCCCTCCTAACAATGGGCCACAAGACTCTCTAAGATCTGGTTCCTATTTGCTACTCTAATCAAACCTCATGCCATTCTTTCCTACCTCGCTTGGTTCTAAGAGTGCCTAAACCCGCCAGGCTCTTTCTGCCTTAGGGCCTTTGCTCATCCTCTTCCCTTTGCCTGCAAGGCCCTTTCTTTACCTGTTGGGCAGTTAGTTCCTTCCCATCCTTCTGGACTCAGCTTCATAGTTGCCTTCATCTGGAGGCCTTCCTTGACCATTCACTCTAAATGAATAACCACTGCTTGCCACTTATTTTCTCTCATGACACCCACATATTTTCATCTTAGCATTAATCATATGGTGTACTTACTTTGTTTATCAGCCATCTGGCTCCTTCATCCACACCTAAGTTCCCTGTGGGCAGAGAACTTGTCTCACGTTTACCATTAAATCTCTAGCACCTCGTGCATATTAGGTGCTCAATATATGTGAGTGTTACTGAGTGAATAATAAGTTCTTTTATGGTACTTTTTTTTCAAGGATATACAAGAGTAGTGAGAATAGTATAATGAACTCTGATGTCCCCATCACCAAACTTCAGCAGTTTTCAACTCATGGCCTATCTTGCCTCATCTCTATCCCCAGCCAGCCCCCCACTGAATTCTTTTGAAGCCATCCAAGAGATCACATCACCTCATCTACAAATAATAAATGCTTCAGTATGTATCTCTAAGAGATGACGATTCTTTTACAAAATAACCACAATATGATGGTCACACCTTACAATCGTACAACATGAACACTTAGAGATGTCTGTGAATAGCACAAACTATTTCAGCAAAAAGCAAGAGCCTTGTCGGTTGCCTAACTGGTTGATGAATGTTTACTGAGCTCCTACTACATGCCAGATGTGAATTTCGAAGTGAACCATACGGTCAAGGTTCTGGGAGCTAGTGTTTTGTGGGAAGGGGCAACAGTCAGAAAGGTGAGATGGGGGCTCTCTCCTGACAGAGTTCCCAACACTGGCTGTGTCTGCGTCAGTCTGTGTGAACAGGGATGCAGAGATGCCATAGAGAAGAGTTCTGCTTTACGGGGACTTGGTCCATCTTAAAGCTTATGGATTATTTTAATGCCGCTTTTGCCTTCATTTGAACCAATTCCTTACTTATGTTTCAAAATATTATATGAAAAGCATTTCTTTTGTTTTTCTTTGCAAGAAGTGACCTGGACTTTTGCTCACTTCTCTGACTTACCCCTGATATTTCCCAAACAGGCCACTGAGATGTGGGTGGCCCAAACTGCTCCTAGCCTGTATGCTGTCTCCATGAATTAGAAAAAGGCATGCCTTGCTCCAGACAGAGCAGCCCATATCAGGGTGCATGGCTTGGTGTGCAGACCAGAGCTGGATTTCAGACCCTTTGTGCCTCTTCCACCAAACACTCACGTCTGCAGTTAACAAGCCCTGCAACAGTGCAGGGGAGGCCTGTGCAATTTATGTCGCCTGCCCCCAAACACAAGTAATTCAGTAAAGCCAGTAAAACGCAAAGGTGAGAAATGGCATGTGATTTGTGACAGATATCTGTTATTCATTTGTCAGAATCTAACTGGGTGTGAGAAACAGTTAGTGGGATGATAGTGTTATGAATATAAAGCACGGTATTTTACAAAGTTCCCGAGTCTACTGACAGTCAACTATGTGAATTATTTCATAAAAGTGTGGTCTGCCTGTCTTATTCAGATGCATTTCTCGAAAAATGATACACAGATAATAAATCCAGGCTTTATAAATTCACTTCCTGTCAAGAAGTAGACGTCATTATAATGTCTGTTGTCATGGAAATAGTTGGGATTTTTCAGACATATGAAGGCCCCTAAGTAGGTTGAAAATAGGTAGATGTGTTACACTCGTTCTGTCCCCTAAATTTCTTTTCAAATTTTTCCAGTTGGAGGAAGTCCTTTGCAAGTACGAAAAACCCTAAAACATGTTGGAATGGCACACTTTCAATATGAAAAGGCTAGTTCCCTCCCCGCCACTTTTTAAATAAAAAAAGATGGTAGTCCTGGGAACCAAAGGTCTTGTTGAAGCTCTACACTTGTGTTTACCTTGATACAGACTTTTTGTGCCAGAAGGCTGGAGGAGTGCTATGTGCCACCTCGCTGCATACAGGAGTGGTCAATTCGGTGGTATCATGTCAAATGCAGCAGCCATAGCTGGCTGTTGAGCACTTGAAATGTGACCAGTCCGAGCTGAGGTATGCTGTGAGGACCAAACATACCCTTCACAGACTTAGTGTGAAAACATAATATAAAATATCTCATTAATAACTCATTAGTATTGATTTCATGTTGAAGTGACCTAAATAAGTTACGTTATTAAGATTATTTTTACCCGTTCCCTTTTACCTCTTTTAATGCAGTTAACTAGAAAATTCTAAGTTCTCTATGTGGCTTGCATTATATATTTTTGGACTGATGTAGATGTAAGCAATGCCAGCATGAGGCCTAAATGTCTGACCAGCTGTGACAACCAGAAACTCACCATTCTTGTGAATGTTTTATCTGCTCGGTGGCCAGTTAACCTGCTGGTCTGGTTTTCTCTAGATAGACACAGGCGGAGAAGAAGGTATGGTGGAGATGGGGTGGGGGCACAGCACGTGCACTGCGAAGGAAGTTTTTCAGTGGCATACTTTCTAGGTGGCTTGAGGCAAATTGCAATGAAACCCCCTTGACTGCTTCTACCCAAACCTCCACTCATGGGGGCCTGATCATCCCCATGTGTTTTGTTAGTCTCTATGAAACAGTCATATTATCTAAGATATTCAACTATTTGAGAAAATTGTGACACCATTTTGTCATTGTATGGGAACATCTGCAATATGAATATGGATATTTTTCTTTTATGTGGAAATTTTGGACCTGAATCAACTGAATTTGGAAGAGGTGGCAAACTTTTGGTAGAGTCCTGGTTGATATGCTTTATTGCAAATCCATTTTCCTTTCCACACTGTCTGAAAGAGTCCAGATTTCTTTTATTAGGGCTTATAAGGTGTAAATCTCTTGTTAAAGAAAACAACCCTGCTGCTGAAATTCCTGAATGACACCCATGTGTATTTGGATCCACTTATTGTGCCACATTTTTAGCAAATGCCAGATGCCTCCTGCAGGTATGTTATTTACATAAACTCTATTTCATGCCGTATTTTTGCAAAGTAGGTATTTTCATCCCATTTTAAAAATGAAGAAACTGAGGCTCAAAGGCTTATGCAACTTACCCAAGGCCTCAAAGCGACTCAGTAGTGGATGGAGTGGGGAGTTGAAAACAAGTCTGTCTAGCTCCAAAGTCTGAGTTATTTCCTCCAGACATCATTACCTCCTTTTATTATTATTTTATTTTTTAAAATATTTTTTAATGTTTATTTATTTTTGAGACAGAGACAAAGCACGAGTGGGGGAGGGGCAGAGAGAGAGGGAGACACAGAATCCGAAGCAGACTCCAGGCTCTGAGCTGTCAGCACAGAGCCTGATGTGGGGCTCGAACCCACAAGCCGTGAGATCATGACCTGAGCCGAAGTTGGACACTTAACCAACTCAGCCACTCAGGTGCCCCTCATTGCTTCCTTTTAAAACATGGAGCAAGAATTGTTCCAGAGCTACAAAATTCTACGTGTAAACTGAAAGCTTGGGTCTGCTCTAGGAGTTCAGTTCTCTTCTAAATTCAGAGTTCCTCAGAGTGGCAGTTCTGGTTGCCAAGGATAAAGGACAAAGAACTCAATGAAGACTGGGAGAGAAGAAAGAGGGAGTGTAGGACTATAAGCCAAATGTTGAATTCTTTAGCAATGGCCTTGTGACCTGAGGCAAGTCATTTAATTTTTCTGGGTCTCACTGCTGTTATGTGAAAAATCAAGATGGTATTTACCTCTGCTTCCTTTATACGGTTGTAATGAGGACCAAATTAGATACTGTATGAAAAGTGCTTTGTAAACTCCAAAATGCTCTGCAAATAAGATATTAAAATTAAATTATGTTTTCATATTTTCTTTGTTTTTAAAATGGATGATATTTGGTTCTTAAGTGGGTAATTGTCAGTTGAATAATGAAAAAAAATGCTTATTTGTTTGTGTATATTTCAAAGAGACCTGAAGTTCATCATCTAGGATGGTCATGAGAGAGAATGAGTCTTAAGCAGTTTGTGTTGGTAATACTAAAATATCCGCAGCCAGGAACTAATGCTCTGTGGTCAGAAAGGAACTTAAGGTCACTCTCATAAATAATACCTGGAATTATTCTTATTCATAAGTGTAGAGGACTGATTTGAAATAATACATAGTTTTCACTGTGAGACGTAAAATAAGGCCTGACTGAATTATAGAGACATTCTATGTTCTTGAATGGGAAGACTTAATATTATAGAAATATTATTTTCCCCCAAATTAATTGATAACTTTAACACAATCCCAATCAAAATTCCTATGGGACATTATAGGGGCACCTGGTTGTTCAGTCGGTTAAGCGTCCAGACTTCAGCTTGGGTCACGATCTCACCGTTCGTGGGTTCGAGTTCTGCATCGAGCTCTGTGCTGACAGCTCAGAGCCTGGAGCCTGCTTCTGAATCTGTGTCTCCCTCTCTGTCTCTCTCTCTGCCCTTCCCCCTTCATGCTCTGTCTCTCTGTTTCTGTCTCTCTCAAAAATAAATAATAAACATTAAAAAAATTTTTTTAAATAAAAAATTCCTATGGAACATTGTTGATAACATAATTATTTTAAATTTTATGTGAAATATAAATGAGTAAAAAAACCATGGTAATTTTGAAAAAGAAGACTAATAAGTAGAGGGCTCACCTTTCACCTTCCCTTTGTAGCTACATCTTGTGTCATGTGACTTTGCACTTCTTCTAAAGGTCTCTTAACTTTGAGCTTAGCTATGGGACTTGCTTTGGCCAGTGGATTGTCAGCAGCAGTGGTATGAATCAGTTTTTTTTTTTTAATTTTCTTTTTAGGTTTATTTATTTTGAGAGAGAGAGAGAGAGAGAGAGAGAGAGAGAGCAGGGGAGGGGCAGAGAGAGAGAGGGATAGAGGGAATCCCAAGCAGGCTCCATACTGTTAGTGCAGAGCCTGATGTGGGGCTTGATCCCACAAACCATGAGATCATGACCTGAGCAGAAAGCAAGAGTTGGATGACTAACTGACTGAGTCACCCAGGTGCCCCAAATCAGTTCTAAGCCTAGGCCTTATCAGGCCACACAGGTTTCCACTTTTTCTCTTGCCCCTCTCCTGCTGAGCTGGGGAAAATGCACCTTGGCCAGCCAGCTGGTTAAGGGGAGTGGTGGGGGGGGGGGGGGGCGGTGCTGGATACAGGAAGCAAAACCACCTCAGGCAACTCATAGACCTGCAGTGAGAAGCAGATCTCCCTGGCCCAAATTAAACCCTTGAATTTTCATGTGGTTTGTTATGCAGCAGTGGCTAACTGATATGGCTCTATAACATATGAAAATCTATCATAATATTATGGCCAGTATGAAGTAGAGACATTTAAATTTGGATCTGTTTTCCTCCAAAGGCCACACCTTCCTTTCCTGAGGAAGTGAATTTAAGGTTTGTGTTAGTGACAATGGGCATAATACAATCATTATGCACTATACTCTGGCCATTCCTCATCCTGCCTAAGAATGAGAGCCAAAGACCTGCTTTGTCTTGTCACCTGTAACACAAATGTCCTCATTGAGAAAAGGCAATGGACAAGAAATCAGTCTGTGTGCTCTAAACCTTCCAAGACCGTAAATGCTTTATCTCCCTTGTTAGGAATTCAGTCCAAGGCTTATGGGATGAAATTAAACTATTTTTAAGTTTATTTTATTTATTTTGAGAGAGTGAGAGAACATAAGCAGAGGAGGGGCAGAGCGAGAATCCCAAGCAGGCTCCATGCTGTCAGCACAGAGTCTGACGCAGGGCTCAATCCCGTGAACGGTGAGATCATGACCTTAGCTAAAATCAAAAGTCAGACACTTAACTGACTGAGCCACCCAGGCACCCCTTCTTTGTTTTTTTTTTTTAATTAAACTTCTTTATCATGAAACTCCTTCTGCCCTCTTTCCACAGTAGGCACAATGTGCCCCTAGAAAACTAACCTCTTTAGGTGTCACCTTCTCCCCCAAGAGGTCCTGAAGGTATTTTGGGAGCTGTGGACCTGCTAAGGAGGGATAATGTACAATTATCAAAAAATTGCACTCAAAAAATAATTCATGACTTATAAAAAAGCAAAGCTTTTTAGTTTCGAGAGGGAAAATGGCTTCTGTGTTACCTTTCTACACAGACTGCAAGAATCTTTCAGGAAGCCCCCATTGTCAACTTCTCAACAACTGGTAATGACTCTTGGCTCCCACACTACACATTTCTGTGGCTATGCGGCAGTATTTCAGCCTCTTTCAGTATCTCATAAAAATCACAGCTAATAAACTCCAATCGGCACCTGAAGGAAAGGGTGTTTGCTTCTGAATGAAATATACTGGCCTCCGCAGCACTTCAAAGGCCAGGCGGCTGCTTGTGTCTACCTTGCCCTGGTTTCCATCCCTAGGTGAAGATTAACCATGTGTGCTCTGGGAAAATCTGTTCTGAGTTTGCCTTAGAGTGTTTCGTATCCCTTTAAATCAGCTGTTCAATTTGACAGCCCACTAACATGGGCTTCTTTTTTAGTAGGAAGAGAGCACATTCTTGGTTTCCATTTGATCCTTTCATTTCCTTGTGCCTTCTCTTATGCATCTCAGGCTTCTGATTTCTTTCCAGAAGATGAAGCATGTATGTCCATGAGAGAAACCTGATCATTTTAAAGTTTAATGGCAAATAAAAATTAAAGTTGAGATTTATTGGGTACCTGGCTCCCAATACTTAAAAATAGTTTGTTCTTAGCCTAAGGCTGGGGGTCAGACACACAGTGACAGGGTAAGTGACATACATTTTTGTGAAATTTCAATGGAAAAAAATTTATCTTTGTGTACAGAGCCTTCTCCTCTGAACCTTTCATTGTTACTGTAACCTTATATTGAGATCTCCGAGTTTGAGTTCTTAGAAAACATTTTGTAAAAATGCACAGACTATTTTTTTAAATAGGCTATTTAAAAATATCAATTTCTTCTTTCACTATATCTCAGAAATGTGGAGAGTGTTACTGAATCCTGGCAAAATGAGAGACTAATAGTTATTGAGCAGGGTAAAATTAGACTGAAATACTGTGTCACATACAGTAAAGCTTGAACAACACAGGGGTAAGGGCACAGGAGCCCTCTGCAGGGTTGAAAATCCACGCAAAACTTTTGAGTACCCTAAAACTTAAGTACTAATAACCTATTGACCAGAAACATTGCCAATGACATGAAGTCGATCAACACATATTTTGTATATGATATGTGTTATGGACTGTATTCTCACAAGAAAGTAAGCAAAAGAAAAGAAAACGTTATTTAAAAAATCATAAGGAATCAAGGTGCCTGGGTGCTCAGTTGGTTAAGCAACTGACTCTTGGTTCAACTCAGGTCATGATCTCACAGTTCATGAGTTTGAGCCCCATATTGGGCTCCACAGTTGGCAGCACGGAGCCTGCTTAGGATTCTCTCTGCCCCTCCCCCACTCATGCTCTTTCTGTCTCTCAAAATAAATAAACTTAAAAAAGGAAGAAAATACATTTACAGTACTGGCCCGTATTTATTGGAAAAAAAAATCTGCATAGTACATGGACCCGAGCATTTGAAACCTGTGTTGTTCAAGGCTCAACTGTATGTCACAGGCTGGGGAAATTACTTAGCGATTTAGGGGAAAACTGCTAACTTTTAACCATCTTTCTCATTCCACTCAAGAGAAAGCATGTTTCTCAAGCTTGCATCCACATGTTTTCAACGAGATCAAAACAAAATAAAAAACAACTTAGACCTTATGAGGACATGTCCAATTATACCTGTTTACTATTTATAAAAGGCAAAAAAAAAAAGACCTCTGATTCTTCTAATGAGATTTTAATAACAAGCATATAGAGATCTACATATTCCAGACCTACTGAATTCATCAATTCTAGCAGATACTTTCTTCACATTTTAGCATCTCTGAAATCCAGACACATCTAGTCGATGAGGCCTATCTTTCTTGTCAGCCAAGCCATGGGCACTGTCTGCCCATATGCAAACTTGGACTGAAAACCTTCTGTGCTTCCCCCAAGTAAAAATCTAGAAAGCACACAAACATCTGAACTTGTAGAATGGGCATCAGCAGCTTGGAAGAAAACCCCAGAGATGACAGTGGAGCACACTGTTATGACCAACTGTGTCAACAACTCTTTTCATGACACAGAGGATCTGCCCTCCTTTGTCCTCCTCTGTGGAAAGGCATGGGTATCTTTGATTTTGAGTTGACAGTTGGTTCAGAATCCTCAGGCTCTGACTTTTTAATGTATGTTCTAGAGTAGCACATTAAAAAATTCCATATCAGTTAAGTCAAAATGGGTCATTCAATAAACATAAACTACAAATTGTAGGTGCTCAAGAAGTATTGTGGCATAGTGTAGTTGGGAGTGTTTTTATTTCTTGATGGTCATGAAATAATAGTGTATCTTACAATCATTGGCATCTTAGATTTGCTGTGATGCAATGTTCCCCTGATGAGGAGAACTTACAGATGTGAGTTTGATGCTGAATCCAGCCTGTGGTTACTCCTGGCATAGTTCATTCTGTGGCTCAGTCGCCAACAGGACTTGCCTTCTGTGGATTTGTCATTGCACTGTGGGTTCCTGAGCCATTGAATGTGTGGTGCAGACCCCACCAGCTCTACACACATTTATTTGACACTTTTGTCAGGTATTTCCCTCTCTCTGGTCAAGCTTTTTTACTTGGAATATGCCATTCATGCCAAAAGAGTCTTCTGGGAGGAGAGAATGTTCAGGGTCATTTTCTAGTGTTCAGCTTTTCACAGCCTCAGTTATCTAGAAGAGAACTCCAAACCTTGGAGTGTGCAAAAATGTCCCTCAAGTGATAAAAAGCTGTCGTAGGGTTTTAGAAAAGGAGGACAGATCCTCAAGCCTTCTCTCAGATAATTAGGTACAAAATAAATCAGGAGCTTTGTAGCAATAATATACATGAGTTAGCAAAAAGCAGGAGTCTGAGCTATGGAAAAGAAAAAAGAAAGAGCTACCAAAGTTAATACAACTTTATCTAGAGCTATGTAGAAATCTGGTAGCTAGAGACTTGATGGGTGAGTGTTTTCACTTCTCTAAGGCTCAATTGTCTGTAAAATGGGATACACTTACATCATGAGGTGACTGGAGTCATTAAAATGCTTTCAAAATACGTTCGCTAAAATCTTATCATATTGAAATAATTATACATTCTAAGAACACCGTATGACTCAGTAATCTCTAAATGTGCATGCCCCAGCAGATATAAACAATGACCCTAAGTCATGAAATAAGAATTAAATATGCTTTGAATAGTCTGTTTACGGGTGGGAGGAACACCTAGGTGGTTCAGTCAGTTGAGTGTCTGACTCTTGATTTAGGCTCAGGTCATGATTCCAGGGTTGTGGGATAGAGCCCTGCATCAGGCTCCATGCTGAGCATGGAGCCTGCTTAAGATTCTCTCTCTTCCTCTCTCTCTCTCTCTCTCTCTTTTTCTCTCTCTCTCTCTTTTCCCCCCTCTCCTCCCCCCTTCCCCCTCCCCCTCTCTCCCTCGTTCATGTGCTTGCTCTATCTCAAATTTAAAAGAAAGTATGGAGGGGGTGCTGTAGGCCACATTTTAGAAAGACTTCCCTCAAAAATACTTGTATATATTGGAATTTATCAACACATTTCAGTTACCTGGATAATTCACATATAAGGAAAACTTCATCTTCAACAATGTTGGATAAATGAAGCATGGTGGTAAAAACATATTCTAAGATCACAAGGTCAGGCTTTGGGAGAATTTACTGCTATGACTCAGATACAAACCACTGTAAGTTGTAAGTCATGTAGCCCAAAAAGGACTTTGAAATTAGGTCTTCTGTTTTCTTGATATGCATATAAACACAGTAAACCAGGACTGTTTTAGCTACCAGTTCTTGCAAATACTTAAAATGAAATGTGAGAAGCAGAGTTCCATAATGGGCACTCCTCCTAAGGTGACTTACTAAATCCAAAAAACAGTGATTCCTTCCTGCCATTATTGGCATGTAGGAAACTCGTGTGTAATTGTGCATTCCCAAAAGCAGCCAAGAAAAAGTGGGTCGATAGAATATGAAGAAATGCTAATTAAAAAGCGAAAGCCCTATATGGTTCAGCTTTAGCACATTTCTCTGCTTCTATCATCTGTGTTATTCATTAAAATCACCTAAGCTGATACTTGGGTCATTCTCCATTGTGAGTTCTGCAAATAGTCTTGTTAGTTGGGAAGAGCACCCCATGCACGAGGTTCCCTAATGCTGAATATATTTCTTAGCTTTGGAACTTAAGCATGTCTGTAATCTTCTAAAATACACTGCTCTGTTTCACACAGTATTTCCTATTTAAAGGCATATAATTAGACTTTCAATGAGTAAAGAGTAAGTTTTGCCATTTTCCTTGGGAGGCTGTCCAAGGCTTTATCCTAAGACAGCTGCAGGGAAGGCATTAGTTCTAGACCTGTGACACTAGCCACAGTAGCTTACTGAGCCCTTGAAATGTGGCCAGTCTAGATTGAGATGTGCTGTAACCGTAAAATATATATCCAAACTTTGAAGACTTCATAAAAAAGGTAAAAGATCTTATTAATATTTTAATATTAATTACATGTGGAAATTAAAATATTTTTGGCCAAATAATGTATATTATTTTTTGTTTGTTTGCTTTTAAGTAATCTCTATGCCCAGTGTGGGGCTCAAGGGTCGCTTGCTGCACCAACTGAGCCAGCCAGGTGCCCCAAATAAAGTATATTGTTTTAATTAACTTCACCTAGTTACTTCCCGCCTTTTAAATGAGGCACCTGGAAATTTACAATTACACTTGTTGCCTGCATAATATTTCTATCAGACAGATGGATCTAGGACATAAGAAGGTTGGCTCACACTGGTCTGGTTCCCTGTTTCAAGTCCTTTGAGGACTAAGAAGCTGCAAGTGAGAAATGGGAAACACTGGTCCAAATCCAGGCTCTGAACCTAAGCATATCAGTCTCCCCTCAGAATCTTCCCTCAGAATCCACATTAATAGTTCGGGATGACATGACCTACTCTCCACACCCCACAGGTTGGCTGTGAAGATAAAGTTAAATCATGTATGAGAAAGAAGCACTTGGCACACTTCTTAGGGCTGTTGGTATGATCTAAAATGATCTCAACACAAAATTGTCATTGGAAGTCTTTCTGAGGCTGCATGTCTTTTTCCCCACTATTCCAGACCTCAGAGGACATCATATTCTATTACATATTACATGGGAACAGCATCGTACATCTCCAGCTTGTTTACTGTGTCCTCTATGGCAGGCATTGTGCCAAGGACTTGATAAACATTAGTTCATTTAATCCACACAACCAACCACCCTATAAGATTGACACTACTGCTAATGAGCACCAGAGCAGTGTGATGTTTAAGATCAGAGGCTCTGGAGCCAGACTCTTTGGATACATAACTGACAGCCACCACTTAATAGCTGTGTCAGGTTGCGCAAGCAGCTTAACCTCTTTAAGCTGTAGGTTCCTCATCGATATGATGGGGAAAATCATAAGAGTGCATTAGTTAAGGTAATGCTAGCTGTTATAATAAGCAGAGTCATGTGGGCATTATGGCTCACATATAATGGAGTACTTACACATGTAAAGCAAAAATTAGCTATTCCAAACGGGGATTCAGGAATGCAAGCTTCTTTATGTCTCCTTACAATGACTTTCAAAGTCACTGAGGTTGTCTACATCAAGCTGGAAGAGAAAAGAGCATAGAAGGTGATGTATGGAAGGAACCTGAGGCTCAGAGAGGCAAAGTGACTTGCCTTTGGTCATGGAGCTAGGCTCCAAGGTTCACACTCAGCCCTGTCTGGTTCTGGAGCCCATATTGTCTGTGCATATTATAAGCTCAGTGTTAGGGACCTCAGTTCATTGTGCACAGTACTGAACTACCTCCAGAAATGGATACACAGTTGGCCACCTGCCTTGGACTCTATGAGAAGATAGAGAAGGATCTGACCAGCAGCTATGCTGGCTTCACCCGACAGGGTGAACTGGAGAATGTACGCCACACAAGGGAGTAGATGTTGGGCAGCGTTGCTGGCCCTCCTGGGCATCACCACACTGCCATCATCACTATAGTCTCCTTTCTTCACTGCCTGCCTTCACTTCCTTTCAGAATTTAACAAACCCTTCATGAACTTGAAAAAAACAGCTTCTAAGACAGATAAACTGTTTACAAACACGAAAGTGGAAATGAGCTGGGAGTCAAGGGCCTTGGTTCTAATTCTTAGTCACTTGCCAACTGTAGTAGATTTCTTCATAGTTCCAATTCTTCACCCCTCCATGTATCCATGCCCTTTGCCATGGGTCTTTATAGTTCTTCACTGGAAGCAGAGAATATATCCCTGCCTGTCCTGTCAGTGTTGAACTTGGCCACGTGACTGGCCTTGGCTAGTGAGCTGTTAGCAGATATATTGCAAGCAGAGACTTGAAGTATGCTTACATCATTACATTTGTTCTCCTGTGTGCCTTACATTGTCCATTAGAAGAACAAACCCTGGGAGCGCCTGCGTGGCTAAGTCGATTAAGCATCTGACTCTTGATTTCAGCTCAGGTTACGATCTCATGGTTTGTGGGTTCGAGCCCCACGTCGGGCTCTGTGCTGACAGCATGGAACCTGCTTAGGACTCTCTGTCTCCTCTCTCTCTTCCCCTTCCCCATTCTTGCTCACTTGCCCTCCCTTTCTCAAAGTAAATGAACTTGAAGAAGAAGAAGAAGAAGAAGAAGAACAACAACAACAACAACAACAACAAGAAAGAACAAGAACAAACTGTGGCTAGCCCGTTGGTCCAAGGAATGAGAGACAGATGGAGAAGACCTCTCCTTCTCTCTCTCTTCCCCTTCCCCATTCTCGCTCACTTGCTCTCCCTTTCTCAAATAAACTTGGAGGAGGAGGAGGAGGAGGAGAAGGAGAAGAAGAACAAGAAAGAAGAAGAAAGAACAAGAACAAACTGTGGCTAGCCCATTGGTCCAAGGGATGAGAGACAGATGGAGAAGACCTCTCCTCCTCTCTCTCTTCCCCTTCCCCATTCTTGCTCACTTGCTCTCCCTTTCTCAAAGTAAATAAACTTTAAAAAGAAGAAGAGGAAGAAGAACCACCACCACCACCACCACCACCACCACCACCACCACCACCACCATCACCACCATCATCACCACCACCATCATCATCATCATCATCATCATCATCACACAGGTGGAGACCTGAATTCAACTCGCAGCTTGGAGCCCAGTGCAGCCTCAGTCAGTCAATCCCTAGCCAGAGAAGAGTGAATGTTTTAAGACACTGGGGTTTGGGGTAGTTTGTTACATGCATTATTTTGGTAATAGCTGACTGATGTGTCAACCATTAGTACCTTCAACAAATCACCTCTTTCTGGAACTCAGTTTACTTCTGTACAATGAAGGCACTGAACAAGATACTTTAAAGCCCCTTTCAGCTGTCCTGAAGACAGAGGCAAGCTATATTACCGTGCTTTCTTCCCAAGGCTTTGGGTTCCTAGGGAAGGAATCCATATGCAGGAGCAGAAGAGAGGCTCTTAGGTGGGTATCTTTTTTTTAAATGTTTATTTTTGAGGGAGAGGGAGAGGGAGACAGAAGATCTGAAAGGCTCTGTGATGACAGCAGAGAGCCCGATGTGGGCCTTGAACTTATGAATCAGAAGATCATGACCTGAGCCAAAGTGAGACACTTAACCAACTGAGCCACCCAGGAGCCCCAAGTGGGTATCTTTTAAATATAATTAGGCAACTATTTCATGATCATTTTGCACTATATGGTATTAGTTCATTTCTATATTTTAATGAATAGAAGCATATTTCATT
Source organism: Herpailurus yagouaroundi (assembly GCF_014898765.1). NCBI lineage: Eukaryota > Metazoa > Chordata > Mammalia > Carnivora > Felidae > Herpailurus > Herpailurus yagouaroundi. Next base: position 3,979,411 of record NW_024420490.1, on the reverse strand, counting down.
AGCTCTCAAATACTAAAACCTTTCTTTACTAGTCCCTTTCACACAGCCAGCAGGGTCTGGTCCTTTGGCTGTCCTGGCAGCTCAGAAGGTAGGCCTTGGAGACTGCTGAGGTGATAGCAAGTGACTTGCTTTCAGTCTCCAGCTTTGTGGAGCTGGAAGTCTAACGTCAGAGGTGGAAGAGACATCCAAGCAGTTGTGAAAAGAGCTTCTGTCTGTCCACCCTCTTTCCAAATGTGCTTATTATTGGAGTGAAGTCCAAGGAGATATACAGCCGTGGAATGTACACCTGTGCCTAATACATATGGTCATTGGTTCCTCAGAAGTGTCAGTGATTATGGCAGCAGGTTTCTTGTATGGACCACAGGTCAAGGTTCATAGGTTGCTTTCCAAATACCCTTTTCAGGTATCTGAGAACTCCTATAAAAATATACATTATGGTACAGCGTACTCTGAAGAAAGTTAGTTTATTACTTGCTTGACTTGGAGCCCAAATGAAAACAAGAAAAACAATCTCTTTGGGGTCTCCAGATCCTCATGTCTCCTGGTAAGGTTTCTGGCACCAACTGCCAAGGGCCAGATGGGCTGGAACTCTATTCTGACTGGAGTGGATGCACCTGACATTGTCTACCCAGCATATTTCTTTGACGCTTACTTAAGCAGCAAAATAAACTGAATCTAGTCATCCTTCCATTTGATTAAAAATAATGGCTTCTTTTTGCACACATGATTAAATGATTTTACTTACATGTGGAATCTAAAAAACAAAACAAAACCCAGACTCACAGATAGAGTAGATTGGTGGTTGCCAGAAGGGGGTGAAATGGGTGAAGGGGATTGAGAAGTACAGACTCCCAGCTCTACAATACAGAAGTCATGGGGTTGTGTGTTATGTACAGCATGGGGAATATAGTCAATAGTATTGTATTAACTTTGTATGGTGACAGACGGTAACCAGACTTACTGTAGTGACCATTGCACAATGTATACGAATGTCGAGTCTTGACATTGTACCCCTGAAACTAAGGTATGTCAGTTATACCTCAATAAATAAAAATAATAATTACACCAGTAAGAATAAAAAGAATATTTTCTTTTTACACATAGACTTCAAAGTCCACACAAAGACATTGTAACCTTATTTTCACAAGCAAAAGATTAGAAATGACTGGAATGTCCATCAGGAGAGGACTAAAGTAACCAATGAGGTTGTTGTCTAGGATAGTGCTTAATTTCAAAGTATCTGAGGTGAAAGACCTGAGTTTAAATCCCAGTAGTATAGGTTACTCACTTGGGGTACTGGACAAGTCACGTAACTTCTGTATAGTTCAGTTCTTTATCTGTAAAATGGGGATGGTATACCTCTATAAAAAATGTTTAGGGGCACCTGGCTGGCTCAGTTGGTAGAGCATGAGACTCTTGATCTCAGGGTTGCGGGTTCAAGCCCCACACTGGCTGTAGAAATTACTTAAAAATAAAATATCTTTTAAAAAGTTTTAAAGTTTATTTATTTATTTTGAAAGAGCGAGCAGGGGAGGGGCAGAGAGAGAGGGAGAGAGAGAGAATCCAAGCAGGCTCCCCACTGACAGCACAGAGCCCGATGCGGGGCTCGAACCCATGAACTGTGAGACCATGACCTGAGCTGGAACCAAGAGTCGGATACTCAACTGACTGAGCCACCTAGGCGCCCCCAAAATGAAATCTTTTAAAAAAATGTTTTGAGTTCGAGTTAGTGGGAATTAAAGGAGCCAATATACAGAAGGGCACTTAGAACAGTGCTTGACACATAGTAAGCATATGAATATATGTTAGCTATATAGTTCATATAGCTATATAAATCTGCTTTATAGTTTTAGTTTTATATACTCTACTGAAAAAGAATCATCACCCCAAAACATAGGGGCTTAAGACAACCACCATTCCTTATTTCTTGTGATTCTGAGGATTGACTGGGCTCAGCAGGGCTATTCTTCTGCCCAATTTAGTGTCAGCTGGGAGTGCAGTCATCTGAGGGCTCAGCTGGGACTGGAACATCCAAAATGACTTGCTTACCTGGTTAGCTATTGCTACTGGTTGGGATTAGTGTCTAGAACACCTCAGATAGCCTCTTTATATGGCTTGGGATTCTTATAGCATGGGTTCCAAAGGGGAGTGTTCCAAGTGTGTTAAGTTAGAAGCTGCAAAGCTCATAAGATTCAGCTTTGGAAGTTACAGATTCACTTCTGCCACATTTTACTGGTCAAAACAAGTCACATGCAGGCCCAGATTCAAAGGGAGAATCTGGAAAAAACTGCAACTCTCAATGGGAAGAATGGCAAAGATTCACAAGCATCTTTAATCCATCACATATTGTTAAGTAGAAGGGGAAATGTGCAGGGAGTATGGATATGTTCCCATTTATGTTGCAAGGGAGCTTTTAAATATTTTTTTAATGTTTGTTTTTGAGAGAGAGAGTGTGTGTGAGCAGGGGAGGGGCAGAGAGAGAGGGAGACACAGAATCTGAAGCAGGCTCCGTGCTTTCAGCACAAAGCCTGATGTGGGCTCAAACCCACAAACTGTGAGATCATGACCTGAGCCAAAGTCGGATGCTCAATTGAATGAGCCACCCGGGTACCCCAACAAGGGAGCTTTTATAGGTATATGTGTACATGCATATATATAAAATAACATACCTAAAACGACATATGTCTGCAACATACACGTGTGTGTATATGAACACGCATGTGTGTGGAATAAATCTCTTTAAGAAATGTAACAGAAGGACTGAGAGACTAAGCTGGGAGGTTGACTTAATTTTCACTGTATGTAAACTGCATAGTTTGCTTTTCACTATGTCCATATTATTCAAAATGAATAAATAAAAATGTAACAAATTAGCAACAATATTAAGGCTTCAGCAGTTCCTAGTACAAGGAGAAATTATACCTGGAAAGAGCCAACTCCATGAGACAAACCTTTTATTCCCCTGCCAGTTATCACTGCTGAATAGCTGTGGATAACTTTGAATTAATCTTTATTGACCAGAGAGGTCTCCCTCAACACACACACACACACACACACACACACACACACACACTGGTGTGGTATTTTTCAACCACCAAATAGTTCATGTGTCTGTCATGTTCTAAGAATTGGGTTATTGGATATTTGAAAAACATTTTTTCCATTGCAATTAAAAATCATCATTTATCTGTGACTAGCATAACATCTCATTTACGTCTGAAATAGAAGAGCAGAATGACTCCTCCAAATCGGGAATCTGTAAACACAGCATCATATTTTGATAGACTCATAGCTGTGGATTTCAACATCATTGTTTGGTAGCTGTGGTTTTGTGCTGTTTCTCTGTGGTATTGGATGGTTGCAGGGAGGTTCCAATTCTCTTATAAAGAAGGAGCAAAACAGAAAGTAAAGGCACAAATTCCCACCTATCATGCCCAGCACGAGCTTTTTATGGAAAACCATAAAGCCATTCCAAGGTGGGGGATGGGAATGTTGTGTCTGCTCTTAGTGTGAGACTCTTTCATCCTAAGGGCAGGCTAGTGGTACCACTGAGGTAGGAAAGACATGATTCCAGGCTCTACAGCTTATATGTCTCTTGTTTTTACAATGTTTAGACTTTCATTCTGGGCACATGCTTGTCCATAACAGAATCTATTCCATTTCCTTTTTTTAAAGTCTTATTCTAAACTTTACAGATTTGGCAGCAAGTGTCCCAGATTTGTCACTTTCATTCTTAATTTTTAAAATAGCCATTCGCACCTCCATTTGTGACCTCATTTAGCATGATCCTTTGAACAAAGGCCAGCCAGACTGAGCACTAGTGAATTTCAAGCATGAATAAATCAAACAAGGGCCAAAGTGCTATTCATAGAGGATTTTAGAGGTCAAGTTCACTTCTTCACTCCCCCTTGACTCTAGAGGGGAATTTGGGGGGATGCTATAAATAATCAGCTTCTCTATAATCACCAACATCATTATTCTGGGCTCACGGATTATGTGACACAGTCGTGCTTATGTATTCATAACATTTTGAAGTTGAAAGGGGACTTAGAGATTATGATGAAGAATCACAAGTTCAGAGAGGTCAAATGACATGCATTCTCACAGGCACTTAGTAAAAAGTTCCAGTTAATAAAAAGTCTCAGATTTTGCAACTTCTAATCCACTGCTGCTTTGCTTATATCGCAGTATGATAGCTGTTATTGTAGGGCTCCATGCCACTTTTGCCTTCAGCACGTTCACAGTGTAGTAAGACACCCTGGGAACTGTCGTGCTATTGGGCCATTGGACAGGACTGGGGTGCATGTGGGGAGGGGATGGTTCTTGATTCAAGAGTCAACAAAAACCATATTGCTTATGTCCTTAGTATTGTTTGTGCTTCCGGCTAAGATTTTGTTGGAATAAAGGGCTCCACAACAAAAACAGCTGGAAAGCACGTCAGTAGTTCAACCCAAATTTGATGCAGGGTATAGGTTTAAGAGAACATGTATAGGGGCGTCTGGGTGGCTCAGTCGGTTAAGTGTCCAACTTCAACTCAGGTCATGATCTTGCAGTTCATGAGTTCAAGTGCCGCGTCGGGCTCTGTGCTGACAGCTCAGAGCCTGGAGCCTGCTTCTGGTTCTGTGTCTCCCTCTCTCTGTCCCTTCCCTGCTTGCGTTCTGTCTCTCTCTGTCTCAAACATAAATAAACAATGAAAAAAAATTTAGAAAAAGAGAACATGTATAAAGCATGCATCCAAAGTTGACTAACATGCCAAAAGAAGTCAAGTTTGTGACTAGGTGCATTTGCGGATAAAGTCAGGATTCTGAATTAAGTGAGCAAGTCTTTTCACATTGCTCTGATTTCTGCTGTCATCTTTCTCTTCCATCTAGCTCACTGGTTCCCAACTGGGGATTTTGCCCCCCAGGAGACATTTGGCAATACCCGAGGACATTTTTGGTTGTGACAGCTAGGGAGGGGGTACTACTGGCATCTAGTGGGGTGGAGGCCAGGGCTGCTGCTAGACATCATGCAGTGCACAGGTTGGCCCCCAAGGCAAAGAAGTATCCACCCAACCTGTCAGTCGTGCTGGGGTCAGAAACCCTGATCTAGTTAAACTCTACTTATCAGTCAGGACCAGCTCAAGGCCCACTGCTTCTCTCTCTGATGTTTTCTTGAACTCCAACTCATTTTGCTCTGATGTTTTATGGTTTCTACTCCCCCAATTTAGCAGTTGAATAATTGTCTTGATCATAATTTTTCAAGCCAAGCTAGTCTTAGCTACTCAACTAGATTATAAAAGAGAGGGTTTTTAATAAATAAACTTGTTCTGGGTGCCTCTTAAGTACCTAACCTTGGCTAAACACATAGGAAATACTTTTCTGGGGAAGATGTGAAAGGGAAGAGTTTTGAAAAATGTCTCAGATGCCCGGAGTTGCTGCTTAAACAAAAAACCAGGAATCACTAGTAAATAAAGTTGGATTTTTTTTAGCTGGTATGAGGGTGGTCACAAAGACGGTGGTAAAAGGCAGAAAGACATGGGGTAGAGAGTGGAAGCAAAATGGAGGGCAATTTGGAAGCCCACAGAGAAGTTAATGCTAGAACAGGTAGATAAAGGGAGTCTCTGAAGATTTCATTCATCATTCATCCATTCACCAAATACTTAGAGTATCCTCTAAGTATGGGTACTGTTTTAGGTATGGCGAAGTGGCAGCAAACCAAACGGGGTGTGGAGGCTGACGTTCTGGTGGAGAGAAGGATAGATCATTGATAAACTAGTGATATAAGGTAGTATATTATCTATGCATGCTATACATCATACCTGCATATACCTTACAGACTGTAAAAATGCATACCTAACGTAATAGCAGATAGTGAGAAGGAGTGCTGTGCTAAGAAGGGGTTAACTGCTGGCTTTGGGGGGTGGGGAGAGCCCAGATATACAACATTTGCTGCTTTCCATGGTGTAAAGACTCAGACCACGGGTCTGAGCATGAGATCCCTGAACATGGAGCTGCGAGTAGATGCATGCAGTGCTGTGGAGAAAATGCAAAGCAGGTTTAGGAGACTGAGGATGGTGGGGGTGTTATTTTTGAGGCTTTGGTCAGAAAAACTCTCCCTGAGGATGTGCCATTTGCGTAGTGAGGTTTCTGTAGAAAGGTGTGGCTTGGTTTCTTCAGAATGTTTAGTGACTTCAGGATCCCTCACCTAGCTCCCCTTTCCCTGTACAGCTGTATGTGTGGGGGAAGCTGAGGTTCTGCCGGCTTTCTTTTCTCTCCCTTGCGAGAACAGCTGAAGAGGCGCCTCAGAGGAACAAGTTGAAGAGAGAACAAATGAGCTCCCTTTCCCACATCACAGCCCTGGAACCCCACATGCGGCTGGGAAGCCCCATAACAGTAAAAACTATCACCATATCTGTGGCGGTACCAGGGTCCTACCCGGAGCTGGCCGGGGATCTTGTGTCTCTCCCAGGAATAGATTTTTGATTATTCTAGGAGCCACTCCACGACATGAGCCCGCGATACTTGGTGAGACTGTCCTACTTCCGGTCATAACATTCTCCACATGCTTTCTAGCTTGTTGTTTTTAAAAAGTGCACGCAAATAGGATGTTCCATTTGCAGACGAATGCCCACAGAACTCCACAAACTGGTGTTGGCCCAAAAGAGGAGTAATTTGGTTGGGAAATGGGTTTCAGTTTGTCACTTCCCAGGGTTGATGATAAATTTCCAGGAGTGAAAAAGCTGGAAACATTAGGGAAATGTTTTCAAACTCCCTTCAACGAAGGCACTGATTTAAATGAAAACAACAACAACAATAGAAACAAAAAACAAAACAAAAACACACACAAAAAAACAAAACAAAAAAAAAACACCACACAAAAAAAATCCTCCGAATGCCAAAAAAGCATACTTCAGATGTCCCCATCAACTGTGAGACAGTTGCTTTCCCATGAAGACCTGCCATATGGACAGTATGAGAAATCTCAAATTAAAATAAATTGTTATTCAGAGAGAGCCTTTCATTTGAGCCAAGACTCCCCACTTTACATTTTGCAGCCTTTGCCACACAATTACAAGGTCCAGTTGGATTGTTTAAAATTTTTGTAGTATTTAATCCACCAAGTGCAATAATCTTAGTTTTAATCTTTACACTGCAGTGGCCTTGTGGCCAGTGTGAGAGAAAACAGGAGCTCTAGAGGCCAACTTCTGGCCTCCTGGTTCCCCTTCCCCCACTCTGGCTTCTGGGCCTCAAATGCAAGGCTGGGCTGCTAAGCCCTGAAGGATCAAGTCCTCCCTTAAAATGTTGAGCTGACTTAGTCAGGTCCTGTGGGGGACAGAAGGAGAGATTGGCTGCATGGAACCCTTGGTTCTGATTGTGCAGTCAGTGTGACATGCAGGGATGTTGCTTTGGTCACTGGGCAATTTTACCAGAAAGGCGGATTGGTCTTGTTTTGGCTAAATTTGGCATCAGGGTGGTAGGCATTATATTTTCCCCTCTCATGCTGCTTATGCGTTAATAGGTCAAGCTTGCTCTCTGGGATTCTTATCCTTAGGCTCTGCATCTCTGATGTTTGGGGGTCATTGGAAATGGAGGCAGGTGGCAAGTAAGCCAAGGAAAAGGTTAAAGCCAACTGTATTCTTTGGCTTGGGCTGCAGTCACAAAGTACTACCAACTGGGTGGCTTAGAGGGTCTTTCCTCACCTCTTTCAACTTCTGGTAGCCCCATGTGTTCCTTGGCTTGTGGCAACATAACTCCAGCTTCTGCCTCCAGCTTCATATGGCTGCCTTCCCTCTGCCTATGTCCAGATTTCCTCTTCTAGTAAGGGCACCAGCCATACTGGATTAGAGTCCACTCTACTGTAGTGTGGCCTCATCTTACCTTCCAATTATATCTGCAGTGACTCTTTCCAAATCAGGTCACATTCTGAGCTACCTGAGGTTAGGGTTTCAACATATCTTTCAGAAGGATACCATTCAACCTGTAACACCACTGAAGGAAAGGAGATTTTTTTCCAATGAACATACTCCACTCTTAACACATGCTCACCGCCTCAGTGCAGACGGTGGCTAGGAAACGGGTGAGCCAGAGGAAACAGCCTGCCGGTCCAGGCCTGGACTACAATTCACAAGCTGCACCTTGGTTGAAATTCTTGCTCAGGCCACAAATGCAAGGGAGCTTAGGACAGTCTTCTAGTTCAGTAGTCTTAACTCAAAATTTCGTGATTCCTAGAGTTTTTTTTTTTTTTAATGTTCATTTATTTACCTAGAGACAGGTAGAGAATCCCAAGCAGGCTCCGTGCTGTCAGCGCAGAGCCCGATGCGGGGCTCAGTCTCTCAAACCATGAGATCATGACCTGAGCCAAAACCAAGAGTCAGACGCTTAACTGACTGAGCCACCCAGGTGCTCCTGGAGTTCTAACCAGGCCTGTAACGTTATTGTAACTGTGTCACTTGAGACTTAATGCAGTGTATATGTAACATGGATGTCTGATTGGCAGCAGGATTAGGAGAGAGCTTTGGAACCTCCCTCATTTATATCTGTCTGTCCTTCTTCAACCCAATTCCACTGGCCCAAAAGGCAGAAGAATTCTAGTTACTTTGCTGCCATTTCTCTACTGGTCATCTCTCATCCTCACTCTCCTGGCTGGCTGCAGCAACCCCATAAATACTCTGAGGTCTCCTGTCTGCCGAGCTCACCCACCATGGGGAGACAAAAAGGCGGAGCTCCCCACTGTGACCAGGGCTGCTGAAGAAGCCTTCTTGGTCAGAATCCTCTCTCTCTTTCAGGAGCCCTGCCAGTCCTTCTCTGTCACTTACTCTGATGTCAAACCCACTTTTTACCCTGAAGCCCTTCAACTAACTACCTGTCCCATTTGCCTTTGTTTTTACTTTTTAAAGCCTGTTTGTTTATTTTGAGAGAGAGAAAGCAGGGGAGTGGCGGAGAGAGAGGGAAAGAGAGAGCATCCCAAGCAGGGTGCACACTGTCAGCTCAGAGCCCAACACGTGGCTCAAACTCACAAACTCTGGGATCATGACATGAGCCGAGAGCTAGACACTTAACTGACTGAGCCACCCAGGCTCCCTCTGTCCCATTTGTAGCTAAACAAGCTGACAGGATGGAGTTTGACACATAGACAAAGAGACAGAGGTTCCTTTTCTCTCCATGCTTAGAGGTGAAAGGGTGTTTCCTGGATAATGGTATAATTTACTTTTAAATAAGATGCAAAATAAAATAGTCTCCTTCCTTCATTCTCTTTTGGGGGTAGGCAATATGCACTGCGTGACATTTCTCCCGTATTAACAGCCATTCAAGATAGAGACCTTAACCCCAGCACTCACACCCACCACACAGGTGTTTTCCCCCTTAGGTATGCTCGAAATGCAGACACTTTTATGATATTAGCCTAAACAAACAAAAGAAAACAAAAGCCATACCTAAGAGCCTACACTCCTGAAAATCAATTTGAGGCCTCCTGAGATTTTTGGCTGTGCCCCATACGACTGACAAAGGTTGCCCTAAGTCAGGAGTATCTAACCTTGTTTTGGGATAGAGACCTCTATGGCAGCCTGGGGAAGACTGTAAATGCCTTCTCAGGAAGATGTTTTAAAATGCATTAAACAGGGGCGCCTGGGTGGCTCAATCGGTTAAGCATTGGCTTCAGCTCAGGTCGTGATCTCACAGTTCGTGAGTTCAAGTCCCACATCTGTCTCTCTGGTGTCAGCACAGAGCCTGCTTTCGATCCTCTGTCCCCCTCTCTCTCTGCTGCTCCCCCGCTGGTTCTCTCTCTCACAATAAATTAATAAAAATAAACTTAATAAAATACGTTAAACAGTGCAAAAGTTTACAAAGGAAACTAATCGCAGTAAAACCTCGGTCCGCAAGCATAATTCGTTCTCAAAACATGCTTGTAATCCAAAATATTTGTATATCAAAGCAAATTTCCCCCTAAGAAATAATGGAAGCTCAGAGGATTCATTCCACAACCCCAAAAATATTCATATAAAAATGATTACAATATTGTAATATAATACAAAATAATAAAGAAAATACAAAATAGAAAAAAAAATAAATTAACCTGCACTTACCTTTGAAAACCTTCATGGCTGGTGTGAGGGAGACGAGAGAGGAGGGTTATTGTGTAGGACGACTTTCACTATCACTAATGGAATCACTGCTATCTTTTGGCTCAATGAAATCTTTTTCTGCATGGGGGCCATTGTATATGCTCACACGGATGTTGACTACAGTACAGTATCAACTCTTGTCATAGTCTGTAGTTAGTGTAACTGGCAATAAGGCAGCAGAGGAAAGGGTCTGTATCTGCAGGCAGCCTGACCTAGAATGAAGCAGAGCATTCCTAAGCTTACTCTTGTCTGGAAAAGCAAAGGACTGTCCATAGGTGCTTTGAAGGGACAAAAAATGCACTAGTGCCAGTTGTGGGCACCTTCCAACGTTCTGAAAAATCACTGATTTCTGCCGAACACTGTGGCCTGAGACTGAGCATCTCAGCATGGGAGATGATCACCCACAATCTTGCAGAGAGAGAGAGAGAGAGAGAGAGAGAGAGAGAGAGAGAGAGAGAACACCATTGGCTCTGTTGTAATTATGTGACGTTCAGTGTCATGTCCTGCTTGCATTGTGAGACATCATTCGCTTATCAAGTTAAAATTTATTAGAAATGTTTGCTTGTCTTGTGGAATACTCACAGAATAAGTTACTCACAATCCAAGGTTTTACTGTATATTGAATACACTTGTCAAAGTGTTAAAACAAATTTGTGATGTATTATCCCTGCATCATTGTTAATGCTTCAAATAAGAAGACCTAGCAGTAATAACTACTATCATTTCTAAATGGTGATGAGCATAAGAAGCGATACTTTAGAATATCTACAAGTGTAATGTGATGTGAAAAAAATCTGTGATTTCTATTAGTGACAAAATCATAGGTGTGGTTAATACTACTGAGATGTGTGACCTATATTCCTAACTGAAGGAAACACTCAATGTTGTCTAGAGGTGAGTGAAGATAAAGTTGTGCTTTTTTCCCCAGTGAGGTTCACAGACCCTTTGGGGATCTGTGGACCCAGATTAGAAACCCTCACCTCTAGGATGCCTGGGTGGCTCAGTCCATTAAGCGTCTGACTTTGGCTCAGGTCATGATCTCACAGTTCGTGGGTTCAAGCCCCACACCAGACTCTGTGCTGACAGTTCAGAGCCTGGAGCCTGCTTCAGATTCTGTGTCTCCCTCTCTCTCTGCCCCTCATCTGCTCGTGTTCTGTCTCTGTCTCTCAAAAATGAATAAACATTAAAAAAATTTTTTTTTAAAAAAAGAAACCTTCACCTCTGAGGGCACCTGTGTGCCTCTTCCTCGGGCTTCTGCCATCCAGGTCTTCCTCAGTGGCCTGTGTAAATAACATTGTCCGCACTTTTCATTGTGCTTCCCCATCAGAGGAAGGTGAGCCAAATTCTGAGCTCTGCCTGAACGGTGCAAAACTTTAAAGTCTGCACAAGGCTTCCTGAGGCTAGGAGTTTGCCTCTTGAGAACACCCTGTCCACCTTTCCTAGAGGATTCTAGCTCTGGCTTCTCTCCCTGCAAATGCCCTTCCTCTCCCTTCCTCGTGGTCATGGACACGGCCCTTGGCAGCCCCATTCCTGCCATTGCTGCTCTTTTGTGTCGGCCTGATGTCTGATGTGAAATGAGCTGCTCCCCGAAGGTCTCACACCATCCGCCAGGGTCCCTTTGCCCCTCCCCACTGCTTCGTTGCCCCTGATGCTCAATCCCCAGTTTGGCCTGCTGCCCCACAGAGCATTGTTTCATCCTTGCCCCTAATCATACAGAACAACAAGGCCTCTGTTCTTGGACCAAAGCATCAGTGAACTCCAGATCTTCTACCTGTTCCAGAACATCCTTTGTCAAATTGGTTTTTTAACCCCAAGTCTCCTTAACACTCACCATATATTTAATAATTCCCACCCTCCTCATCTTGGTGAAAAAAATGGAAATAATAGAGTCCTCATGTATGTTGAATCAAGATGACATGTCTTTATTTTAAAGAAATCTTAGGTAGCATTTATGATGTTCGGGGACTGTTCTATTACACTTTAAAACACTCTTTCATTTAATCCTTGTAACAACCCTATGAGGTGGTTATAGGTGAGGAGACTAAGGAACAGAGTAGGGTTGCAAGATTTAGCAAGTAAAACTACAGGATGCCCAGTTAAATTTGAATTTCAGACAAACAACAAATATTTTCAGTTTTTTATTTAATATGTCCCATGCAACATTTGGAACATACTTATGCTAAAAAGTTATTTGTCATTTATCTGAAATTCAAATTTAACTGGGCATCCTGTATTTAATCTGGCAGCCTACACAGGTGAAGCAACTTGCCCAATATCACACAGCTGGCAAGTAGCAGAGCCAGGATTCAAACCCAGAAAGTCTGGCTCTGCAGTCCTTGCCCTTAGCCACCTTTCTCAGAAAGATGAAAGTTACATACTTGAAACACAAGGGACATGTATTCCTTGCAGTGGTTCTGGGAGAAGTTTCTGTCCAGAAATCACAGTGGCTTGCTGTTTGAGATGACTGTTGAAGGAAGAGCTAGTCTGGTGAACCCACTTCAAATGAGGTAATGGGGCTGTGATTGGGCTACATGATGACCAGTCATGGCTGCCCTAAAACAAAGATGCCCGGTCACAAGCAAGAACTTTCTGCCTTGGCCCCATTAAAAGCTGGATGGTTTGGAGGCACCAGCTTTTGGAGGTTTAAAAGCTGGGTGGCTCAGTCAGTTGAGTGTCCAACTTCAGCTCAGGTCGTGATCTCATGGTTCTTGGGTTCAAGCCCCATGTCAGGCTCTGTGCTGAAAGCTTGGAGCTTGGAGCCTGCTTTGGATTTGGTGTATCCCTCTCTTTCTGCCCTACCCCTGCTCACGCTGTCTCTCTCTCTCCAAAATAAATAAACATTAAAAAAATTTTTTAAAAAGCTGGATTGTTTGGAACTGAATCTGAAAAAGAGGGTTTGACTTGACCTCCAGCTGCTGGGAGAATCTTTTCAAGGATCAGTTGTGGAGTCCTATAGAACCATCCAGTTGGCACACCTCTTCTTGTGTCTGGTTGGAAAGAAGACATTTTCTACCCACCACCCCGTCAGGCACCCCTGGTCTCCAGCACTCCCATTAAGATGTAAGTGGATAATCTGAGATCATCTGAATTTTATCTGCCCTTCACACCAAGAATCTGAAAACTGGGTTTGCTGAATTTCATCCCTGAGCAGAGGGCAGCATCTTGGATACCTTGAGTGTGTAGTTTTTCACGTCAAACCCCCCACCTCAAAAATAGGCCCTTTCATAGATGGTGGAAGCATAAAATTGGTAAAACTCTTTCACCAGGCAACTTGACAAGATCTATCGAAATTAGAAATGGGGATCCCCTTTGAACCAACGATTGCCCTTCTATAGACACACTCTTCCACATTTGTGCAAAGTGGTGTGTGGACAGGGTTATTCACTGTAGCACTGTTGATAGTAGCAAAATATTTGAAACAACTTAAAGGATCTTCCAGAGAGAATAGAGGTAAACTGTACTACCTCTATATAGTAGAATTCTATATGGCCATGGAAAAAGGATTAAGAAACTCTTGCATGAATGGGAACAACCCTCCAAGACATATTGTGAAGTGTAGAAAAAATGTAGAGTGGAATTTGTATTGTGTAAGTTGGCAAAACACTTTCAGAGGGAACGTGTTTACGAGTGTGTGTGTGTGCGCGCGCGCACGCGCACGCACATGCGCACATTTGTTTGTATATAAAGAAACTCTCCCTGAAAGGAAACATAAGGAATGGGTAATATTAATTGCCTACAGGGAAAGAAACTGTATGGCTGGGGACAGAAGTGGAAGGAAAAGTATAGCCTTTTATACTTTAGAAAAGTTGGATCATGTGCATTCATTATTTTAAAAAGAAATATTAATAAAAAGAAAAACTCCTCCCCACCACAGACTAAAAAGCTACCTAACTAGAGCCAGGGAGGGAGGCAGTGGGAATTGTGATCTACAATTCTCTCGGTCAATTTGGAGATAAAAATGAGACCATGTTTCACTTCCTGAAAGTTTCCAAGGGGTAAGCCATGAGTGTCTTCCTACTTTTTCACAACAAAGGCAAGAGGGGCAAATGCCTCCAGGCCAAACACACCCTTATCACTTCCAGTACCTTTGGGGAGGCAGCCATATATTTGTCCTCAGTGTCTTCTGTCCTGCCTTTCAGAAATTCTCCATGCTTCAATTCACTGCCTCTCATGGGTTTTTCCTCGGGACAGCTAACCCAGGACCAAAAATCCATCTGGGATAGGTGCCCCTTATCTAAGAAGGTCAAGGCCATTATTAGTCCCACAGTCTAGCAGAGAAATAGACATAAGCCCCAAGTCCAACAGTTGCGAATTTCGTTGTGGAGTAGAGTTGGTTTCTGCTCAGGCTGTCACTTGGTCCTTTTCACCAAAGCATCTGAGTTTTTGCACACACCTCGGGCATGGGAGCTGCTGTGACAAGTACACTCTTGCTCATGTGGGGTTCAACTTCTTGAAGTTGTGGTCTGAGAGCACCCTGCAAGTGCTTGGGGAAGGGGTAGAAGCTGATTTTGAAATTCAAGTAGTTGGTGAAAAACAGCTTCTGAGACACCATATAAACTTGGATTTCTATTTATTTGCCTCACAACTTCTTATGGCACTTATTGTGAGACGGCACTGCTTTATGCACCTTATTAATTCATTTAATCTTACTAACAACCCTATTAGGTAGTTGCTATTAATATCCCCATTTTACAAATGAAGATAACAAGAAGCAGAGAGGTCAGTTCACTTTCTCAAAGTCACACAGCTTAGTAATTGGTGGAGTTGGAATTTAAATCCAGGGGTCTGGCTTCATAATGCATGTGTTTCTCAACATGAGAATAATGGAAAATTGGTGAGATTTCAAAATCTGATGCCTTGAGCACTCCCTGAAGAGACAGGTTAAGTCCATAATAATGATCAAGACTATTCTAAGGGTTCCAGACCTGTCCAAATAATGAACTGAATTGGCATCAAAATGGTCTGGACAGGTCTGGAACCCCTAGGGTATTCTTGGTCGTTAATGTGGAATTATTCTGCTAGTTTAGGAAATTCTCAAGACATCTGACTTTGAAATCTCATCACATTTCCATTTCTCTCATGGTTTAATTGTAGATATTTGGGGAGAAGACTTTCATCTCTTCCATCAGCAAAGTTGATGCCAACATGGAAATGCTCTTATTCGAACTGGCCTAAGTGTTCAGACGTATGAGAAAAAGATAGGGCAGTTTTTATTTTGATTTCCAGTATTCAAAATGGATGTGAGACCCAAGGAATGTCTGCTACCTGATAGGGCCTGGAGCATGATTTCAGCTAAACGATGTAGCAAATGAAGAGTTAATTCGGGTTTTTCCAAGTAGTCTGTCATATCTCTTCTTTTGCCTTCCTTCTAAATACCAAAAAATCCAGACAAAGGTAGCAATTTTCTCGTGCCAGTCACCGTCATTTGTGTTCATCTCACGTCCTCGCTCTTTCCCAAACAAGGGGGAGCAGTGACGTCCATTCCCCATCACCCTAGGATCACACTACACATCACGGCCACTGACTTCTGGCTTCCCCACTGTAAAGCAACTTCCAGAAGATGTGCTCTGCGGGGCTGGGAGAAGGCCCCCTGCAAGGGCTATTTTACTGGGCTGTGTTCTGTGACAGCATGATCCATTGGCTGTTCTTTGGAAGACGATATAGTAAAAAGAATTGGCCCCTGCTGGTGCTTAAAAGGTGCTGGAAGGGGAGTGTTAATTTATTGCTAATATACACTGCATTAAAAATAGAAAGAAAAATGTCTTTTGTTCCCACTTTGCCTTTTGGTGCTCAAAAACCAGGGCAGGGGGTGGGGAGACCTAATGGCCATCATTAGAGGTCAGGGTTTGGTCACAACTAAAGCCTGTACCGCTGGGCTGAGAGGCAGGGAAAGAAAACCTTTGTTCCATGCATGTGTGGAGGCTTCCTGAAGAAAGAGGTCTTCTGCAGAGTCCAGGAAACACTTGCTACACTAATGTTGGGCGTGTTTACTTCCTGGATCTGGACCTGCGGAACCTGCATTTGCACCTCCCGCCAGTCCACCTCATGCAGCACTAATGGGCTCCAGAAACCTTTAGTGTGCTAGGTCTGCTGGCGACAGGCTCGGGATTCCCAAGAGCTTGCTTCAGGGCTCTGGAAACAGTCCGGGAGAGAAGAACAGCCCTTTGGAGAGGCATCCAACAAATAGCCTTTGGATCAAACACTTGTGGACTCGAAGTGGTCAGACAGGAACAGTATTTAAGGGAGATGCAAGGAGGCATTTGCAAGATTCAGAGTTGATTTTGTCCCATACTTGGGTATTTTTAAAAGCTGCTTATGGGTGTTCAGGCCCTGAGAAACAAGTATACCCAAAGGGGAAGATCGACAGAATGAGAAGGCTCACCATATCTTACCGTGAGATATGACTCTACTGTGCACTCTGAGGCTCGTGGGCTCAGTCACCAATTGCTTCCTTCCATACCTGGTAGTACAGGGTAAACCGTCCCTCATTTTGAGGAAGCTAGTAGATCCTCTGGGAATCCGGCTTGGCTGCTGTTGGTGTTAGTTTCAGTGATTAAGTAATTTAATTAACGTATTTGGAGTTTCTGCCGCCTTTAATAGAATATGCCTTTATAAAAACTCCTATGAGTTAAGGCAAATGTTTATGTGGAAATAGCCTAAAATTGCCTCCCTGGCCAACTTGGAGGAGGGAAATGATAGTAGCCTGGATCTAGCTACCTATACTGCTCTTTGGGGGATTCCAAAATATATGATTCCTTTTCCCAGAGAAAAATTGACAGTAGCCCCCCTTATCTGCAGAGGATATGTTCCAAGACCCCCAGTGGGTACCTGAAACCATGGGTAGCACCGAAACGTATGTTTACTATGGGTTTTTCTAGCTATACATACCCGTGATGAGTTCGATTTATAAATTAGACCCAGTAAGAGATTAACAGTAATAACTAATAAAATAGAACAATGATGACAGTTACTGAAACAAAAGTTATGTGAATGTGGCCTCTCTCTCTCTCTCTCTCAAAATATCTGCACTCACCCGTCTTGTGATGGTGTGACATGATAAAATGCCTACGTGATGACAAGAAGAAAGGTGAATGGCATAGATACTGTGACACAGCGTTAGGCTACTGCTGACCTTCTGAGCATAGGTCAGAAGGAGGGTTAGCTGCTTTCTGATTGCAGTTGACTGTGGGTAACAGAAACCCTGGGCAGTGAAACCGTGGATAAGGAGGCACTGCTGTTAAGTGTATTTTTCTTCACTGACTCCCTCACTGTTCTCTTCCCTCCCTCCCTCTTCTCAGCCCTTCCAATTTATCTAAATCTGCTGGAAATGGACTAGTCTAAGCCCTAAATGAGAAAAGTGCGGTGGATGGAGTGGTGGGTGAGAGAGGCAGTGGGGAGAAGAAGCGGTCTTCCCCACGGGGCCTGGAAGCTTCAAGACAGTTGATTTCTCAGCACTAAGTGTCCCTCCTCTGGCCTACCCACTCGAGAGTGACCCCCTTTCAGTTTAGTCATGTTGTGTGTTCTCTGCCTCAGGTGGAAAGGTCACCCACCCACCCTCCCCGAGACGTCTCCCTGTGAGTGGGCCCTTGGCTCTTCCTTTGGGCTGGGTTCCCCGGCTTTGCATAAAACCGTGTGTTTTATGACCCAAAGACATCACTGTAAGCCTGAAGCTGAGTAAGAAAGCTGTGTGTTCTGGCCTTTGGGTAGTAAAAGGGGTAGGGGTAAGATGAGGCTTTAGGGTGAAAAGTGATACAACCAAAAAATAAAAATAAAAATTAATACGGAATAAAGACTATACTTAGATTTGTTATTTTTATGTCCTACAATCAGCAACCACAGCTAAAACCTTCCTCCTCTGGTAATAAAAATGTGATTGTCAATCACTGCTGGGAAAAATACATTTTTTTGTGGCATTATATTTCACAAAAAGTCTGAGTGACCTTTGAATCTTAAATTGCAGCCAGGCTAATGTGGCCCCAGTTATACAAGTCTGTTCTCCTTTTCATCTTGTCCCCCCTTCCTTCCCGCAGAAATAAAATGGTCCAGATCTGCTGCCAATTCAGGTATGACATTAATCAAAAACCCAGTAGAAATGAGAAAATCATTCCAGCAGCAGGCAAGTCTTAGAGCTGTGAGCCAGGACATCCAAGTTTGCCTCTCAACTTACTTGAAACCCACAAAAAAACCTTGTTTAATCAGAACCTAATACCAGAGCCAGGCGGGTTCTCATGGGTAAATATATTAACTCGTGTTTGGCATCAGTGTCACTCACCACCCCCGACCACCCCCACTCTAGAAAGAGCAATCTGTCTTTCGAAACTGTTTAGTTTGTACAGATTATATATAACTTCCATTTCATATATTTGCGTTTGGTATTTCTGTGCCTCTTATACTCATAATTGGGGACACACATGGATGGCACTGAGAGAGGAGTTCTTAAAGATTTATCACAGCAGAGGAAGGAGCACAAAGAAAATGGTAAAACAGCTTCCCAGGAAGATGATAAATTGGGTTGGTAGAAAAATCAGCTTTATTTTCCCGTTTTTCCCTATGATACACATGAGATGTGGAGCTAATTATGATCACTCCAAAGCTTATAGCAATGAAAGGGATAGAATGTTTGAATCCCCTTGGTCCTGGCTGCCCTTAGCAACCACACTTAAAGGGCTCCAGTGTGGAGCATTTAACAACTGTGATCAGGGCCAGCCCATGAAATGAGCTGGTGGGGGTTTTGTCACCAAAGTATTTCTGTGGGGGGAAATTCAATTCTGAGCCAAGACAACTGGTCAACTGCAGCTCTGTTTCTCTCTGGGATGCCGAATAGGTCATAGTAACCTCAGTACAACTTGGATTTCTCATCTGTAAATGCAGCAGGATTCTATTTGAAAGTGACTAAGTTCCTTACATTGGAATTATTCTAGGATTTTGGAGTAGAAAAACATTTTCATTGACCTAATTTTTCTTCTAGGGACATGTAAATAAAGTTAAATGTGACAATTCAGATGGCCTCTCTCTGGGCCACAGATAGAATGTCGGGTAGATGAACTAGTAAGTAGTTTGAACCTTTTGTGGGTTATGGGTTCCTCTCAGAATCTGATGAAAACTCTCGATCCTCTCCTCAGTAAAACCACACATATGCCCATTTATGCTCATGTTGTATGCTGCACCAAGGGTGGCGGGTTCCAGATTCCAGTTAAGCACTATCAGACAGGGGGTGCCTGGCTGGCTCAGTCGGTTAAGGGTTTGACTCTTTGATTTTGAGTCAGGTCATGATCTCACAGTTCGCTAACACCACAGAGCTATTTGGGATTCCCTCCCTCCCTCTCTAAACAAACAAACATTAAAAAAAAAAAAAAGGGGGGGGGCACCTGGGTGGCACAGTCGGTTAAGCGTCCGGCTTCAGCCAGGTCACGATCTTGCGGTCCGTGAGTTCGAGCCCCGCGTCAGGCTCTGGGCTGATGGCTCAGAGCCTGGAGCCTGTTTCCGATTCTGTGTCTCCCTCTCTCTCTGCCCCTCCCCCGTTCATGCTCTGTCTCTCTCTGTCCCAAAAATAAACGTTGAAAAAAAAAAAAAAAACTACCAGACGGGAAGGGCACCTGGGTGGCTCAGTCGGTTGAGCATTTAGCTTGTGATTTCAGCTCAGGTCATGATCTCAGAGTTGTGGGATCAAGCCCCCTATCAGACTCTGCACTGAGCATGGAGCCTACTTAAGATTCTCTCTCTGTCTCCCTTTGCCCCTCTCCCCAGCTCTGTTTCTCAAAAAAAAAAAAAAAAAAAAAAAAAAAAGCACTACCAGACAGGAGACGTTTTAAAACCTTACTGAAGCAGTAGAGGTCTGTAACTCCATTATACAGCTCTAGGCTGTGAAATCATTTTAGCATTTACTAGTTCATTAGGCACTTTAGCTTCCAAGATCATTGCAGGCCAGAGGTGAGGGACAGCCCTCAAAACACCTACTCACTCTCTTTCCAAGGTCTTTTCCACTTTACTTTCCTCCTGGGTTATACCCCAGTAACATTATATTTCACAAATACATATTAACACCTACTATGTGCCAGACATATACATTTAAAAAAATAATGTATGTAATACTAACAAAAACCCCTTACAATAGATAATATTGTCATTCCTGTATTGCAAGTGAGAAAACCAAGTCCCAGAGAAGTTAAATAGTCAAATTAGTGAGTAGTAGATCTGGGTTTTGAAGTTATCAATCTGGCTCCGGAGTCTGTGCTGTTAAGCGGTATGCCTGTTTTGAAAGCGTTTAGGTAATGGAGGCTTAAAAACAAAAAACATTCTGTGAAAATTCTTCAGTACTTATAATTTGTACATATTTATATATGTATGTTATACTTCAATTTTAAAAATTTACTTTAAAAAATTTATACTGGTTGGGAATCATTTTGGCAGCCAAAAAAAAAAAAAAAATCTCATAAATGGTGGCTTAAACCTAATGGGGTATTTATTATTTAACAAGGAGGTGGGTGGTCTCAGAGTTGATCTGGCAGTTTGGTGGCATTTCACTGACCCAGAGTCCTTCTACTCTCCCTCTTGCCCATTCTCAGTGCTCTGGCGAAGTCTCTCCTCCTGGTCACAAGATGGCTACTAAGCCTCCAACTACTACGTCTGCATAGGAAGGGGTGGACAGGAAAGGAGGTCTCTTCACAAACTTCTCTCCGTTTGTAAAGCTCCCCAGCAGATTTCCCGTTAGTCTCATTGGTCAGACTGAAGTAAAATGGTCACCTTTGTATAAGGGAAACCAGAGAAGTGAGTCTCTGACTTTTCCAGGCTCTTTGGGCAACGATGGAGAAGGGAGAAGGGTGAGAATGAACATTGGGTATCCCTCAACAGTGTCTGCTACACAGTCCCACGACACCTCTACACTGAGAGAAGACGAGAGGAACAGAAGTGAAGGGAAAGCCTTCTTTGAGATCAAAAGTAGCCAATTACTGTTTTTCTCTAGATCATACACAAAAAAGCCTCACAGTGATCCCTTCAGAGGAAAGTGTAGAATATAGCTGATAGTGAAAACCGTTTGAAACAGCAGATTTCAAAGTCTCTCCCATCAAATTGCGGGGATGGCCCCTTAACCAATGGCTTAATTCGAATCTTTGAAAAGTGACCATTTCATTATCTTCCTTAATGGAGTATGCAGCAAATTTAGTGTGTCTCCCAGACACCAGGCTAAATTTAGCCAGATGGTGCAAGTTGTCCAGTCTCCTATTTCTTGTGCGTTTTTAGCAGTTTGAATGCCTAAAGGGAGTGCCATTCTGGTCAGAAGAGAAGAGGAGTTGGTTAAGTGGTCTTGCCCTCAGCTTTGTGTCTGGGTGGTAATGAGCCTTCCCCTGTTCACGTTATCTACTAAATTCCTTAAAATTCACGTCTGGGGTGGGGGGACCATTCTTCTGCAGCTTTAAAGAAGCCTATCACCGCAGCATTCGGTTTGTGGGGTTTTGTCGTTAAGTTCACCCAGAAGATGTTGAGACAAGGATTCTGGTATAAATAGTTTCTTTGGGTGATGAAGGAGACTGTAAGGAAGCGAGGAAGTGAGACAGGGAAGGGAAGGTAGCAAACCAAGGGTGTATTATGAAGTCAAACACCATGTTGGTTGAGTAGAACTTGATCTCACAGGGAAATTCTGGGGAGACAGTGTAAAACACACACCTGAAGGTGAGAGAACTGGGGTATTTATACACCACTCTTCAGTATTTTTGGAGGATGACTCCTTCCAAATCAGGTTCATTCCCTGGTACTTCAGTCCTGCCACATCGGTGCCTAGACAAATTTGGCCTCAATGGCTAGAGATAGCCCTCCCACAAAATGTAGTTGGCATTTGGAAGTGAGGAGAGTAAAAGGATGCAGGTTTCTTAAAATAGAAGGATAGACCTGAGCAAGACTTCAAATGTCATAAAATCCAGAGCTCTATGTTCTTCCTCCTCCCCATTTCATAATCAAAGTAACTGTGGTCCAGACAGTTAAGGTCTTACACTTGCCCAGTGGCTGGGCTGCAGTGACAACACAGTCCTCTCCCCTTTTTATCTTAGAGTTCTTATCCCTGCCATGTTATTCACAAACCGGGGGGCGGGGTACTTAAAATAATAAGAGGTTATCGTCATGAAATTTAGAAAATAATTTTTGTTTGTGTTAGTATTAGTGTGTGATTATTAAGAAAACATAATTGTTCAAATTAATAAATTGGTTATGGGACAAAGTAAAAATAATCATGAGGCGCCTGGGTGGTTCATTTGGTTAAGTGTTCAACTCTTGATTTTGGCTCAGGTCATGATCTCACTGTTGTGAGATCAAGCCCCTCCTCGGGCTCTGTGTGGAGCCTGCTTAAGATTCTCTCTCTCCCTCTCTCCCTCTCTCTCTCCCTCTCTCCCCCTCCCTCCCCCCTCTCCCCCTCCCCCTCTCTCCCCCTCCCCCC
>NW_024420490.1:3915733-3956479 GCF_014898765.1 Herpailurus yagouaroundi | reverse complement strand
CCCTCCCTCCCCCTCTCCCTCTCTCTCTCTCTCCCTCTCTCCCTCTCTCTCTCCCTCCCTCTCTCCTCTCTCTCACCCTTGCCCTCTCTCTCCCTCTCCTGATCCCTCTCCCCTGCTTGCGCGCTCTCTCTCTCTCAAAAAAAAAAAAAAAATCACAAACACTCTTTTCTCTGCACATATTCCTCCTGGGCATTAGATGATCTTCCTGCAGCTGTGAACAAGGCTGTTCTCAGTTCTGGGTTCTGCTTTGCCCTTTGGATAATCTCTGAGCTCTTCTGTGTAAGACTATTTAAATACAAGACACCATGTGATGTAGCCAGCCCCATCCTCTTGTAACACTTTTGGTGCTTCTTAAAAATGCAATGAGGAAAGAATTTGCAAAGTCCCACAGGGAACTGGAGAAAACTTTCAGGTAAAGCTCTCAGTAGGAGAGTGTTTAGGAAAACCTTAAGGACAAAGAAGGCTCAGCTTCACAAGGAGTCCTGAAGTGAACCGCTTGGCCAGTTGTTCTCTGGATGCTCTATTCTCTGACCCATGGAGGCTGCTCTTCACCACTTCTGGGGGCTCCTGGGGCCCTTCCGGGTCTCTGCCCTCTTCTGATTTTCCTATCTTTTCTCTAATCTTCTTACCCAACTTACCCATTTCTCCTACACTAGGAAGGACTTAATTCTGGGTCAGAGATCAAAAGAATTGGAGCAGAAGGAAAGTGAATGGCATAATTTTATAAAAGTGTTTGGATTCACCTCTCACTGTTAAGTAGGTTTGATATCTTTGTACCCAGAGGTTCATGGCTGGATTTTCCAAATGAAACTCTTTAGAAGACTCTTCTGCAGCTTCTTCCTTTTGCTTAAATGGTAAGATAATATGCATAAGGTAAAGCCTAAAACTTTCAGGTGTATAGCACACTTTTAACAAAGTGAGCACAGCCATGCAACTAGCACCCAGCAAAATGCTTCTTAAATGCTTCTTCCTTTTGCTTTGTTGCTCTTCCCAGTCATTACCAACATTCTCAAAATAAAGATAATCTGTTACCATAGGTTAGTTTTGCATATTTCTAAACTTTATATAAATGGAAGCACACAGCATGTATTCTTGTGTCTGGCTTCTTTTGCTCAAGTTAGGTCTGTGAGGCTTATCTACAGTGTCGTGAGTAGCAGTAATGTATTTCCTTTTTTGTTGTTGGTAGTATTCAGTCGTATGAATCACCTGCAAGTTGTCTGTCCATTTGGGTCCTTTGCAGCATCTTAGTACTGAATTTCAGAAGGCCGTTGGGATGGGATGGGATCATAATTATAGATTATTTATGTCTCAAAACGTACGTCAACTGATTGACAATGGTCAGTCAAGCCTATTTATTTAGTTAACGTGTATATGGAGCTTACCATGTGTCAAACACTGACCTAAGTACTTTATAATTATGAACTCATTTAACTTTCAAACCAACATGTGGAGGTAGGTCACTAGTATTACTCCCATTAAACAGATGCAAGAGCTCAGGGGAGTTGCCTAAGGTCACATAGCTAATATCCAGAAAAGAAGAAAGTTCTGGCCAATGGAACTAGCTTAGATCATGTTCTCGACTGTGCCTCTTGTATATACTTCTATTATAGCCCCCAGAAACTGTAGCATATGTCTGTATTTACCTGCCTTTCTGCTCCTCTAGACTGTGAACTTGAGTGCAGCATCTGTGTCTTATCCTTGCCAGTGTTGGTTCAGTGAATGAGCCAGGGGCTTTGCTGAAGTAAATGCTTGCATGAGGAGTGAGTTAGTGTGGGGCAATGAGCTCACGGGCACCCTTTCTTAAGGTGCCTGAGATTTCCTTATATTTTCCTGGTGAGAACTGAGGGAACAGGATCTGCGAGCAGATAGGAAGGAGAAAAGAAAAGAGAAAAAGAAATGATGTGTATTGTAAATTGCTTGTACCTTAACCATGCAAACTGCTCAAAAACAGTTTTTATCACGTAAACCAGAGGAGAGAGTGAATAGAGCCTAAAGCCGTGCTGTCCAGTAGAAATATAGGGTGAGCCCTGGGCGTGGTTTTTAAATTTTCAAGAAACCACATTTACAAAAGTGAAAAAGAAGCAGGTGAAATTAATTATAATTACACATTTTATTTAATCCAGTATATCCAAAACAGTATCATTTCAAAATGTGATCAGCGTAAGAATTACTGATGACGTATTTTAGAATCTTTTTACTTGGTCTTTGGAATCTACACAGCTTAACTTGGATCAGGCATATTTTTTATTAAAGATTTTATCTTTAATTTTTTTTAATGTTTATTTTTGAGAGAGAGAGGGAGAGAGCGAGAACAAAAGTGCAAGCGAGCAGGGAGGGGGCAGAGAGAGAGAGGGAGACACAGAATCCAAACAAGCTCCAGGCTCTGAGCTGTCAGCACAGAGGCCGATGTGGAGCTGGAACCCACGAACCATGAGATCATGACCTCAGCCGAAGTCAGCGCTTAACCAACTGAGCCACCCAGGCACCGCAAAGATTTTATCTTTAAGTAATCGCTACACCCAACACAGGGCTGGAACCACAACCCTAATATCAAGAGTTGCACGCTTCATCAACTGAGCCAGGCGCCCTGGATGAGGCATATTGAAGTGCTCAACAGCCACCTGTGACCAGAGGCTACTGTACCTTGAGCCTTACTACTCAAAGTGTGGTCCTTGGAACGCGGCAACATTACCAGAAGTTTGCTGAAAATCTCACAATCTCAGGCCCCATCCCAGCCCTACTGAGTCAAAGTCTGCCTTTTAAAGAGCTCCTGGGGTGATTTGTTTGCATATCAAAGTTAGAGAAGGGGACCTAGTGATCAGCTGCATCGAGAGGGTATTTTGTAATGAATGGCAGATAACAGCTCCCTGAATCACAACCATGGGGTCTCTCATTAACACTTCATTTGTTTGCTTCCCTCTTTCTCTTTTCCCTCTCTCTCTTCCTCATTTCCTTCCTTCCTTTCTTGCTTCCTTCCCTCAACTGGTTCCCACATTAAAAAGAAGACTTTTTCCATCTGCTGCTTCAGTCAAATGACAGTGCCAAGCTATTAAATTCTGCCAGCTCATCCTTTGTGAATGAAGGGAAGTGGATTCAGCCGCAGCCCTATCTTTCTGCCATTACCCTGTATGAAATGTCCTTCAATTAGTATGTGCTGGGTCCCCTGCAAGACCCCCTGCTGGTTTATGTCACTTGTGCATTCACCTCATTGGTTACCAAACATCCCTATTATTAAGCCATTAAAAGCCAGGCTTGTTCACCTGCCAGCCCTTTAGTTTCCTTTCCCATCTCCTGGACGATTTTTCCCAGATGGGATTTTAGTGATTCTCTCCACATCCCTCTTCTTTTTTATCTTGCAGGAATTTATTTCCTCTGTAGCCCTCTCTTCTTTCTCTCCCATTCTCTTTCTCTGTCCCCTTCTTCCTCCCCTAACAGAGTGTGCAATCTTTCTGCAGTTTTTTAATACCACTCTCTCCCCAGGAGAAGGTAATTACTTTGTTGAGAACAGGTTGGTTATAGCCGTGTGCACATTCACCCAGCTGAAGCCTCGTCAGCAAGGCTGTTTCCGGCCCCCGCTGGCTCAAGAGACATTTGGCAAGCCATCGCTTTCCAGCCCCATCCAATTGTTTCTGCCAGTTTGATGAAATTGCAGGGCGGGTTGCAATATTGGCAATTTGAAAGTGGATATCGCATAGGATTACAGAGTCATATTTTGAAAACTTGTTTTTGTATATTTTGTCCACCTGTATGTTTTTAGAGAGCAGCGAGATGTAATTTTAGCAGTGTGTGTGTAGTATTAAGCTTGAATTTTCAGAGACACAATTGGGATGAAGACAGAAATGCTCAGCCTGTGGGAAGGTGCTTTATTTTCAAATTGACATTTCACCAAGGGGGCGATGGAAGCTTCCCATTTTGCTCTCCTTGTTCTGGTATCTCCTGTTGCCGATAGCAGGAAACGGCCAGCTATTCTGGTGAGCCAAATCCACCAGCCTACTGTTTTTGTACGGCCAGTAAAGCTAAGAATGGTTTTTACATTTTTAAATGGATGCAAAAAAGTCAAAAGACAAATATTTCATGACACCTAAAAAGGATATGAAATTCAAAATTTCAGTGTCCATAAATCAAGTTTTCTTGGCACACGGCCGCACTGTTCATTTATGTATTGTCTGTGGCTACTTTCCCACTGCATTGGCAGAGTTGAGTGGTCATGACAGATGGTCTGGCCTGCAAAGCCCCAAATATTTACTCTCTGCCCCTCTACAGGCTTTTTTGACTGACCCTTGATCATAAGGCACTAGTTCTCAAGTTGGGCTGCATCTTGGGGAGCTTTAAAAATGACAGGTGCATGTGTCCCACCCCTAAAGGTACTGATTTAATTGTTTGGGATGTATCCTAGAAATTGATCATTTTAAAAACTCTAGGTGATTCTGCTTTGCAGCAAAGGTTTAGAACCACATGACCCAGTATAAGGAGATGTAAAACTTGATTCACTCATGACGATTTGAGGACCTAAAAAGATACTCCCTTACATAACATGGAAATACTAACTCCCTTTCCTTTCCTTGCTCTATCAAGCTGTTTCTGATTCTTGCTTGCTTGCCTAGTTCTGATTTCATGTCTTTTCCCTATCTGAACGTCTTTCTACCACACGTTTCCAAACGCCATTGAAGAAAAGTAAGGAAAACAAGGTTAAATGTTGGTTGCTTCTAATTTTAGGACCACCTCCTTGGGGCTTCGACTGGGAATTCATGGCTCCTGTGGGTAGAGCCAGGTCATGGTAGCCGTTGAATGCCTAGCCGAGAAAGTCCCTTCTTCCTTGATCATCTGGCAACATTCTACTTACCCCTCTTCCAACAAAAAGCTTAAGAATTGACTTCTTAATGAAACTCTTCCTGCCTGCCCCGCTCCTCACTCCAGACCTGGTAGAACTGCCCCATTCAGGCTTTGTATCCCCCTGCAACTCTCAGAGACTTTGGCTCTAGCAGCTGAAGCGCCAACTGGCATTTACTGGTTTATATGCCTATCTCCCTCCACTAGAGTGTTGTTTGTTTGGCAGTAGGGCCATGTCTTATTAGTCTCTGTGGCCCTTGCTCCCAGCATCATGCTTATTATCCAGCAGGTGCTCAAGAAATATTTTATAATGAAAGAAAAAGGAAAAAATGAAGCTTTGTTTTTTGGGGGCAGTGTGGTGTCTCCTGAAATGCTGTCACTGATACCGTAAGGTGCAGGTTGGAGACATAATGTATTCTTATGTATTCACTGAAAGATGAACCTCTGGCTTTGGCAGAAAGCTTTGGTGGAGAACACTAACATGGCAAGGCAAGTCATAGGGATCTTTATTGGATGATATCAGATGGGATGAGCCACCACACTGAAGACAATCGGGACTACTCCAGGGGTGGGTTCACCAGGGGTCCATATTATCCCCACTGGAAAGTCTGTATTGCTCAGGAGAAATTCTTAGCAATTACTTGTTTAAAAAAACTCAACTGGAGACTTGCCCATCCTTTGGTTTGAACCAGACCTCTGGATTCCAGCTCAAATGGCCGACTTGCCCTCTCTCTGAATCTTCATCTCTCTTTACTTCTTTATTCTCTCTCCTGTCCACTGGCCTAAAAACTATACGATGGGAGAGATTATGTCTCTTAATTAGCCACTGCATACCTGTACATAGCATGGTGCCCAACACATAATGCCTATGTGATAAATAATTGCTGAATGAATGAAAAATGAATCTGCAAAACCCAGAGCTCCAGTTTCTTTCATGTACTGGTGTGGATCATGGTGTTCAACCATCCAACATCCAGACCACTTCAACTGATGAGTCTATAGTTCAGGTGTTCTTAACCTTGGATCTACTGACACTTAATTGGTCCTTAGATAGAATTTAAGGAGACTACGACTGCATGGAAAAAAAAAACACCTCTTTATTTCTACTGACTTTTAACTGAAATGTAGCTTTTCCTTCAATAATAAATGTAGGTAAGAAACCACAGTAGTGTATTAGCAGGACCTATGATTTTGTTATCATTTGAATCCTTTATGCTAGTCAGCAATTCGGAATTATTGTAGTAATTATACCTGCCACTAGATTGTGTTATTTATTAATAAAGAAGCACACATACTATGTCATAAATTTATTGAATGACCAGATTAATCTTAATTAACCTGAATGAATGCATTAAAATTATAATGATGTCATATCCAAGTAACTGTACTCCTTGGTAATCCTACACATGTTATTTTATACATTTAAAAATAGTCCTAGAAGGGGTCCTTAGGCCAAGGAGCCCACACTGCCAAGGGAGCCCATGGTACAAACAAGGTTAAAAGCCCTTATCTACTTCTCGTTAGATAGAACACATATCTAGTTAGATATGTGGATCCTCAATAACTCAATAATGAGTTTGTAAAAAGAAATACACGTTTTTAGGTATCTTATACTTCAATAAAATGTTTTTTTAAGTTTATTTTGAGAGAGGGAGAGAGAGCAAGCGAGCAAGCAAGCACACATGCACACATGAGCAGGGAAGGGGCAGAGAGAGAATCCCAAGCAGGCTCTGTGCTATCATGGCTAATTCCGACGTGGGGCTCAGTCCCACCAACTGTGAGATCATGAGCTGAACTGAAATCGAGTCGGATGTTTAA
Source organism: Herpailurus yagouaroundi (assembly GCF_014898765.1). Classification (NCBI taxonomy): domain Eukaryota; kingdom Metazoa; phylum Chordata; class Mammalia; order Carnivora; family Felidae; genus Herpailurus; species Herpailurus yagouaroundi. Next base: position 3,949,831 of record NW_024420490.1, on the reverse strand, counting down.
CCGACTGAGCCACCCAGGCACCCCAATAAAATGTGTTTTAAATTGGCCTGAACCAATCACGGCAATCCCATATCAGTAATTAATTTCAAAAAGGATATAGGGCCCAGTCTGGGCTGATGAAATGTAGGAAGAAATTCTGCCAGGGGGACTACAAAGGCGACATGGAGAGAGAATCCCCTCTTGGTTTGCCCTTTGTTGTGTCTGCATGTTGCGCCTGGAGTTGTTCTGGCCGTTTCACAGAGGGGGACAGAGCCAAATCGAGCTGGAGATGTGGCATCATGTGCTTGGAGTCCATCCCGCCTCTGGACGCTTGGAATTGGACTAATATATTTTCTCATTTTTAAAATCAGTTTGAGACCAATTTTCTGTTACTTGCAGTCCAGTGCATCCTTACTGATACGTAGATATGAACACAGGAAGGGGAGTTACCTTCTTTAAGCCCCATTCTTTGATTTACACCATGACCTCCAAGAGTATTTGGCTTCTTATTGTGTCTGTTTGAAACCTCAGGACATGATTACACTGTCATTGTGTGGTCTGAGCATGAGTAGCTCATGATCTTCTCTTGGTACATGCTTGGACAGCTGCTGGTTGGGAGGTGCACACGTTAACTGTTGCTGTGGAGCTTTTACTCCAGTCTTTGAGTCCTGGCAAGGGAGGTGAAAGTACAGCAATTGTACCCGTTCCAGACACAGAGAATACCAACACAAACCTGATTACTACTTCTGGAATTAATAAGAGCGTTTTCCTCTGATGCTGGCTGTAAAACACTTCCCGAGCATAGATGAGGGAAGAGTCTGCTACAGACACCCTCACAGATTCTGCTTCTACTGTGAGATGGTTGTTCAGCTCAGGAGCTGATTCCCTGCTGGCTGCTGATCTCCTATTCACACCTCAGTGCATAGAGCTTGGCCGACCACTTGTGGACCACACTCTGACTACACAAGTTGGCAGCTAACATGCACTGATAGGTTAGCTTGGGCCCTATTCACTATCCATTCAACTCCCTTTTGTGAGCTTAGCATTACCTAAAACTTAGATGTTCTTCTCTGGCCCCCGGGCTTGGAAAGCTGCGTGACATCCTCTAGCGTATCAATTGCATGAATCTTGTCAAAGAACCAACTTTTGGCTTCGTTGATTATGCTCTGTTTTATTCTCAGATTTTTGTCCTGAGCTCTAGTATTTTCCTTCCTTCTACTTTCTCTGGATTTGATTTGTTGTTTTTCTTTAACTCTTTGAAATGGAAACATAGATCACTGATTTGCAGCCTGTCTTTCCTACTACATGTATTTAAAGCTATAGTTTCCCCTCTATCCACTGCTCTAGCTACACCCATCAAGTTTGATATACAGTGTCTTTATCATTAATTCAAATGTTTTATCATTTCCATTGTGATTTCTTCTTTGACTCATGGATTATTTAGAATTGTATTGCTTAATATTCAATCAGTTGTGAACTTTCTAATCCTTTTGTTACTGATTTCTCGCTTAAGATCACTGTAGTCAGAGATCACACTCTGAATGATTTTCACCCTTTGAAATTTGTTGAAACTTTGACGAACCAGTATGTGGGAAATTTTGGTAAATGTTCTTGTGCATTTGAAAAAGAATGTGTGTTCGATTGTTGGGACTGCCCGCGTTTTGAACCTCTCTCCATATTTCATTACCGTTTTGTCTTTTTCCTCTTTTCAGACTCTAGCGTCATATCCCGTAACGTGACTTCCTGCTGAGTGCTCCCTGATATCCAACACTAAAGCTACCAAATACGTCTTCACTCACGTGTAGGTAAGTTGCATCGAATTTGGACAGCCACTGCCTTTTCTCTAGTTTTTAGGAGGCAATCAGAGGTGCTTGCTCTGTACTAGGGAGAATTAGCCTTAGCATTCAGACCTCGAAATGCAGCAATACCATGAGAAACCGCTTCACTTCCATAGAGGGTGATCCAAGTAAATATCCCCTTCCTTGATAAAAATACACTTATACGCATAGATACAGTTTCTGTCTGGAAGCAGGTGGCAGGAGTCACAAATGGCCGTGGAGAGGGTGGGCTGGAGAACCTGGGCTCTAGCTCATATATCACTGCCACATATGCAAGATGAACTGCACGTGGCAGCGGCCACATGGTTTCAAGTGCCTCTGGGTGGCTGTTACATTGAAACCTAAAGATAAACTGGAGTAAAGGTGGATCCTAGCTGTGATATTGTGAACCTGTGAATAGTGTGAGAAAGTATATGTCCACTGAGGCTTTAGGAAATATGTATGACCCTCCCTAGTCCCTTGCTGTTCCATATGAATCTATCTAAACAGTGATGCCTACTAAATACTTAGCTCACCTGACTCTGAAGGCTATGTAGACAGCTTTACCTCCATATATGTTTTCCACAATCAGAATAATTTAGGATAAAATATGCAGAAACTCTGAGTTAGTGTTGAAGAGAATCATTGGAAAAGAAAGACAAGAGAGCTGAAGTAAATGGCACAAGAGCGATGTTCTGCCTCTGGATGATATTAAGGAGACTGAGGCAAAGCAAACTAGGGGGTCAAAACTTCATTTCTATGGTGGTAGTAGTGGATATGGATGGAAGGCAGGTTCTCCATGTGCTTGACCATTAAGACCTCAGGTCAGAGTTAAATCTCCGTAATCCTGATTGAAGGGACTCGGGCAGGGTTTATGGAGAAATGGTTCTAAGTAGTCAAGGACTTTCCCTCCATGGTTGACACAAATTCACTTCTCCATACAGGTTCAGGGAGCAGTTAGTCAAGGGTTCTAGTGGGTCTTCCCTCTTGAGGGAGCACTAATGTGATGAACTACAGCCCCTGTTTCTGCAGTGGGACTTGGGACTGCAAATGGTCCTTGTTTTCTTCCTCTTCCTCTGTCATCTCTAAATTCTCTTCACCTGAAGCTCCTATCTCTGCTGGCTCCGTGGCTTGCCCAGTGATATGACCTAAACCCTTATTCCTGAGGAGTCTAAGCCCTGGTAACTATTCCCTTCCAGACTGAGGTTGATGCACTCATCTATTTGCAGTCTCCTCTGGACAAGGGAGTACCATGAGGTGCCCAAGCATATCATCTGGGTTTCATGTATATTCCTCCCTGGCCCCACCCCCTGCCACCATGTAAGAGCATCCTTACCTCCTCTTGCTGAGTAGGATCAATCCCTGCTGTAAGATGGTCGCTACTCTATTTGCCTGCTGAACCCAAGACACAGGAAGCACAGATAGTCCAAGTGGCGTGTTGCTGTATCCTCTGAAGGGGGTTGGGGTGGCAAGAGTGTGCCCCCTTTGGGACATCCTAATCAAGCAGAGCCCAAAGTTGAAGGGATGGAAAGCACAAAGTCCCCCACTGGGTCACCGGGAATAATGGCAGGTGGGATCACTCCTGCCTCCACTTCTTGGTTCACAGACCCCTGTACTCTTCCTGTGGGGAGCACAGTACCATACAGAGGTGTCTGAATCAGTGTGTATACCAAATCCTAGATGATGGCATTCTGTCCTTGCAGAGTCTTGCCTCTGAGCTGGCATTTCAGCTGTACCTTTAGCAGGCAATCCCGTTGCTCTATGATGGCCAGTTACATTCTGAACAGTACAGTATGTAATATAACCAGTGGATCCCATGATCATGGGCTCACTCGCTTACCTCTGGTGCTGTGAAATGAAGCATCCTGGTCAGACGCTACATTATATGGGACTGCATCCTTGTGTGTCAGGCATTTTGTAAGCCCTTGGATAGCAGAGCTGGCTGAGGTTCTGCAGACAGGAAAGGGAAAACTATATATGTGGAATGAATATCTGTTTCTGTGAGAATGAACTGCTGGGTTTTCCAGAGTGGAAGTGACCCAAATGAAGTCAACTGTTACCAAGTGGCCATCTGTCTCCTCAAGGAAAAGTATCATATTGGAGGCTCAACATAAGTCTATGGTGCTAACAGGTTGGACATCCTGAAGTGGCAGTAATAGATCCCTGTTGGGCCCGTGTGTGACCTCCATCTCTGCCCCTGTGGTTACTCTGTTGTTTCCATTGTGCCAATTCTGTGGTGGCCGATGACAAAGTCTGGATGCCATCAACCAGCCAACTGACTTTGTCTACTTCGTTGGCCACTGCCTCATCCATGGTAGGTGCTTTCTGGTGGGTGTTAACATGAGGATCACGGATCTTGATTCTTTGTACCCATTTCCATATATCCATCCACATGACACAATTAGTCACCAGGCTCACCGAAACATAAGGAGGCCAAGAATTGTATTCCAACTTAATATGCTTAGAAAACAGAGCAGGAAATATTTGGAGAATAGCAGTAATGACTGCCACAGTCCCCACTTATTATACTCTGTTAGAGAGGTCTCAAATCATGTTCTTTCTCTAATGTTGTACAGAGTTTTAGTGAAAGTAAATGTTTACTTATCGCTTTCGTTCTTCCTAGAATCCAAGCAATGTTTCCTTAGGGGTGGGTTAGAGACAGTGTAACTGTTGGGTTTTACTCAGAACACTATTCCTTTATGTTTTGTTACTGGTAAAAACATGTTATTCCTGGCATTTTCTGTCCTGTTTGGGAGGAGCTTTTTAAAAGCAGCTGTTCAATACTCACGCAAAGAGTCTTCTGGTGAGCCCACCCAACCAGTCTGTTGATCATGCCCATTCACATCCAAATCCCACTGAAATACAAGTCTGGCCTCCTACCACACTTATATTACTATTTATATATTTTTGGCCCTCGATTGATTCTCTCCCCAACTACATTACAAGCTTCTTGAATGCTGAGACTGTGTCTCCTTTCTCTTTATAGCTCCTGTTCCTAGGACAATATCCTAACCACATAAAATGCTTTATAATACTTGTCACTAGTGACGAAGTGATTCTAGAAAGCAAACAAAACAGATTTAATGACAAAGATAGCCACCCATGCAAATAATGCAAGGCAAACAGTCCTCAAAGGATAAATAGGACCTAGAATGTTTTTTCCCCTGGGGCACCCACTGATCTGATTTGTGTGCTCTGACCTCTAGCAAATGGAACTTCTGTGTGTTGAGCCCTGCAAGTTGGAGGGCCTGGTTGACATTTTATGTGGTGAATGTTCAGAGGATTGCAGCTCCTCAGGAAGGCTTTATTGAATCTGTACCCCAGAAAACAGGACAACCTTCGCTAAGTCTCTGTCAATTAAAAGAGGGTAACCATTTTATTTTATGTGCAAGACCTTAAGCTGCTCATGGCAACATGTTCAAGTTGAAAAAGTCCATCTCAGGGCCCTTGCTTCTTATCTCTATCCCTTTCCCTATTTGAACTTTCACCCCAACCCAGAAGCAAAAATCGAAATGCCTTCTATTTGGGGGAAACCAAGAAATTGTTTTGATATTCTGTTTTATGACCCAAACCTATATATTACTGGCTGCCACAGGGTTATTTCCCCCTGCACACTCATCATTCATAGCTACAGGGGTGAAAATAGTCCAAAATGGTATGTAATGTCTGTTACACATTTAGATGCATAAATTTGGTTGTCAAGATGGTGATTTAATAGAAACTTATAGGTTCATTGTAGACTATTTTTAATGCCTAGAATTTTTTTTAAGTGTGCGCATGTGCATGTGTGTTGTTTTTATTTCTGTCTTCTTGGAAATGTTATTTCTTTGTTATATAGGCCTACTTTATTTATCATGGTCTGGACCTAACAAATTTTGGCAATAGACTTAGAGTAAATTAAGGAAAAAGCATTTATTCTCTTAAGAGTCAGGAAATAAAGCATTTTTATTTCATATCCATAATGTCAGCGATAAACCCAGAGTCTCAAGTCCTGTAACATTAGGCATGGAAGTTGACTGTGGGCTTTCTCATTTTAACATATTATTTCTTTGGGACTATACATCATTAACATTGGATTAGCCCCCTGAGAATTCATGCTGTTGAAAAGCAAAATTCATCGAAGTAAATTTTAAAGATCATATTGGCTTTATTCAATGATTCGTGAATCAGGCAGTATCCATCTAGCAGATAGAAAGGAGTTTCAAGGAGCTGTACAAAATGAAAGACTTTTGTAGGCAGAAGGGAGCAGGAACAAGGAAGTTATGCTAGGCAAAAAGCAGATTGGTTGTGGCAAAGTCACTTTCCTTTAGGGGACAACAGGGGTCTAGCAGGCAGGTTACCTACCTAGTAGGGACCAGGCGATTCCTGATTGATTGGAACAGGTTAAAACTATAATCAAGTTAGGTCTCGCCTGGTGATATGGGGCTTAGCGTAAGTGATTCCATTTTGGGCCTGTTGTCTTGTTTTTTTTCTTAAGTTTATTTATTTATTTTGAGGGGCGGTGGGGGTGCAAAGAGAGAAGGGGAGAGAGAGAGCATCCCAAGCAGGCTCCGCACCGGCATCACAAAGCCCGACGCAGGGCTCAAACTCACGAACCGTGAGATTATGACCTGAGCTAAAACTGAGAGTTGGACGCTTCACTGAGCCACCCAGCCCTACCCCCACCCCCGTTGTCTTGTTTTTAACAAGGTTTGTGCCAGTGTAAATTATTTTGAGTGTATTTTTAGTTTAATTTGAAATTTTTATTTAATGCTTTTTAAAATGTAGTATCTTTGTCTCTCATTCATGAGCTCTTGTCCTCCTCCTTGTGTTCCTTCTCACTCTGATGTTACTGATCCCCTCCACTAATTTCCTCACTGGTTTTGGAAGGAATTTTTTTTTTGTCTTTGTTAGGCTTTCAAGCTCCTGAAATCAGAGTTCAAATTTTTCATTCTCACGTAAGTGGTCTAGAATGAAAGTGAGGATATAAACTGTAAGATATTTTTCAAGTAATTTGAATAATTCTTTACTGGGAATTTAAGTTGTAAATGCCTTCACTACATTCTTCTGAAAGTAAGGTCAAGAATGAGTTACAATAACGAAAAGCTGACATTTCTGTGCAATGAAAGAGGCAATCATCATTTTTTGACATTGTGTTTAGTAATTCACCTTTCAGCAACTTTCAGGGCCATTCTTACCAGCTGAGACTAGGGAGAAGAGACATCAGCCAAGAATGCCACTAGAAATTGTGCTATTCATATCTAATCCTATTGACTGTCATCCCTGACTTTGGAAAACACCACCAAGTGCAAGATAAGCAGTCAGAATATCATAGAGCAGTGCTGTCCAAAGGAAGTATAATGTGAGCTACATGAGTAATTCACAAAAAATTTCCAGTAAACATGTCAAAAAAAAAAAAAAGAAAGAAAAGAGACAGGTGAGTGTAATTATAATAAGATATTTAATTTAACATGATATATCCAAGATATTCACCTTTCAATGTGTGATCAATATAGAAGTATTATATTGTGAAGTATATATAGAAGTGAGATATTGATATTCTTTTTGCCATAAGTCTTCAAAATGTGGTATGTATTTGTATATATCCAGAGTATCTCAATTTGGACTTGCTCCATTTCAAGCTTTCAGGAGCCACACCCAGTGGGTGACTGCCAGAGTGGACAAAGAAGGCATGGGGAGGAGCTCATCCAAAATGCTCTCTCTCTGACAGATAAGGACTCTGGAACCAGAGAGGGTACACTACTTGGCACGCTCACACTGCTGCATCAGAAAGCACGGCTGAAAAACAGATCTTCTCATTACCTCTCAAGGCCACTTTCTACTACTTCAAGAGGTTATTCTGATCTGAAATCTTATTGACTACCTCCCTCAAATCTCAATCTTATTTTGCCTCTGTAGTTTTCATCAAGAAAAAGAACGTTACAACAGGAACAAGAGGAAAAGACAGATTCCTCTGTGGGACCTCAGCGATGGTGTCATAGGGGACCCTCAGTTAAGAAGGGAGTGAAGGTGTGCCTGGAACTCATACAATACTATATGTCAGCTACACTTCAATTATTAAAAAAAAAAAAAAAAGAAAGAAAGAAAGTGTTCTTAAACACTTCACTACACACATGGAAAAAAAGAAGGAAGTGAAGAGATATTAAATAATATTTTAAAAGCCCCTATTTGTTTGAGATGAGTTAACAATCCCTAAGCCTAGTCAAATTATATCTGCGGTCATTGAAAGAACATGCAGAATGAGATTAGAGAACTGCTATTGGTTACCAGGAAAGTGATGGAGAAAGGGAGAAATGCTAGAGGATTGGCACATATCCAGATTTTCCAAGTGGAAAAGGCAAATGATACAGGTAGCAAATGTGTATATAGTACCTGCTAGGTGCCAGGTTCTGTTTCTGAGTGCTTTAGATAGGTTGATTCATCGATTCCTCACAACACCATTATGAGGTGAGCATTAATACTATCTTCACTTTTCCAGTGAGGAAACTGAGACACAGAGAAGTTAAGCAATCTGCCCAGGATATGGGCAGGGAAGTTTTTGAATTGGTATTACACTACACTTCTCACAGATGAAAGATTTCACTATCTGTCTAGTTCCCTGCCCTTTCATCCACCCTCTCCCCATGGCTGGGAATCATCTGATAGCTGTTTAAAAGTTCTTCAGCCGAAGCCAGGCTCTTGGGCAAGAGGTAACTTCTGTAAGAGAGGTCCTAGTTCAATGCTTTGGTAGTACACTATCATATTTTATGGGCTACCATCCCTCTCCCCTGACCTTATGCCTCAGTTCTGGGTCATGGGCCCTTTCTTGCAATATCCATCTGTAATTTAGGTATTGGAGTCTGTTCTTGGACCTGTTTGCAACTTGTGGATAGAAGATCCCAATACCCCAGGCTCCTCACTGTAGAGGTTTCACTGTACGAAACCTTCTCCTTGGCACTACTTACCTGCCAGTTCTATTCCATTACCTTTTGAGAGACTTCTGTGACACCAGTTGGTTTTGTCAAATTTTTGTGAGGGATTATACTCCCCAAACACCACGTTCCACATATTGGTCAAAACTTCCCCCCATCGCTCAAATTGCCCCCACTTGCCCGTCCATCCCAGCAACTGAGTCTAATTCCAAGATCAAGCCCCTACCCTCCTACTTTGCTTGGTTTTCTGCATTAGTGAAACTTTCCAGTTATGAGTGAAATGCCACAGTGTCAAGTCATTGAGCTGGACATTGGTCCTTGGAGAAATTATAAGTGTATTATTAAACAGTTGATTTAGAAGCACTTCACATGAAAAGTGATGATTAAGAAATCCTTCCAAACCCAAACTCAGTCACCCTTTCCCCTTTTTGGATAGTGGTATTAAAATGGACAGCAAGAAGAGCACCTTAGAGATAGTATATCTGGATCTCAGCAGTCTACTTAACAGGGCTATCATGATATTTTGCGGATGAGAAACTAAGAGTGTAGTCTGAATGGTAGAGCAGATATGTCAATTCATGTCTGGTCTTGAATGTCCATTCTGAGCTAGATCTCCAATACTGTCGTAAGGGTCTGCCTTTTGGTGAGGAGGAAAATATTTTTCTCTGTCCTTCAAGATTCTTCCAGCTTATCTAAGAATTAAGTTGACACGAGGCACATTGACAGGAGAAAATAAAATTTAATTACATACTTGCACAATGAGTTGTATATGTCATCCTGAACTAAGGAGGAGGGGGTAGGGGTCTGGGACTTAAAAGGGAAGGAAAGTAATTCAGAGGAAGCTGAAAAAGAGTAAATGGTAAACAAGTGTTTGTGAGCCATTCAGAAACAACAGGACAGAGAGATGAATGTTAACAAACAAAACCTTGCCTAATTCCTCCCTGTCTACCACCCCTAATTTATATTATAATGTAGTTATCAATGGTGATACCTCTCTTCCTAGAACAGATCCTTTATCTAAATTCTTTTAGGCAATCAGGGAGAAGGTCAAAGTTTCTTCCTGAGTCTTTGGGCCTTGATTGTTTTCAGCTCCAAGTAATCTGCCTGCCAAAGTGGCACATTTGGAGGCTTCTCACCCTTGGCGCCTACACTCTTAACCCTGGCCTTTTCTTCTTTTTATTAAACACTCTAATAAACACTTACGAGAAAAGCCCAGCAACTGTGTAGAAGATGCAGAGTAGAGACAAATAGATCCCATGGCCAATGGCACACTCAGAGAGTTCTCTACAAGCTGGAATGAAGGGTTAAAAATGAACAAGATTAAATGCACTAAGAATATATGTAAATGCATGTGCTTTTGTTTAAAAATTATACAGAAACCGTATCAAAGGGACAGGGGCTGACATTAGTATGGGGGGGGCGGAGTCTTAGGACCTTTGATTTATTATAAACTCCTCGTGAGTGAGAAATGTACATGACTGCCAAGTATTGAATGTGATCTTGGACTACATTAATTAGAGTATAATGGGAAGGCTAATTCTGTTGTATTTGGTACCTGCCAGACTCTGTCCATATGATTGTACTCACATCATGGCAGGCTGACAAACTGCAATGGATCTGAGACAGGCAGTCAGGGTGGAAAAGGGTCTAGAACTAATGCTCGAGCCAGGTGGTACTCAATTCTAGAAATTGCTAAATATTCAGGAATTTTTGAGCTGGTGATTAAACCCTTGGTGGCTTGAAATGGCCCATGGTGGGAGTATTTACACCATGGTAATTGGAAAATGCTAGACATCAGCACTTTTTACTTTCTAGACGGTGGGTTTGTCAGGACACCACTGTCGGTAACCTAATGATCTGAGGAACAACGATTAAAGACAGGTTGTTATATTCATTCAAGAAGAAAAAAACTCAAGGGGGGAAGGGTGAGGATTTCTGAGCCATCTTTAGAGAGTTGAAGAGTTTAAGTTTTTCTTTTTCAGTAAGTCAGAGCCCTGCTTCTCAAATAAGTCTCGTTTTACTCTAAGGACAGGACAGCTCCTGCGGCCTCCCTGCACAGCCAGAGGTATAGCCCCAAACTGCCAGTCACTGGTGAGAAATTTCTTTGAAGTGTCTCATATTGTCTTCAAAAGTTATACTCACTTTACATTTACTTCATAAATTATCTGTATCTCTCTGAATATAACAGTAATAAAGAGGCACTTTTCAAACTTTTCTGTGTATGAATCACCTGGGAACCTTGTTAACATGCAAATTCCAAACTGAGTAGTTCTGGAGGAGAGACTGAAATTCTGAATTTCTAACAAGCCTTCAGGTGATGCCAAAGCTGCTGGTTTATACTTTGAGTAGCAAGGGTGTAAAAGCCTTTACTTGCCTTCTCTTCCCCCAACTCCATCTTCTGGTAAATTTGGCACCCAGGGTGATAGGGCTTGTTTAATCTGTGTTTAATATCTGTCTCCCACAGAGACACAAGCCTTTAGGGGTATACAGATGTGCCTCTGAAAAGCTGGGAGTTGAAACTTTTCAGACTTACTTGCATTGCCTCATTTGCCCTCTTGTAGAATTCCTTTTTACCGTGCAGTGCTGTGGCCTTATCCTCTCTGCCCATACTGAGTATCATTACAAAAAACAGTGGAGGAAATTTCATTCTTTGACCCATTGCAGGGACATTGTCAAGGACGTCATCCACTATGCTACATTCTGTTCTATTTGAGGGCTCAGGGAAACTTTTTCTTAAGTTTTATTTCCAGGAATTGCTTCTTCTGAACACTTCATTCTTTTTGATTTTACCAACACTCAGAATCTCATAGTTGAAGGCACTTTCCTCTTTAACTCAACGTTCATCCGACACAGAACCGTGGAAGGATTGAGCACCTGCTCGGCTCCAAGTGCCAGCAGGGGCAGGGCAGAGCAGGGAACGAAACTGATACATATCCCTGCTCTCCTGGAACCTATATCCCAGTGGCTCTTCCCTGTGATAGTTAGGAAATACAGAGCCACTTTGGAGGCTACCTCCAACAACCCTAAAAGGCGCGATCAAAGATAGCTCTGGTTTGAATCTGGCTCCTGGCTGTATGATTTTCCAACTCCCATCTTCTCTTTACCAGACTCTCTCAACTCTTTATTTTTCTTTTGTACACCATGTGCATTTTATTTGTAGTAAGTTGCCTCAAATCCTCTATGGAATGAGGCAGTATATAGATAGCTCATTAAATATGTGGAGCTGGAGAAATCAGAACTAAAGCCAATGCAGTAAAATTACAGGGAATTAAACTTTAGCCTCCTATGCAAACAGTCTAATGTCCTGAAATGAAATGGCTCACCTTATCATATAGGGACTTTTATGACACCGTTATTGGCAGTTCACCTTGTTTGGGGAATTTTGACGTGGTGCTTCATGACACGAAGGACATTTATACTAGATGATACCTAACTGCCTTTCAGTAACTGGATTGTAGACAAATTTCCATGATTTTAATTCTATAGACAACAGTGGCCCCTCCTTTCTCCACTAGCCCCAATATCTACTGGAGAAGATGAATTCTTTAGGGAAGATGGTGGCCCTAGACGATCGCACATGTTGAGGTGTGGGGGCGGGTAGGTTGGGGAGGGAGAGCAGCTCCTGCCAGAAAAGCAGCCCAGGGCTCAAATCCTCCACCTGGGATGTGTTTTGTGACACTCACTAAAATCTAAACTCCTGCTTTTTCTTCTAACTTGTCTTGATCCAATTCATGGTTTTCTTCAGGTGAATAAAATACCCCTGTATTTATAGTGGATGCTGTAAACCAGCCAGCCGTGGTATTTTTTATATCATAAGCAGCTGCTCTCTGAGCCGACACAGAGTGAAAGAGGCTGATTTGTATTTTTACGGCCAGATATGAAACCAGCTTTCAATAATTTGGGAAGCACGTGCCGCCACTTGTGATCCTCAGGGTGCTAATTTTGAAATGAGCCCTGAGGATTGCAGATACTATGATTAATATAACCCTGAAAGGTAGCCCCGTTTTAGCCACTTCCTCAAAACCAAGGAATTTTAATGAATTAATTGATTTTAACTTCAGCATGAAATATTAGCACATGTGATGCTACTACTCTGTGACTACACACAGAGGCAGCACTTATGACCTTTGTAACTACATTCCATTCACTGAAAAATGACAACTATGCTAAAGAAATACTTTCCTCCTTGCTGCCGCTTCTCCCAACGAGAGCTTTTAGCAAAGGGCATAGAAAGTCCTGCCAATAAATAACAAAAATTTACTATCCTCACCATCATTTTACAGTCTTGCTCTCCCCGTAAGAGGATCACAGAGAGCAGAATGGATGAAATCAACCTGCTTTGCTCAGCACCGAGGGCATGTTATTACTCAGATGGGGTATTACTCAGACTAAGGGGGAAATTAGGAGCAATATACAGACTGACAATGGTGTTGCCCCAGACACATTTCTTGGTCATTGTCGTTGTTGCCCTCATGATTCCAATTTCCCACCCATAATGGCTGTCTGCCCTGATTGTTTCCAATGCCATAGAAATCAGCATCGTTGTCACCTTCTGAAGACACTGAAAGACAGAAATCCCTGGAGTCAAAAGCCATCTAGAAGGAATCCTTTCTGTATTCCTTTTCTGGGACTGAACGTTCCTCTCCTGTGTAAGGGACTAGGATGCTTTAGAAAGTGTGTCTTCAGACTCCTTGAACTGAGGAAGGAAAAGAGAGCCAGAAAGAGCTTAACTGGAATGAAAAGCATTTTCCTGGACGCTGCCCTCCTGAATTAATCAGGTCCAGCATAGGCAGCTGAAGGAGGTTTTTGGGGAAAAATTCCTTTCTTGTATGACTATTTCTAGCCAGGATGCAAACAGAGGAATGCTTTCTTGCCCTTGGTCCAGGGCCACTGCAGCCAGTATCAAAACAACTGTTTGCCATTCCTATAAGGAACTTTAATGATCTGAAAGGAAATAGCAGGATGTACAAAAAGACCCAGATTTCTCTCCATTAGTGGTTTAAGGGCTCTCGGTATAGTGATTCTTGAAATTACAATTACAGTTCATGAAGTTTCTCTGACAAAGCCCAGCTAGGAGATTTGGTTTGAGGAAAGGAGCCCTGAGGGGTCCAGCCTTTATTTCAAAGAACCTCAGCTTTACCCCCCTTGTAGTAGCCCTGGAGAAAAATAGCTTGCATCAGGGGGTAGAAAAAATGTATTTTTCCTCCTTAGTAAGCATGTCTTTTTAAAAATTTAGCCCGAGTTCTCTTTTTTTTCCCATCATTTGAGGCTTAATTCCCATATGCGGACTATTATTGTCATAGCCAATCCCTTGCTGCTCTAAATACATCTTTTATTTTGCCGCAGATTTCAATAGCTTCTTAGTCCTCTGTTGTAGTTACAGCCAAGGGCCTATCCAAACTCTGACCAAGCAAGACATTCACAGGAACAGGGGCAAGGCACCAAGGATTAGCTGAGTGTCTACAATGGATTGGGCCATGGGCTAGACGTTTGCACCTGTGTGATTTAAGCCTCCACCCATATGCTGTAAGGCTAGTATAATCATCTCCACCTTATGGATAAAGAAACTGAAGCTCCATTTTCAAGGAGATTCAGCCATTCTCCCAAGTTTCAACAGTTTGAACCCAGGGAGTCTGACCTCAGAACCTGTGTCCTTTCTGATATGCTAAACTGCCTCTTGTTCAGGACAGATGGTGCAATCTCCATTTGACAGATGGCAATGTAAAGGCTAAGGAGGCTTTTAACTTTCTCAAACTCCCATGGTAATCCTTGCCGGGCTGACTTCCTGGAAACCTGTTTACTGTACCAAGCCACTCAGTATAGTGAATCAAGTCAGATAATCAGGCTGAATCAGATGTTGCCTGGGCAGTGGATGGGCTGTTTAAGGGAAGCTCCAACTTGATTATAGGACCTATTGACAGTCACCTTATACTTAATGCAAAGAATACCTTCAGGTTAGAGTTTTACTTGGGGATAGTAGAATCCTCCCCACTATGACATTAACCAACTTGGTCATGTCATACTGTCTTATTGGTGGCCTATAACCAGTTTCTCTCTTGAGCCATGCAGGCATGGCACTCAATGAGAATAACTGAATTTGCATCAAGAGCTGTCTTTTTACACAATTCCTGGGACCACAGCACAGAGAGACCCTTTTCTGTTACATATTCTTGCCTCCTTTGTTGAAGATTAATGGACCACATAATTGTGGGCTTATTTGTGGGCTCTCTGTTCTGTTCTATTGATCTACATGTCTGTTTCTGTGCCAGTACCATACTGTGTTGATTACTATTGCTCTGTAGTATATCTCGAAATCTAGAATTATGATACCTCGAAATTTGTTCTTTTTCAAGATTGCTTTGGCTATTTGGGTTTTGTTTTTGTTATTTTTTGTGATTCTATACAAATTTTAGAATTATTTGTTCTAGTTCTGTGAAAAATGCTGTTAGTGTTTGCATTAAATCTGTAGATTGTTTCGAGTAGTGTGGACATTTTAACATTTGTTCTTCCAATCCATGAATATGAACTGAATTTTTTGTGTGTCAGCATTTTTGCACATCAGGAAAGGAATTTTTAAACAGGTATCAATTAAGATGGTAACAAGAGTACACAAGTTATCTAGGAATACATCTAACAAAAATGTACAAGAATTCCATGGAATAAATTTTAAAATTTTACTGAAAGATGTTAAAGAAAATCTAAAGTCAAGTCTATGAACATACTGTTTTCAAAGATAGGAAGATTCAGCACTATAAATAGTTCACTCTCCCCAAATTGATACATAAATTCAATGTAATCCCAACAGGTTTTATCTTGGTATGCTGTTTCTAAAATATATATCAAGATGGGTGCCTGTGTGGCTCAGTCAGTTAAGTGTCTGACTCTTGATTTTGGCTCAGGTCATGATCTCACAGTCGTGGGTTTGAGCCCTGCCTAGGGCTCTGTGCTGAGCGTGGAGCCTGCTTGGGATTCTTTCTCTCTCCCTCTCTCTCTGTCCCTCCCCCGCTCGTTTCTCTCTCTCTCTCTCTCTCCCTCTCCCTCTCCCTCTCTCTCTCTCTCCCTCTCCCCCCCCGTCTCTCAAAATAAATAAACATTTAAAGTAAAATAAAATGTATATGAAGAATATATACCAAGGGTTGCCAAGATGCTCCTAAGGAAGAGAAAGTAGGTGATGGAATTTGACTCCTCAAATATTATATAACTGTAGTAAAGACAATGTACTCCTTTCCTTTTTTAATTTTTAAAAGTTTGTTTATTTGGGGGGAAGAGGGGCAGAGAGAGAGGGAGAGAGAGAATCCCAAGCAGTCTCCATGCTATCAGTGCAGAGCCCAATGCAGGGATGGATCTCATGAACTGTGAGATCATGACCCAAGCTGAAATCAAGAGTTGGTCGCTTAACCAACTGAGCCCCCCAGGTGCCCCAAGACAGTGTATTCCTGATAAGGTTTAGACAATGGAACAGAAAAGACACCCCAGACACAGATGCATTCATATATGAAAACCTGATATATGACAGTAATGACTACAACTGGGAAGGAAAAAAAGAAAAGAACTGCTCGATATATAGTACTGGGAAAATCGGCTATCCCTAAGGGAAAAGAATGAAAATAAATCCCTACATCACCATATGCCATACAAAATGAACTGCTACCTTATTATACACATATATCCAGTCCAGATGGGTTAAGAACTTAAATGTGAAAGATAAAACCTAAAAACTTTTCAAGGAAAACATGAGGAAATATTCATATAACAGCTTTGGGGATATGTAACGATTCTTAAATAGGACAGAAAAAGTTCAAACTTTGAAGAAAAAGATTGATACATTTGATTATGTTAAATGTCAAGACTTCTTTACATAAAAGGTCACCATTAAGAGTGTGAAAAAAATAGCCACAATTTGAGTGAGGATATTTGCAATACAGGTAACTAACAAATAATTCTTATCCAGAATGTATAATATGTATATGTTATCTATTTTATACACACGCGCACGCACACACACCTGTGTGTATGTTCTATTGCTGTGTAACAAATTACCCCAATACTTAAAAATTTACGCAACACACATTTAAGATCTCACAGTTTCTGTAGGTCAGGAATCTGGGCATGGCTTAGCTGGACCCTCTGCTTCAGAGTCTCACAGGCTTCAGTCATCTCAAGACCCCAACTGGGAAGGACCTTCTTCCAAGCTCAAACTCATGTGATTGTTGGCAGGATTAGGTTTCTCATGAGTTGTTGGCAGGAGGCCTCCCTCGGTTCCTTGCCACACGGGCCTCTCCACATTGCATCTCACACATGGCAGCTGGCCTCATTGTGGGGAGCAAGCAGGAGGGCAGGAGAGGGTGCCAGAAAGAACCTGCTAAGCAAGATGCACATCACGATGTCTTGTAACCTAATCTTGGAGGTGATATTTCATCACTTTTGCCATATCCCATTTGTTAGAAGCACATTACTAGGCCCAGTCCACGTTCCAGGGGAGTGGATTACACAAGACTATGAATACCAGGAAGTAGGGATCATTATTGGTCACGTTAGGAGTCTATTACAATATATATCAACCTAATAGAAAAGTCTTCAAAAGATATTAACAGATATTTCACGGCCAGGGAAACACAAACGACCCATAAACAATTCAAACACTTTGCATGTGCCCCAGGACAGGTGCACAGCAATGTACATAGCATCATAATTTATAATAGGCAAAAACCGAGAAAGCAAATGTCCGGCACCAGTAAAATGGATAAATTGTGATACAAGCATGCAGTGAAATACTGTACAGCAGCAAAACTGCATAAATTATCGCTGCACACATGCACATGGGACAACCACTCAAAAGCATGATATTGAGTGAAATAAGCAATTCACAGAAATATATGTGCAGTATGACTCCCTTTATATAAAGTTCAAGGACAAGAGAAGGTGAATAATTTATGTATTTATATGTTTATGCCTCTATCAAGGAAATGATGAACGAAACTAGGATAATGGTTTTCTGAGGTGAGGGATAGAACACTATCAGGGAGGAGACACACAGGGGTTTCAAAGGTGTTGGGCAAAGTGTGTTTAAGTAGTTTTCTTTATTATTATTTCAGCAGTGAACACACTATGTTGTTCTATATACGTGGTTTTTTTCATGCTGAAAAATGTAGGGAGTAATAAAATAGCTAATGTTTGTTGAGCATTCCTCTATGCCACTCACTTTGCAGATGCTCTGTTTGAAGGAATGAATCCTGTGCTTTTAGTTTTAATGCTTCACCTCTCGTTTTCTGTTTATTGTTTTTTACTTTCAGGAGTGTTTGCCTGAAATAAAATAGAACATACTGTGTTTAAAACAAGGGAGAAATCATGTGATAATAAAAACAATGAAGAAAATACTAACCCTCAATTCAGGGAGAATTTTGTCTTTATACCAAATACAGAACCTAAAACCATTTAATCTACTAACAGAACCCTCTGAACCAAAAGCAGTGACATGGATGGTCAGGCTCGATCAGAGTTTCTCCTCCTCGGCGCTGTTGCCATTTTGTGCGGCACCATTCCTTGTTGTTGGGTCTGTTCTGTGCACTGTAGGATGTTGAGCAGCATCTCTGGTGTCCACCCAGTAGATGCCAGTAGCCCCCCTTCCCAAGATGTGGCCAATGAAATTGTCTCTAGACACTGCCAAATATCCCCTGGAGGCAAAATCAGCCCTGCTTGAGATCCACTGAATTAGGTGTTCTTGGCATGTTCAACAGAAGTATACATACAGTGAACCCATCATGTGTCTATTTCACATTCCCTTTCGGTCATTCATTTATTTTCTTGACATTAATTGAGGTACCTTCTCTAAGAACTAAATGTTAAGTAGCTTTACTAGTTATATCATCCCTCTGGGTTTTGGTTTTTTTTAATGTTTGTTTATTTTTGAGACAGAGACAGAGCGTGAGTAGGGGAGGGGCAGAGAGAGAGGGAGACACAGAATCCGAAGCACACTCCAGGCTCCGAGCTGTCAGCACAGAGCCCGATGTGGGGCTCGAACCCATGGACTGTGAGATCATGACCTGAGCCGAAGTTGGACGATTAACCGACTGAGCCACCCCGGCGGCCCATCCTGCCGGGTTTCTTGAACATTACTCACTTACCAGCAGAGATACCAGCACAGGAAGAAAGTTTACAGTCACGATTCTGTACTTCTTTCTTTTATTTTCTTTTTTTAATTTTTTTATATTTATTTCTGAGAGAGACAGAGAATGAGTGGGGGAGAGGCAGAGAGAGAAGGAGACACAGAATCTGAAGCAGGCTCCAGGCTCTGAGCTGTGAGCACGGAGCCTCATGTGGGGCTCGAACTCAGAGACGGTGAGATCATGACCTGAGCCAGAGTTGAACGCTTAACTGACTGATCCACCCAGGTGCCCCTGTACTTCTTTATTTTCAAGGTCTCTTAAAACTAAACAGAAAGGTGTACCTCAAGAGGATTCAGGGATACATTGGTGACCACTTGTAGGTTTTAACTGACCTTAAAGGGGCTACTTAGACCTTCCACAACTCAGGGCTAATGAAGTTTTTTGTTTTTTGGGTTTTTTTTTTTTTTTTTGAAGTTTTGTTGGGTTTAGCCCATGAGGAGCTTCCACTTGTGTAAGTTGGGTGGCTGCTTTAATTGATTAGATCATAACTTGAGCTAAGTGGATATGCTGAAAGCAACATTGACCTGTATTAAAAATTTAGGGAAAGGACATTTAAAAAAATTAATGCACACATTTATATGCATGCATAGTTATATTTTCTACTCACACACAAGAAAGATTTTCAATCTCTGTAGGCTGCAGACTTCATCATGCCCTTTGGATGTTCATTTTCTTCACTTAGTCATTTTAAAGACTTTCTTCTAGCTGTGTGTGATTTGCTCTTTTTCTGTCCTTGCTTGTATTTTTAAATAGTGCATTTCCAAGGGATAAAAAGAAACTCCTAACTTGCAGTGTAATTGTGCACGAGGAGTGTATTTTGGTCCCTGCCTGTGTCAGCCTCAGAGCAGGGATGCTGTTGCCATGGAGACAGAGATGTTGAACGGGCTTTATCACCTTTGCCCTGCTATTTAAAATCATACTCATAGCAAAGCTCTGGCAGGCACAGGGCTTTCTCTGGTAGGTCAACCACCTCCTCCCGTTTTCTCTTTTAAAAACAACAACTTGGCAGATTAATGCCATTTTTATTTATGACTGTTATAAAATGTAATGTAAATACCCTCTCACACAGAGTGAATGGGTAGCTCTTTGTGTTGTCTCTTTCCAGCATGAGACTGAAATTCCTTGAGAGTTTGCCAAAACCAGTTCCTTTAATGGGTTCTGCTCCGGGCTCCGTCCTCTCTCTTGGCTTTCTGAAAGTACCACAACAGTGGGTAGAGAACAGAGGGAGGCCAAGGACATTAGAGGATAAGACAAAAAGCAATAGCAAGGAAGTTAATTGCAAGCTTTTAAAATGTTTACACAAACACCACTGTGTTTGGGGAGTGAGCTACTCTCATACACTCCTGGCAGGTGAGTGGGCCAGTATTACCTTTCTGGAGGCAATTTGGTAATACATATGAAAAGCCTTAAAAATACCCTTACCCCATCAATGACAATTCTAGCAAATTTTTCTAAGAGAACATACATGCAAGGAAACCAAGATTTGCCTACAGGATTATTTACCACAATTTTATTTATGACAGCAGAAAACTGGAATCAATCTGTTTCAGAAATATGTCCATAAAAGGGGATTGGTTAAATTCATTCTACTACATCACACAATGGAATACTAGGCAACTGTATTAAATAATAGTGTAGAAGCATATTCCTTAACCTGAAAAGCTGTTGAAGCAATGCTATTTAATGAAAAAAAAGGCAAGTTACAAATCACTAAGTGCATTAGTATTCCATTTAAAAAATAATTATAGCAACATACACATATACATATGGGAAAACTGGAAAATTAGTGGCAAATTTTGGTTTGAGTGTTCTTTTAATTTTTTTCCTCTATTTTATAAGATCTATAGTGACCATTACTTGTATAATTTTAAAAGTCAACTAATAAAAAAATTCATGTTTATATATTTTTAATTTAAAAAGTCCTAGGAGCTTTCCTTAAGAAAGGGACTTTACTCGATGTCCTGAGAATTCCAGAATTAAGCTACTACATTTTGCTCTCAAACTGATTCTTTAAAACATTTTTTTGGGTTGGGGCTCCTGGATGGCTCAGTCAGTTAAGCGTCCAACTTTGGCTCAGGTCGTGATCTCATGGTTCATGGGTTCGAGCCTTGCATCAGGCTCTTGGAGCCTGGAGCCTTCTTAAGATTCTGTGTGTGTCTCTGTCTGCCCCTCCCCTGCTTGTGTGCGCGCTCGCTCTCTCTCTCTCTCTCTCTCTCTCTCTCTCTCTCTCAAAAACAAATAAACATTAAAAAAATTTTTTTAACATTCTTTTGGCAATTTATTCTTTTGGACCCCACAAAACAGCCAATTAGCTCATGTTAAAAGCATTGAACCTACTGAATTTTTGAGGTACTCTCAGCCAGTGTCCAGAATAGCCCCCAAGAAAGCAGGGTCGACACCGTCCATCACCTTGGCCAGAACTCCTGTCTCCTCAAGTAATGACATCCACCATCCACTGGGGCCAACTCTGCGGAGGGGAGGCACCAGCTGCCGCTGAGAGTGGAGATGAGCTGTAGATGAGGGGATTTAATGGTCCCATCTCTGCCCTCTCAGCACTGTCTCATTGGGGATGCAGGGATGGGGGTGGGGAATAAACCTTGAACACACCATAAATAAACTTGTGGGTAGGATGGAATGTGATTGTAACTCTCCATGCTCTCCCCACCCCCCCACCACGTGCAAATTTGTCATTACGAGTGGCAGCTTTTTCCAGTATGATGGGGTGGAAAGGGGAGGGGGTGGATGAGGGAGTGAGTATTCCTTTGTCACCTGTATTTATTTCCTTTCCTAATGAAGACATTTTTGTAAGTCCAAAGTAATGTGCAGAAACATATGATGTGAACAATTGAAACACGACCTCAGTGCTCATTACTCTGGTGACTCCTCCGCCCCCCAATTTCTTCACCATCACAGCAAATAAGATACCTACTTGGGGCACTACAAAGCATACAACAGTCTAAATCATTTTTCCATGACCCGCTGCGAAGCATGGACACCATATTAACTGTGGAGATCTTGAAACTGCTTTGTGGGAGGAGCAGCCCATTCTGTCACCCCTTTGCTCCTCTGGGCTCCTGGAAGGATGTGGCCTTTGGTATCTGACAGGCAGGGAAGCTGAGGTCCCCTGGCTCCCCCTGGCCTGCCTCAAAATGTCACCCTCAGGTTTTCATTGACTGACTGCCCCACAGGAGTCCAGAGGTGGCGCTGTCTCTGGGCAGGCGAGACAAATCAAAGGCAAAATGGCCCATCACGTTCCCAGTAACCAGAGCATTGCAAATGGAATGGTAGCCCTTAATCCCACAAGAAGCATCTGCATGGGCTTTGGAGTTTGAAAAGTAAGATTGGCCAAAAGGTACAAGACGGAAAGACCTAAAACAAAACATTAAAACATGGTGGAGAAAAGATATGTGCATACTAAGTACAGGGCAAACTGTTGCTTTTTAATTTCCCCAATATTGCTTTATATATGGTACTTTTTAAAAAGGGTCCAACGGTATCTGTATTTCAGATTCGTTCAACATTTTATTTAACCTCTCTGTACCTCATTATTGTCTTCTGTACAATGGTAATAGAAATAGAAACTACTCCATCAGGTCGTTCTGAGAGTAAAATGAATTAGTGTGTGTAAACCCCCTAGAAGCGTCTGGCAGATGGTGAATGCTCAATAATTATTATTATCGCTGTCATTATTGTTATTGTGACTTGAGTATCCCTTACTACCAGGCATTCTGCTGAGGGTTCTGTGTGCAATTGTTGAATCTTTTCTATTGCTCTCATCATTCTATTATATGAACACTATTATCCATTCTCCTCTTGATGGACCTGTGAGTTCTTTAGTCTTTTTGGCTGTTTTTAATAAAGCTGCTATGAAGCCTTTTGTACTCATTCTTTGCAGGACATATGCACCCATTTCTTTTGGGCACACATCCTGGAGTGAAATTAGTAGATCAATGTTCAGCATCAGTAAGTATTGCTAAACAGATTCCGAAGTATTGCCAGTGCTTACTTACTAAGCATCTATTTTGTGTTGAGCACGGAGCCTATGGGTTCTGGGGCTGGAGGCCAAATAGGACACGGTCCCTACCCCACCGAGTTAGAAATGTTACCCGCACTGGATAGCACTTGAAACATCTTGGCTTTCATGCCCCCTTTCACCTTCCAGTGGAACAGTGTGAGTGCCACCTAACTGACTCAAGAGCTGAGGGGCAGAAAGTATAAGCAATGAGCTCATAGTCTCCAGGATCACAAAGCAAGTTAGCGCAACTAGAATAAGTAGAGGAACAACAACAATAGATAAAAATTAAGACGACGCAGACAACAACATTCCACTCTTCCCTCTCTACAACTGAGACCTAAACCTTCAAAGGGAAGCCATCCTCAGGTTTACGTAGTAGCAAGCTGTTCACGCCCCTGCCTGCCTTTATGAGACCAGCTTGCAGTATATTAGAGTGTATGTGAGACTCCAGGGAGCTTCTGCAGCTCTTCTCTGTGCTCTGGAAAAACCCCAGAATTGAACTACCTGAGTTAATCCCTAGTTTGTGTCTGGAAGAAGGCAAACAAGAGGAAACTCAGTAGCTACCTGTCCCTCCACATAAGGAAACTGAATAGCCTTTAAAAAAGGGGAGAGGAGGGGCGCCTGGGTGGCGCAGTCGGTTAAGCGTCCGACTTCAGCCAGGTCACGATCTCGCGGTCCGGGAGTTCGAGCCCCGCGTCAGGCTCTGGGCTGATGGCTCGGAGCCTGGAGCCTGTTTCCGATTCTGTGTCTCCCTCTCTCTCTGCCCCTCCCCCGTTCATGCTCTGTCTCTCTCTGTCCCAAAAAAAATAAATAAACGTTGAAAAAAAAAATTAAAAAAAAAAAAGGGGAGAGGAATAAAATATTCTGGTAACCACAGTTAAATGTCCTATTTACCACAGATCGATAGATTCTAAATTCAACCTAGGGCCGAAATGATATGAACTGTCGTGGGGAGAGGGCATAGAGCAGGGTTTCTCAGCCTCGGCACTGTTGACATTTTGGGTTGGCTAACTCTCTGTTGTCAGGAGCTGTCCTGTGCAATGTTCAGCAACTTCCCTGACTTCTAGCCGTCGATGTCAATAGCACCACCTACCTCCCATTTGTGACAACCCAAATTGTCTCTGTACATTGCCAAATGTCCCTTGAGGGACAAAACTGTCCCTGGTTGAACCACTGGGATATACTTAAGAATGTGCGATGGTTGGATTTTTATACTTTCCCTCATTTTAAATCCTGGAGATGGGTCCTATTATAAAGCAAAAAAGGCTAACATTTCATATCAAGGAACTTTGGTAATCTCTAGACAAGTGTCAAGAGCTTGTCTTTTACTTCTTTAATGGAAATACACTAAAATACTAATGTGGAGTAATAAATAGAAAGTCCCCTTTCAATTCTTGAAATGTCTGAATTACTCAATTTTTCAGTATGATTTTATTTCAAATTCAGCAGAGTAAGTTCTTCAGTCACCTCTGCTGAATAATGGCTTGTAATTGTGTATCCATTATACATTAATAGATATTTTCAAGAGGTTTTAAGGTCTTTGGAAACAATTTCTTCTCATAAATGCTTTCTTCTTGTTGATAACTGACATGTGTGACTTTCCCTATCTCTGAGGGAAGGCTTTGGTAAACAGATGCTCAAATTTTGTTTGGACCTTGTCTAATTATGTCCATGTGGGTCAGAGGGGATTATTATTTTCAAAGAAGGAACTACTTTTCCATAATGGTCAAGGTTTAGCATTGTGTATCTCTCTCATTCATTCATTCGGTTTATTTAAAAAAAATTTTTTTTAACATTTATTTATTTTTGAGACAGAGAGAGACAGAGTATGAACAGGGGAGGGGCAGAGAGAGAGGGAGACACAGAATCTGAAATGGGCTCCAGGCTCTGAGCTGTCAGCACAGAGCCCGACACAGGGCTCGAACTCACGGACCGTGAGATCATGACCTGAGCCGAAGTGGACGCTTAACCGACTGAGCCACCCAGACGCCCCTCATTTGTTCGGTTTAAAAAAGTAATTATTGAGTGTCTACTCGGTGCTCTGCCCTGGGGATGTAGTGATGCATGGGTGGTGGTAGGTGGAAAGGGCACTATTGAGCAATCAGTAGCAGCGCGTTCTTAGTTCTGGCTTTGTGAGTGACCAGGTCTGAGAGCTTTAAAGGGTCACTTCATCTTTCTAGAGCCATCTATTAAATGAGATCGGTGGAATAACTGAAATGGCAAATAGGTTTCGCCTTTAGTGCCAACTCACATCAACTGCTATTGGCTGCCCAGAGTACTTGATTATGAGGCTCTGTCTTCACTCAGTGGCAAAGACCGCAATAATTGATTAATTATGTCTGGCATGGGTGCATTATAGGAAACTGATGGCACCCTAATGAGTGTGCCATCCCTGGATTTCTAAGGCCTCGGATTCTATGATTTGCAAGAAATCTCCCATCTGAGTATAGTTTGGAGTCACAGAGTAAGGTTACTGAAGTAGGTTTTTTTTGTTTTTGTTTTGTTTTGTTTTGTTTTGTTTTGTTTTGTTTTAGAAACAGTCTCTCTTCTCTCCCTGTCTTCCACTTCTAATTCTCTTGGTCCTAGAAAAGAATTGCAAAGTATTCCACAATATCATTCCCCCAGAGGTTAGTTTGCAAGATTTTCTGACACCCTGCTCCATCTTTGAAAAGATCAAATAAGGCAAAACTTGACCTCCCTTCATTCAGGGCCTTTTTGGGTAAATGATTTTCCAGTGCAATGAGAGATGACTGTTTTCTTAATTTTGAATAGATGAAAATAGACACCAATCAACAAACCTTTGGCTAAGGGGAAAAATCTCTTTAACTCACATTTTGCTTCAATTACGTTGAGGACAAAGGAGCACATTGCACCCTGTGCATGAATAGATGCTTCATTATTCAAAACAAGCATCAAAGAGCATTCCGTCCCCTATAGAAAATATGCAATCACTGTTTAATTCAATGGTAGGATGCAAATTTAAATTCCCAGAAGGGGAAGACTGTTAATGCCATTTAAATTGGTTGTAAATTACAGATAATACGCTTGAGACCCCCGAATACAGATTAGCGGAGTATTGCTTTAGGAATTCAATTCGACTTTGAACTTATTGTGTATTTATCTATGAAAAATAAAGCCATGAAGGCTTGTTTACAACTACATTTTATTGCCTATCTTTTTTTATTTCTGAAGCAAATATTTCACTTTTAAATGCCACGGAGATGGTGCAGCATAATATACGGAAATGCAATGATATTAAAGATAGATTAGCACTCTCGGAGGCAGCTCTTCATTAAAAAACAACCAAAAGAAAATAAAACAAACCTAAGAGACAAACTGAATCAAGATATCACACTAGCTGACTTTTCTTTTGACTTCATTTCTATTGGTGTTTCTACAGCTTAAAAATCCCACAGTCGTTAAGACAATTGCAAGTTTCAGAAATTAGTGGCTGTGATTATCTCTTGCTGCTAAAGTAGATCAGCCACTTAGAGGTTGTTTCTCATTTTCACAGACTAACTAATCATGAGTGGGATGCCTGATGGGTGAGCCTTTGTTGGAAGAATTATTCCTTAAAAACAAGGACTTTTCAGAAGGAGAAAGTGATAGATAAAATGGACACTTTTCAGCAAAGGTTTTTGAGCTCTCAGCTTGAAGAGGAACAATTTCCCTCCCAGTTCATAGAAATGAAAACGTTCCCTCCCCTCTTGATGTGGTTTCACGTCTCAGGTAGGAAATAGGTTACTCGGGGTGATAGAAATAAATCAGCTTCAAGGCTCGTGTTCTCTCTTCTGGCAGCCTATAGGGCGTGTTTTTGTGTGTGTGTGTGTGTGTGTGTGTGTGTGTGTGTGTGTGTGTGTGTGAGAGAGAGAGAGAGAGAGAGAGAGAGAGAGAGAGAGAGAGACTGAAAGGTATTTTTAAAAAGTTACCATTGATATATACACACAGAACGCAGCCAAGCTGCAGAACAATGGAGGAATGCCTAATTCATTATGCCAGAAAATGGATCGTTACCATCAATACCACATGGAGTTAATCATTTCCAAAGAACTATAATGCCAAGTTATCCATAACACTGCACCTAAATGGAGTAATGTTTTATTTTTTCTTTGATCTGTCAAAGGTACTTTAAGCTTTGCCAGGACCTTAGTGACACTATCAACATTTCATTGTATAGTTGTTAAGAATTACGCAGACCTGGTGATATCTCAGAGGTTGATTGAATTTTTAAAATCCCTGGTATTATTTTGTTGCCATTTGTTTATGCTTTGTAAAATAACATGGAACCTGACACCCCCCCCCCTTCTTTTTCTAACTATTGGCATTTAGGTTAAACAGGAGTTTTCTCCTCTATACCTAAGATAAGGATGAAAACAGCCATTTGCAACCCAAGGCTTAAAGAAAAAGTGGATAAGATTCGGGTAATCTGCTCAGGGGACTCTGACAAAATGTGTGTGTGGTAGGCAGCAGATTTGTGATTTAGGGTCTTTCTGCCTTTTCCTTGATAGGATTTGGATCAGAGCAATCCTGATGCACATAAAAAGTGAATGAGGAGCCTCCAGATTTCATTAAGTCCTTGGTGCTCTGTGCATCTTTAAGTCTTATCAGGTGAGGCTGGAGGCTGGGCTCCTGCCCAGGCTCTGCCCACCTGCACTGGCAGTGAGTGATTAGCACAGCAATGGTTGTTTGTCTTTTTTCCGTCTTTTCTGGGGGTGGCTTTAGGACAAGCAGACTCTTTTCTGGGAGAAGCCACTGACCAGCATTCCAGTGTAGTGAGTAGGCCTGCTCCAGGTCCCCATAATCTGGCCCCCAAACCTCCAAGCCAAGGAGAACAGTGAGGCAGGTCAAATAAGTGCCAGACTAGCAGCATGAGACCTGGGTTCTTGCCTGGCCTCTGTCATCTTTCCTATCAGATCTCTGGGCCTCAGTTGAAAATGATTTTTTCTCATTTTGAAAGTGAGAAGGGCCATTCATCTGAACTAACATTTGGTAAGCACTTAGCACATACTGGACTCCATCCTGGATCCTGGACAAAATAAAAATAAGACATTCCTTTCCTTAGGGGGTTTGAGGTGAAGGGGTACAGGGAGGGGTGTAGACAGTGGAGGAGTGTAGACAAACTTGTAGACAGATAATGATAATAAAATGCCATAAGTTCTTAACTCTGGTATAAACAGGATACTGTCAAAGCCTAGAGGGACAACCAGCTAGATTTAAGGTCGCTTCTGCACTTCCATTAAGAGCCTAGGCTTTGAAGCCATACCACTTGGTTTCAAGACCTGCCTTCACCCTTACTAGCTGTGTGACCTTGAGCAAATTACTTAATCTCTCTGTGCCTTAGTTTCTCATCTTTCAAATGGAGGTGATAATAGTACCTGACTGTTCAGATTATTTAACCAATTAGGACAGTGCATGGCATGTAATGAGCCCTACATATGTTCATATATTATGAGAATGTTCTAGAATTCCCACAAGTCTGTGGAGCTGTAAAGGAAATGCTGTATGAAAGAGAATCCTTAACCTTAAAAAAAATCTGGGGCTCCTGGGTGGCTCAGTCGGTTAAGCGTCCGACTTCGGCTCAGGTCATGATCTCACGGTTCGTGAGTTCGAGCCCCGCGTCGGGCTCTGTGCTGACAGCTCAGAGCCTGGAGCCTGCTTCACATTCTGTGTCTCCCTCTCTCTCTTCCCCTTCCCTGCTCATGCTCTGTCTCTCTCTGTCTCAAAAATAAATAAACATTAAAAAAAAAATCTAAGTGCATTTCAGAGAGAATGAAGATAAACATATATTCATTCTTAGTAGGTACTTATTAGGTGGTCAGATGGTTCAGGGACCAGGATCCCCGCATCCCTTGGATGCCCATAAGTCATGGCCCAGGCTGCCAACAGAAGCGCTTGGCATGGTTAGGAGCGCTTGGCATGGTTAAGGGTGTTCTGCATTAAGACTAGGGAAGGACCGTTCTCATTCTTTGATCTGCAACCGGCTCCCAGAGAACACACACAGAGAAACTAACCATCCCTTTGCCCACCCGGCTGGGTCAGACCGTGGGAGAGAAGTCTGGAGCAGGAACATTTTCGGGCCTCACCGACTCCCATGTCTGAGAAGGAAAACAGGAGGGTGGGTGGGTCTTTATGCTTAGAAGTTGCAAAAACGAAGCCAGAACTTGGCCCCGGTGGGAATGAGGGCCATGGGGCTGGCTGGATGTCAGTGGACCAAGGCCAAGCGCGGGTAGCCGTGGGTAGCTTCGGAAGGCCCTTCTGGAAAGCGGGGTGCAAAGAGAGGGAGTTGGAGGCTCAGGAGACCAGGGTGGGGTCTCGATGGGGAATTTGAGAGAAAGGAGACCAGGTTAGGCCTTGGGGACAGAACACTGAGAAGCACAGGAAAACAAGCCACAGGAAGCACACCCCTGAGATGAGCATGGAGCAGAGAGGGTCAGACCCTGGGAGCAGGGCCATGCTGGTTAAGTATCTGCCACCCGGCCCATTTGGGAGGGCAGATGGGGAGGGCGCTCCTTCATAGAATTTGCTGGTCCTACTGTGACTATAAGTGCTACCTATGTGATATCACCAGATGCGATGCGGGGTTGGGAGGAGCTGCTCAGTGGCACCTGTCACACATTATTCCCACCCGTACACGTACGACAAGATCCAGATAATCTCGAGCGCCTGGATAAGAGTAATATGTAGCAAAAGAATTAGGAAGTGATGAGTTTCGAGTATTTGTTACCTTTGAATATAATTTATTTAATTGTACATTTCTAGAATTTCGTTTTAAATAAAGACCATTGTTTACGACTGGCATGCAGAATTCTTGAAAATTTAACAATTGGCCCTTGGAAGCTGAGTAAAACAGCATCGAAATACTCCTTTGCCTTCTAGTACCTAGATCACAGTGTTCCTGTGAGGGTCAGAAAGTATGTGGAGGCATTTCAGGACCTATAAGCAGCATGTAAATATTACATACAAACAAAAATTATTCTCTTTGTGACCGTGGGCAGATCCTTGTCTTCTCTCGCCTAAGTTTCCTCATCTATAGAGTTTCTGCGAGGCTTAAATTAGTTAATATTATAAAGTACCCAGGACAGTGTCTAGTGCACAGTAAGTGCCTTTTTTTAAGTTTATTTATTTTGACAGAGACAGAGGCAGCACGGGGTGGGGGGTAGGGCAGCGAGAGAAGAGAGAGAGAATCCCAAGCAGGCTCTGAGCTGTCAGTGTAGAGCCTGATGTGGGGCTGGAACTCACGAACCCTGAGATCATGAGCTGAGTGGAAATCAAGAGTCAGACACTTAACCGACTGAGCCATCCAGGCGCCCCAACGGTATGCGCCTTTTACTACTGACTGAAATTGTTTATCAACACGAACGGCAGTGAGCCAGCAATTCTTCCAGAGCCAGAAGGCCTTTTAACTGGGAAGCCCAGGATCTTAGCCTCCATCCCCAACTTGGCTTTAAAGAGACAGCTCCTCTCTATGGTAACAGATTTGCTACTGTGCTAACAGCCAGTGCTTTTTAGATAATGAACCCTGAGGCCTAGTGGGGAGATAAAGATGCTGCTAGAATCAGATTCCATGGCTACTCACCATAGTAGCAGTGGGGAAGACAGCGATCTCATTACGTGCCTTGCTGGCTCACTTACTTCAGTCCTGACCTAGGCAGAGGCTGCAACCAGCCCAGGGCAAAGCCTCGTGGTTGGAAGGGCCATTAGCTGCCGCACAGAACCTGGTCATTTACTGTGTCAGGACAGGAAATGGAAGCAAAGACTCACCACAGGCCCCAGGTATGGGAAGAGTAAGAAAGCAGACAGACAGGACGAGAGAGATGGAGAAGGACAGCATGAGATAGAGGACAGGAGCCATCGCTGCCACAGTGGCCACAGTCTGCTTCAAGGACTTTAGCATCCAAGGCGGAAGGTTCTCAGGCAAAGAGTCAGAGTCAGGGACAGATTTAAGTGGATGGGGAGGAAGGTGGTTAGGAAGGTGTAACTGTCTCCTCACCAGCGACAAAGTCAGGTCCCGAGACACATAAGAATAGAAAGGCAGAAGCAAAGAAAGGCTTGTGTCCACAAGGCAGAAAAATCAAGGCAGGTTGTGAAGGCCAGGTTATTCCAACTAAGGCCTTGCAACCATTACAGAGTCCTGAATTCCACAGAGTGGGTCAGAACCAGC
The DNA here is from genome assembly GCF_014898765.1 of Herpailurus yagouaroundi. Classification (NCBI taxonomy): domain Eukaryota; kingdom Metazoa; phylum Chordata; class Mammalia; order Carnivora; family Felidae; genus Herpailurus; species Herpailurus yagouaroundi. Next base: position 3,918,782 of record NW_024420490.1, on the reverse strand, counting down.
ATTTCCTTTTCCTTAACAAACCGGAATAGAATGGTGTGCTGTAGCCTGCCTGGCCCTCGGACTGTTTCCCTGGGACCCTTACAGTTGGCTTGGAGCCGTGTGACTTGCATCTGGCCATGGAGTGTAGGCAAAGGAGATACAAACCACTTATGAGCCTATTCGTAAAATCTTCTCGGTGACTCTCTCTCCCCGCTCACCTCCCTCCCTCTCTCCCTCTCTCCCTCTCCCCCTCTCCCCCTCTCCCTCTCTCCCTCTCCCCTTCTCCCTCTCCCCCTCTCCCTCTCTTCCTCTCCTTTCTGCCATGATCCTGTGTTGAGGGTGGTAGCATCATAACATGGAAAGAGTCTGGATCTCCAGTGACTGGGGGGGAGGGGGGGACAAATCTGCTCTGGTCTAGGCCATGAACAAGAAATAAACTTGTATTTTGTTAAGCTGCTGAGATTTAAGGGCTGTTTGCTTCAGCACCTAGTAAGCATTGCCATAATAAAAATAGCAGAATAAAATGGAATGACGTGGAAAAGAAGGAATATAATGGAATAAATTAAAATACAACAGAGTAGAGTACAATCGGATAGAAACTATCAGGGTGCATTGCAGGTAATAAAAAGTAAATTTGGTGAAGCATTTGTTTCAAGTCCTATGTATACTACTTCTCAATATAAATTTTATTTTTTGCTGGAGGAATAGGTGAAAAGTTTGAAAGCCACTGCCTTAAAGGTGGGAAGAGGTTTTGGGTGTGAGGGGGTGTGATACAAGAAGAAGCTTTAGGTAAGATGAGGATTGCATATCCAATACCTTTTTCAATATAGACTTGCTAGGCACCCTACTTATGGCTGGTTGTAGTGGGAGTGTGTTCTTTGTGCCTGCCTGCTCCACTTTCTCTTCCATGGGAATAGCATCCCAATATTAGTCTTTTTTTTCTTTTAAGTATGCCTAATGTTGGGCTTGAACACAGGACCCCAAGGTCACGAGTTATGTGCTCTCCTGATTGAGCCAGCAGGGTGTCCCTCAGTCATCTGATAGCTTGTGTGGGGCTGGCTCTACCCTGTGAAAATCAAGATGAAGGACACATGTAGGAAGTCTGGACAATCAAAGTGTCTGGACAGTCTCAGAGATTGGTTCAAGGATGAACACATGAGCCGAGTTGGTCCACTCAGAGCTAAAACTGGGACTTTGGCTGGAATGATCATAAAAAGAAGTGTTTTGTTTCTCCTGGTTTTGGAGCTTTGGGGATATAAACTGCTAGTGGCCATCTTACCATCACAGAGGAGAACTTGCCTGGGAAAAAAAAAACATTACTGAGGAAGGCAGAGCTAGAGATTGAACAAGACAGAGTCCCGATGACATCATTTGAACCCCTGGATCTAGCCATGCCTGAAGTCATCCTTATAGTTTTTAAATGAGTGTATAAATTCAGCTGTTGGTTTCTTCTAGATTGGATTGGGGTTTTGACAGTTGTAATTGAAAGAATCCTGAGGCTGTGGTCTTCTACATCTTTAAGATTTCACTTGCATGGTAAAATGGGCCTCAGGAAAGGATTAAAGTTGAAAACAGCTGCTTTGCCAAGGCAAAGGGGTTTCAATCACTGAAGAATCAGGCCTTTGACATATGGAAAAAGTGTAAGGTAAAATCAAGGGGAACCTAATTTTTTCTTGTTTTCTGTTTGAGAGGATGAAGAACAGATGAGGACCGTTAGAACTACTAATATCTTTCTCTTCATGTAAACAAATATTTATTGAACACCTTCCATGTGCTGAGGACTATGTTAGGTTCTGGTGATACAGCATTGAGTAATAACAGAGCAAATTCTTCTGTAGAGCTTGCTATGTGTCAGACACAGTTGTAACAACTTTATGCTTATTAATCTTATTTGTTCTTCATAGCCATCTTATCAGGCAGATAACTATTTCCCATTTTACAGATGACAAAACTGAGGCACAAAGCAGTTAAGCTAAGAAGCAGCAGAGCTAGTGTTGAACCTTGGGATACTGGTTTCAAGTCTGAGTCTTACAGTCATTAAACCATACTGTCATGTCCTTGCTCACTCTGTGCTCATACCTGTTCCTACAAAGGGCCATCCTCGAAATCTCTTGGGATCTCTGCTCCAAGTTTCTTCTTTCAGAATTCAGATTAACAAAGTCTGACTTTGAATTTTTTTTTTCAACGTTTATTTATTTTTGGGACAGAGAGAGACAGAGCATGAACGGGGGAGGAGCAGAGAGAGAGGGAGACACAGAATCGGAAACAGGCTCCAGGCTCTGAGCCATCAGCCCAGAGCCCGACGCGGGGCTCGAACTCACGGACCGCGAGATCGTGACCTGGCTGAAGTCAGACGCTTAACCGACTGCGCCACCCAGGCGCCCCAACAAAGTCTGACTTTGAACTTGACTTGAACTGTACCATCACTTGTTGAACTCTAAGCACTCCTCAATTTATCTTTCTGAAATTGGTAACTATTAGCTACTCATATGTGTGACCCTGGTTGTGGAGAGGATAAAAGGCCACTCACAGCCACAGTTAAGTCTAATGGTTAAGAACATAACTTTTGGGGGGGGCGCCTGGGTGGCTCAGTTGGTTAAGCCTCTGACTTCGGCTCAGGTCATGACCTCATGGTTTGTGAGTTCAAGCCCTGCGTTGGGCTCTGTGCTGACAGCTCGGAGCCTGGAGCCTGCTTCAGATTCTGTGTCTCCCTCTCTCTCTGCTCCTCCCCTGCTTGTGCTCTGTCTCTGTTTCTCTCTCAAAAATAAATAAACATTAAAAATTTTTTTTAAAAAAGAGCATAACTTTTGGACTCATCTTAGATACTGGATTCTAATCTCTGCTCTGCCATTTTTCTGGCTGCGTGACCTTGCAGAAGTTACTGACCCTCTCTGAGCTTCTGTCTCTTCATCTTAGAAATGGGGTTAATGATTCTAATCCATCTCGTTGTTGCACAACTGGAATAAAGTAATAAAGCGCCTGGGGCAGAGTCAGTGCCCAGTAAATGCTTGTTGTTATAGCTTTTTCTTTTCTGTCTTTCCTTCTTTTTTTTCTTTTTTCTTTTTTCTTT
>NW_024420490.1:3799493-3915633 GCF_014898765.1 Herpailurus yagouaroundi | reverse complement strand
TTTTTTCTTTCTTCTTTCTTTCTTTCCTTCTTTCTTTGTTTCTTTTTTTTTTCTTTTTTTTTTTGTTTTTGGCTCTCAGCTCCTTGTTTGTAAAATGAGATGCTGGGCAAGATGCTTTCTGAGGTCTCTGCTGGCTTATGTTTGTGTGACTAGTATTTTCCAAATGCTAATTTGGGAATGGCACATTCCCACTGTCATGGTTTTTCTTTTTAAAGAATTATTTTCTGTTGTGTCTCCATAAGATTGGGCTTTTTGTGCTAGCTTGCAGCCAAAGGAGCTTTAAGCCTCTCATATGACATCATAAGTTGGTGCCCATAAAAATGATGAAATGCTATATACCAAAAAATTCCAAGGGCCAAGGGTTATAATCCAAATCTAGGCCTTCTCCCTTGGGTGGGGGCGAGTGGCTTGGCTTCCCAGGTCCTTGACTTCTTTGACATTGCTGGAAACACTCCTATCCAGAAGCTAGAGGTGGTGGCACTGGGGGATGGGAAGAGGGTGACAAAGCAGGGGAGGGGCCAGGAAATATTGGAGGAGGAGAGGAAGGGAGGGAGGGAGCAATGAAAGAAGGAGGGGTGGCAGGAGAGTCAGGGTGAGCTGGGGGGGGGGGAAGAGGAGCAAGAAGAGGAGGGGAGAAAAGTCAGAGGAAGCAGGGAGGAAAAAGGGAGGGAAAGGCTAGGATTCAACTGGAATGCCGGCAAGGAAGACTTGGGCAGGCCAACTGGGGAAGTCAGCTCAGACTTCGCCATGAAGTATTCAATCTGTTATGGTAAAAGGTGATTTCTAAACCATCCTGTTGAAAAGCATGGAACAAATTCAAAACTAGAAGACCATATTGGGTTGAGGAAAAATTAATGACCATAGAATGCTCCTCAAAAGCCAAACTATCATAGCGCCATTGACCTTTTTTCCACTCTGCAGGGTCACACACAAACCGTGACTTATTTCCTGTTGAAATGCATAACTAAATACAATGCAAACAAAAAATAGTTGAAAAAGACTAAATGTCTATACTTCTCAGAAAGACACTCTTCAATGGGGGGAATTTTCCTTCCTTCATTCACTTATCCATTGCTTTATCTGCCAGTCATTCAGTAGGCACCTGTTACCTGCCATGCCCATGGTAGATGATAGGGATTCAGAGATAACTAAGACACATTTCCTGCCCTGTGGAAGAATGAAAATACAGTGCCAGCTTAGACACATCCCCCCATCCAGATCCCCTTGAATCTTATCTGGCCTTAATGACTCACCTGTAACCTATAGAATGAAGTGAAAGTGATGTATAAGGTTAGGTTATAAAAGGTGGTACAAAAAAAAAGTGGTACAGCTTCTGCTTTGCTTTCTGGAACATTCACACTTAGAGCCTTGAACTGCCATGAAAGAAATCTGACTGCCTGAGGCCACCATGGTGTGAGGAATCTCAAGTAGCTACATGAAGAGGCCATGTGTGTATTTTCTGATTAACAGACCCAGCTGATGTCCCGGCCAACAGCCAGGATCAACTTGCAGATGAGCTGTTCAGTTACCTTCAACCACTGAGTCTTCTTTTTTTTTTTTTAATTTTTTTTCAACGTTTTTATTTATTTTTGGGACAGAGAGAGACAGAGCATGAACGGGGGAGGGGCAGAGAGAGAGGGAGACACAGAATCGGAAACAGGCTCCAGGCTCCGAGCCATCAGCCCAGAGCCTGACGCGGGGCTCGAACTCATGGACCGCGAGATCGTGACCTGGCTGAAGTCGGACGCTCAACCGACTGCGCCACCCAGGCACCCCCAACCACTGAGTCTTCTTAATTTAAGTCCCGAACAACATGGGGCAGAGCCAAGCCATTCTCGCTGTTGCTCTGGTTGAATTACTGACTCACAGAATCCATCCATGGGCATAATAAAAGTGTTGATTTATATCACTAAGCTGTAGGATGATTTGCTACGTAGTAGGAATAATTGGAACACTTTCTAGTGATCATTAAAATCCCAAATAACCCTGAAAACACAGTTATTATATTACCACCATGATCCTCATCCCTAGAGGTGTTCTTCATTCACCCGTTCATGATACTTACAATTTAAAGAGTCACTGCCCTCAAGAGGTTGATAGCCTGAGATGGGCAGATTCAACCCAAGGGGCTTAACACTTAACCAGAATGTGTCAAAGGGGCCAAAAATCTAGCCCTTGAAGAAGCTTTATCAATGCACCAACCTAAAAATGGCAACTACAGGCCTTCCTTATACCATGATTCAGGGATGTGCCAACTTCTTAAACTCAATTTCATTTCCCACCAGTCTGTCTTTTCTTAGAGCACAGATACCAACCCATGATAGCCATGCATTGAGGAAAATCTGAGTCTACCATAGACTCATGCAGTGCTAAATCTAAAAGAGATTTACAGATCATCTGATCCAATTCACACACACTTGCCCACTGAGGAAATTATTGAGGTCCAAAAAAGTGGGTGCCTTATCCAGAGCCACACAGCCAGCTGGTGGCCATGTGCCAGGACACAGGGTCCCTGTCTCGTTTCTATACAGACTCTTTCCCTTGAACATCAGGGAAGGCATTGTACTCCAGGTGGCATCATGTAGGCATTCCAAGCACATATCACGGGGTCCAATAGAACTGGGGAGAATCTCCGTTCTGCTACTTACTAGCTATGTGAATGTGGCCCAGTTACTTGATTTCACTGAGCCTCTGATTTACCATCTGTAAAAGGAGGGGTAATTACGACACTTCACCAACCAGGGTGTCTTACAGCAGTTAATTGAGATGATACACAGAAACATAACTTCATGCCTGGTGTGGTCTGTAGTAAGCACTTATAAAGCCCAGATCACTCTAGAATGACAACTTTAGGCTATGCCTTGAAGAAGTGCACTTTGGGCTGAGTGAGAAAGTTTGGTTCATTTTTTTTCTAGTTTGAAGGTGATGCTGGCGCAGGCCAGCGCTGCTGCCAGGCTTCTGGAGAAGAAGCGGCTGCTGGTGTCAGCTGAGTGCTTGTGAGGCTGCTGCATCATCACCTCTGTTCCCTGGATGCTGACAGAGAACTCACTGGCTTGTCCCTTCTGCGACATTGCCCTGCACCTGTGAATGACATTTCAACTCCTCTAGACCCTGATGCACCTCCATCTAATTCCTTCCTCCCACCTTAATCCTCCTTGTCGCCCCTCGTACTTGAGGGCTCCCTGAGGGTGTCTGGAAGGGGCTGCAGTGTGAGCAGCTTTCTGCCTCCTCATGCCCAGGGAGGTGGCGCAATGCACTCTAGGGGAAATAATAATCCACCTGTTCTGCTCTGGCTGCTGGCACTTCAGAGTGCCTTGGTGACCTCACATCCTGCGGCAAGCTCCAGAGCTTAGCTATCAAGCAGGGGAGAGAACTGCTGAGGGCCCAGAACAGAAGGAAGTCGAACGGACAGCCCAAGCTAACATTCCCATCCAGGTGTGTGGGTTGGCTCCTATGCCAGGAATGGTGCCAATCACCAGAAAGAAGAGGCTAAATCTCCTTTAGTTCTCAGGCCCATGTGGTCATTCGTGAACTTTTCTTACAAATGTACAGTGTTCCAGGCATTATCTTTAGCCCACAGGTAGGGTACAGAGATGAACAAAATGGTGATGGACCTGCTTTCTACAAGCTCATAGTGTTCAGGGAGGAGGCAGACTCAGAATCAACGACAGTACAGTGGGATCAAGGTTGAATTTGCCACATGTGTGACAATAACAGGGGACATAGAAGATGTGGCTGTTGGTGCTGTCAGAGGTAGAGGGAGGGGCTAGGAAGTTTTTACACAAGAAGTGGCATCCATACTGGGCACTCAGCGATGAGTAAGGCTTGGCTAAAGCAGTAAGTGGGATCCAGGCTGAGGGGACGAGCACATGCAGAAAAGGACAGCAGTCTGAAAGAACATGGAGTGTTTGGGGGAGCACAAAGCACCTGGTGGGAAATGAAGTTAGTAAAATGATTGGGGGCCAGACTTGAGACCCTTGGCTCCATGTATAATCTAGAAGTTGTACTTTATTCCATAGGCAAAGTGGAGCTTCTCAAGGTTCTTGAGCAGGGGAGTGACATGCAGTTTTTTATTTTACAAGGAAAGTGCTGCTCCCAGGGTGGAGGGTGAAGCAAATGGGTCTGAATTTCGATGCAGTGAGACCATTCAGCAGGCTCTGGCCTCATCCAGGCAGGAGGTGATGGGGTCTTCCATGTGGCAGGCACCCGCAGGACAGATGCTGGTGGAGTCCCATGTGGCCACAGCCAGTTCGGATTGAACTTATGCACACCCCTTCTGGATCCCCCAGACCCTGATGAGTGCTAAGTCCTCCATAAACATTTGTTGAAGAAATGAACAAATGTGGAATGTTCTACCTTCCGAGGACTCCTGCGATGAGCAGCAGAGACTTTGCAAGACCCCGAATTGTCCTTGGATCTTGACCTCCTGATGTAGAATGTAGAGGTTTCAGTCTGCAACAGGGCAAACCAGGGCCATTGCTCTTCCCTGGTCATTCTAGGTGGCAAAGGCTCCTTATTTAGGAGGGGCCGTGGAATCACGCCATGAAGTGTCCCCGGCATCCACAGATTTTGTATGGAGGTCGGAAACGAGGGAGCAAAAATCAGTCAGATGCTTTTCACCAGGAGGCCACAATGCTACAGACCTACCTGTTGCCGCTGTCTTCTACTCCTGTCTCGTCTAGTTCCAGGGTCCCATGTGAGCTGTTAGCTCACTTTTGCGTCTGTTAAGTCCTGGGTTGGCAGGGGGTGTCTTGGTTTGAGTACCCCCTAGGAGCAGATCCAGAGACAGTCAAATGCAAGTCATTTATTTGGAAGGCAGTCCCATGAAACCCTGGTTGGAAAGTGGAGGCATGAGAAGGAAACAGAAGGGAGCCACACCTGCATGCGACGGGTAGGCAAGTTAACATGTGAGCTCCTGGAGATCAATCCCACTCTCTCAGGAGGGAACTCTCAAGGGTAGTGTTGGAGACATTCCAGACTTATCCCACTAGTAGGATGAGAAATCTGGGATATCTGTCTACCACCTCCCATCTGCCGTTGTTTGAGGGCAGTTTCCGGGGGCACTGACTCTCCAGTACTTCCGTCTTGCCCTGAGCACCTGCTAGGGGTGTTCTCCTGGAGATGTTTGTAGTAAACAGCCTTGGGCGTGCAGATGGAGGAGGATCTGTACAGGATGACCACAGGATCTGTTACAGACGTTCACAAGCACAGGGAGGGCATGCAAGTCCACCCCAGGGAGAGTCTTCAGTCCCGAGTTCAGGGAGGAAAGTGGGCATGACAAACACTGAGGTTTAATGGAAATGCATTGCCATTTCCTTATGGGGTATTGGGGTGCATGTGTTATGAGCCTGAGTTTAAAAAAAAAAAATTAGCTTTGTGTCTCATTCAAAGCACAAATCAGATGATCACTTGGGCTCTGGCATCTTTTCCAGCCTGTACATGGGTAGACTGGAAGGTAGTACCATTATGTGGCCTGGCCAGGCCAGGGGCACGCTTTAGTATCCCCATAATTTCCATCGGCCTTTCTCCAGAGCCTCTTTGAAGAAACACCGAGACCACCAAGAAGCCAGGTGACTGTCAGCAAGTGCAGCCAGACAAGTCACCTGGCCCACCCCAGACCCCGTGTAAGGCCTAAGACATTCCAGAGCTGCCGCTCCTCATAGGCCTAGGACCGGTGCTGTGAGACTTAGAATTCCCTGGGGCACATGTCTAAAAGTCAGATTACTGGGCTGCACTCCTGAGATGCTGATTCAGGAGGCCTGGACTGGGAGCTGGGAATCTGCATTTTAGACCAGATTCCCAGATGATTCAAAATAAGTGTTGAGAAGTGCAGTCTTAGAAGCTACTGGGCACAGACAGAGGAAGCACACAGGAGGTGGGAAAAGAGGCAGAGAGTGAAGAGGTGAACTTTCACAGGCATGAAAGGAGGAAGAGACGTGTGAAAACTTCCAGTGGGGTCGGTGGCTAGGAGTGTGAGGGCCTGCTGCCTCAAATAATTGCCTTCAAGTCCCGAACGCTAAGAAGCAGCCTTCCTTCTGATAAACTCTCGGGGCAAACATGAGTTTTCGAAGCTATGTGATCTAAGGGAGTCGAAGCTACGTGATCTGAGGGAGTAGATTTAAGTAAGAGAGAGTATCAGGAGATCTTTGGGCTAGGGAGAAGTCTCCTCTCCGCAGGGCTGGATCAGGATGAGACAGGTCTTGCCAACCCAGCAGGACTTCCCAGCCGTTACAACAAAGAGGGAGCCGCCGACAGAAAAACACCTGGGGAAAGAGAAGACCTGAAGTGCCTGACTGGACTGAATGTATTTCATGGTTACAAAAGCATCAGTTTTTCAAAAGGTGAATTTCTTTCTGCTGTAGGGTTCTTAGGGGAGCTAAAAACACAGCTTTACCTTGGTGACCGCAGAAACAAAACAAAAATCAATGAAAAAAACAAAACAGATGAAACTGAAATGCCTTCAGAGCTGCTCATACCACTTCGGTCTGGGAGGAAAATTCAGGGGGACCTACTAAGAGACTGCATGTGTCAAGTTAGGCAGTGAAGGACAGACTTCTGGTAGAGATTGGTCCAGTGCTTCTCACACTTGAGAGTGCATCGGAGTGACCAGGGGGGCTTAAAACACACTTGAGTGTCTGATTCAGTAGGTCTGGGGTGGGGCTCAAGGACTTGCTCCTGCTGCTGCTCTGGCAGTCATACTTGGAGAACCACTGGGTTAGACCACGATCTAAGGTTTAGACCAAGGTCTGGGATGTCCAAGGAACAGAGGATATGAAGCTTTGTCTAAAAACTGGGCAAGAGGAGAAGGTATCAACAGACCCTAGTTAAAAACATGATGGAGGGATCCTAAAACATTAATACCCCCTTACCTTAGATGGACATTTCTACTCCTACCTGTATGCTTCCTTCTTGGGGAAAGAGGACTTCATGTCCTTGCCCTCCACGCTCCTTCAAGATGAAGATGATATACCCTTATCTGCTCTAGCAAAACACTCCAGGCAAAATGGGAAGTTCTGTGTCCAACCCTGGTTCAGAAATCAGATCATTCCTGGCCTCTGAAGAGGAGACCAGATGTGTTCATGTGAATAATGAACTCTCTGGGGACCCTTAGTTCCACCCAGTAATTTTCAATGTTGGGACAGGCATGATCCACCATCTGATATTTCCAGCCCCTTTGCAGAAGCCCACAGGTCAAACTTTTTTTTTTTTAACTGCTTTGGCATTAACACGGTTTTTCTGGGCATAAACATCTCAGGAAATAAGAGTTGAGCCAGAGAAGAATTCCTTCTCAGAATACACGGAAGCAAACCTCCTCAGTTCTAGGCTCTAACTTAGGCTGTTGGAGAGGAGCATGGCAACTCTTTGAGGTCACCAAGGTGTGCTTTGCGGCTGGACTTTTGCACCAGGAGAAAGGCAGCTACTTCATAAATCCCAAAGGAGGCTTTCATTCAGCTTCCTCAGCCCACCTACTCAAGTCTGTTCTGACTGGACTGTGCTTCCACATTTGCATTCACAATCTGACTTGAGCTCTTTACTTTGACTTGCACCTTAATTTGCATCTATGAATTACCCACACATGTTCAGATCTCTAAATCATAGGCTGAATTAAGGCCATGGATTAAATTAGGAATAAGACATCGAAGACAAATCTCTTAGAGCAGTTTTCCCTAACAATTTGAGGAGCTTCCAGACCCCTAGGAGAAGCCCACAAAAGCTGTAGACCCTCTTCCCAGGAAAATGTACCGATGGACAGAATTCTGCATACGATCATGTGGACACCTCAGTTTAAGAATCCACAGTTCATACTAAAGAAGAATAATCCCAATGGAAAAGAAGAGGCTAAGGTGGAAGGAGGAGGGGGAGGAGGGGCAGAATGGGAAAAAGGGCAAGTCTCAGGGAGAGCGGTTCTATATTAGTTAAAGCAACATAACACTAGCTGCTATAACAACCTCTCCAAACTCAAGCGTCTTGACACAACAGTCCTTTGTGGGTGGTCCTGGTCAGCAAGAGTGACTTTCCCAAGGCAAGTGAGTGGTTCAGGAGCTCAGGCTTCTTCCACCTCGTGGCTCTGCTGTGCCCCAGAGTCTCAGGGTCCTGTGCAAACAGCCAGCCAAAGGATAAAGACCACAGGTGAAGTTCATATTCTTCTTCAAAACCCCAGCCTGGAAGTGCTACATATCACTTCCAGTCATATTTCATTGATAAGAACTGGTTTCAGGGCCACATCTGCATGTGGGGTTGGAGAGTATATTCCTGTCTGGGTAACCATTCCTTAGCGACAACTCCAAAGGGGAGTACGAACTTTTGGTGGCCAGAAAGGTATATCTTTCCCTAACCACTGCATGCATGTAAAATCCGGTTAAAATAAAAGGTAAACATTGCCTTGAGAGGGAGAAGAAACCACCAAAAGATATTTTGAAGCCCCAAGCATGTATAGAGTAGACCATCTGTGGCTCTACCTTGTTGGTAGGATGTAATTGAGGTTACAGACAAATTTTCCAGTCTCAGAATTTTCTAGAACCAGATGGTGAAGTTCCCCCTTCTCTCTAGCTCTATACTTTCCTCCTACTACTTCTTTTTTTTTTTTAATGTTTATTTATTTTGAGAGTGAGAGTGCACGCACATGAGAGAGAGCGGGGGAGAGGCAGAGAGAGAGGGAGACAGAGAATCCCAAGCAGACTCCACACTGTCAGCACAGAGCCTGTTCCGGGGCTCATACCCACGAACCGTGAGATCATGACCTGAGCTGAAATCGAGAGTCGGATGCTTAATCAACTGAACCACCCAGGCACCCCTCCTTGTACTTCTAAATGAAAGTGCTATTTCCAGGAGCAATTTCCCATTTATAATGGGTGCTTTCATACCCATCCATCTGAACCAGAATTTGGTTGGTCAATTGAAAAAAAATAATTAAAACCAGGATACATGTTAAAACCGTAAACATTTTATTTAACTTAGAACATGTAAATAAACATTCATTCACTAAACTTTTGGTGTACAGCCAAGTCGTTCTCTTTGAATAAAAATCAGCTGATGGGAGTTGCAGACTTTCCTTCTTGCATGATCTGTATCTAAAATGCACTCTCTATGATTCCTAGTTTTGGAAGTGCAGCAAGATTTTAAGACACTTGTGAGCTCAGTGCATAATCCTCCTAATTTCTTAATGATTTTTCAGTCTCTTACAGTTGTTTGGCAGACACATATTCAACAACATTTTTAGCTACCTGCTCCTATTACATCTTCCAAAATTCCAATTTTGTTCCCATGAAAGCAACTATTTTTGCATTCATATTTTGTAATTCACACATTGTATAAATTAATTGTAATAACAAGTACAACTGGAACAATTGTCATAAACAGGCTTGGAAGCAAACACAATCAACTCTTAGTAAATGTAAACAATGGAAGCAGAAGCGTGCGTGGTATTGGAGCGTGGCTCTGAGCATCCCGTGTGCCCTGGACCTCAATTGGCGTGTTTTGCAGAGGAAATAGAGAGCCTTGGCTTATTTGGTGTGGAGCCAGCCTCCAAGATGGCCCACAGTGATCCATGCCTTTTGGTGTTTACACCTTTATGTAGTTTCCTCCCATAGTGAATCCATGGTTGGTCTGTGTGACCGAGAGAATATGGCAGAAGTGTCTGTTGTGTGGCTTCTGAGGGTAAATCTAAAAGAGTTTTGGGACTTCTGTCTTGGTGTCTTAGATCATTTGCTTTGGGAGAAGTGGTCATCATGCATGAGGACATTCAAGCAGCCTGGTGGGGAGAAACCCACTTGGAAAGAATCTGAGTTCTGCCACCAACAGCACCAACCTGCCACCTTGGAAGCAGACTGCCCCGCCCTAGTCAAGCGTTGCTGATAATTGTAGCCTCAGGCAATGTGGCTGTACTCTTATGAGAGATCCCAAACCAGAACCACCTGGCCAAGCTGTTCTTGAATTCCTAATCCATAGACGTATTGGAAGATAATGAGTTTATTGTTTTAAGCCACCAACTTTTAGGGTCATTTGTTACATAGCAATAGACAACAAATACATTTGGCAAAATGGTCATGTGTCTGTCATTTAGAGAAGCACCTGTAGCAATGGGCTGTCTATTGTGCGGGAAACTTCCCTACTGCATTTGCTTTTTGGAGTGGTGGCCACAGACCGTGTGTGAGGTAGTTGAACAGGGAGGAGGATGTGATCATGAAGGAGAATGGCCCATGTGAGACTAAATCTAGAAATCTTGACGCTCTTAGCACCAGACTCAACCAAGCTAATAGGTTTAAGCTTGATTTAGAGTATTGTCAGATAACCGGAGCTGCTTTATTCTAAGCGTAGTCCGTGGAACAGCAGGCTCCGTGGACCAGCAGACTTGGCATCACCTTGGAGCTTGCTAGAAGTTTAGCATCTCATGCTCCACCTCAGGCATATTGAATCAGAATCTGCATTTTAATGAGATCCCCTGGGGATTCATGTACACTTTGAAGTCTGGGGAGCACTTAACTAAAGGATGATTTGTGTAGTGACTTGGGAATTGAAAGGAACACATTCTGAAAGAATTGCTTCTAGAAAGGGTTTTCTTTTTCTGGAAATAAAATCCCTAACAGGAATGCTGTGGAATTGGTTCCTGAATTAGAAGAGGTTGGATTTCATGTCCCTCAAGATGAACTCCGCTTTTCAACATTCTGTAGGTCTATTCTGTGATCCTTGTCTCCAGTTTCATTCTGTCTTAGAAGGCTACGGTACCTGTCCCAGGAGTCCAGATCCTGAGTTTCACAGTCTTCTTTCTTCCTACCCCTTTCGTCACTCTTGTTTGCTTTAATAAGGCAAATTCATCAAAACCCAGCGATGTTTTCTTGCTACTTGAGGGTCTAGATTTGGCTCCAGTGAGAAAAACCCCACATTTTTCTGATTGTGGTATACCTAGGACACATGGCTTCCGGAGGGGCTGAGAAGAAGGCAGGCTGCTCGCTCCTGCTATTTACCTCCTGAGACTCCTCACGAGCCCCCTTGAGCTGGAAGGCAAGATTTTAAGGAGGCTGGAGGAGTCATTAATTATGTTATCACAAAAAAATATTTGGTGCTTTTTTTTAAACATTACAGCTGCCATTGCTTCTGGTAATGCCCTTTTATTTGTCCAGGGGGGTTTGCTCCCATTAGATTAGATTAAGTGTCTCATCTGAGGCACAATAACAGATTTGGCCCAGGTTTTCCCTGCTGGCTGTGGTTGACTGATACCCAAGCTTTTGACTCCCTGCTGCGTATCTAAGCGGTACAAGCTGCAGTCAATGCATTTAATCTACATAAAAAGAACACAAATTGCACGTTAGCCTTTTTGAGTCCAGTAATCAGGTCCCCCACCCACACTCACACCTTTCCTGTGCCCTCCCCACCCCTGCTCTACCAGACGATTTGAGGCACCCTTGTGTTGCAAATCGACTAAAAAAAAAAATTTTCTGAGTCAGGTAAAAAGAAAAGTATTTTGCATTTTAATTGCACTTGATCTGCACATTGAATGACCTCTGTAATTTATATATTGTTCATAGTTAGTGCTTTCTGCAGTCCTGCTGTGCAGCTGATAACATAATTCACAGGCGCACACCTTGGGCTCTGTGGGTAGGGGCTTGGGTTTTCTGTTCTTTCTGAGTTTGCAAAATTCTCTCGCTCTTTCAGATTCAAGCTGCTGTGGCCGATGTCAGTCACTATCTGCTTATGCAGATGTAGCAAAAAAGCCACTCAATGAGCCCCAGCCAGCTCCTTTGTTTACACGTAAAGATTGCCCTTTCCTTTTCAGCCGCCTGCTCTGTTTGCAGACCCGCTGGCTGTTTCTGAGCAGTTTCCTCCACACCCTCCCCGGATCCTGCAGTGAATCAACTAGAGCTGTAGAAAGAGCAGCCAACCCAGGTATCACACTCTAGCGGGCTAACTCCAGAGCCAGTGAGACCCGAGACAATAAATACGGAGGGCTTTATAATTAGAGAATGGGGAAATGACTTTTTTTTTTTTTTACATTAGATGGTTAGCTCTTTAGAACTACAGCCATGCCATTTTTGTGATTTGAAAACTATTCTAAGCATTTAAGACAAGTCTATGGGAATCAAAGTTCAGTTTTTAGGAAATGTTTAGGTGTTTAATCGTGTTTATTTGCTTCATATTCCCACTGAAGCTGTATTCCTCACATCCTCCAGAAGGATAAATTATGGGATTGAGGATTGGCCCATCTCAGATTTTGCTTTAGTGATTTTGCTCTCAAAACCTTTCAGGATTAAGAGATTAGACCCTTGCCACTCCAAGTGTGGTCCACGATGCATCCGCATGCATCTTACCTACGAGCTTGTTTAAATGCAGAATCTCAGAATCTGCATTTTAACGAGATCCCCAGGTGGCTTGAAAATCAAAGTCTGAGAAGCACTGAGTTGGGTCTCAGCCTTGGCCACACATTCAAATCGTCTGAAAACTTAACAACAACAACAACAGCAACAACAACATTAATGTCTGGACCCTAAGCCCAGAGATTGTGATCCAGTCGCTGTAGCATAGAACCAGGCATTGAGAATTTTTACCACCTGCTCACGTGTCTAACATGCAGCCAAGGGTGAGAATCACAGGATTACACAAAATCTTAGAGAAGGATTCAAAACAAACAGTTCTAAGCCTAAATCAGTGCCCCATGGACATCTCCAAAATCCTTTCACCCAGGCTCCCTGGAAACCAACAGAATTTTCAGCACAATTTAACTTGACAAGTATTTCTTCACTGCTTCTTATGGGTCCATCTCACCACACCCCTCCCAGGTCCACTGAGACAGGCCACGAAGGCAAAATCACCTTGTGGACTAGAGCGAGTTCTTTGTAGAATTCCCTGCGCCATGATACGGGGAGGTCACCCTGTGTGTCGGCTGATGGCTCCGTGGGACTCTAAGATGGGTGCTCAGACAGCTCTTGAAACACACCTTTTTGTAGAAGTTGTAGGACACACCAGTCTGGCTTCCTAAGAACTGCTTTAAGAGAATCCTGGTTTCACGGGCATGCATGATTTCATATTTTGACATCTTTTCTAGCATATGTTTACCAAACTTTCTGATTTTTTATTTTTACTTAGCAGAGAGGCAGGTGGCCCTTGGGAAAAGATTTTGGAATGGAAATCAGAAGACATGGGTTTGAGTTCTTATTCACCACAAAGCGGTGTATTACAATATCTGAAATTGACTTTAAAATTCCTCACCAATTATAGAGCGATCTTACATGCTGCAAATTTAGGTTAAGCAATAACCCAGATGCAGATCAATCATGCACACGCCAGGGCTGGTCCGTGGGCATTCAAAGCAGAGGGGACACTCTCCAGAGGCTGCTACTATATCCATTTCTGCTATCTGGATTACCTAGGTTGTGCTAATGAGCATAGCAAATGTCAGAACAAGGTTTTATTATTGGAATAAATGACTTGTTAATTAGCAAGATGAATGTTGAAATTAGTTCTCATTGATAAAATCGCACGAATTCAAGATAAGTGGATCTGCCCAAATATTTTAGCAATACTTTCTACTCTCACATGAGCCAGGCATAAGAACCTAGTGACATCCATAGCTTGTACCCTTAGGCATGGTACCCAAGATTATGGGTACCCGTAATATGGGCCCTTGTCCAACCATTGGTTTAGGAAGGTTTCTTATTGCTGGCTATAATGACAGCATATTCCAGTCATGCTATGTTGTTGTTGTTGTTGTGTCTGTTTTCCAGTGAACCTTTCATACAAGGTGATAGAATACAGTTTGAGGATTGCTTTCCTCATAATCTTGTCCTGTGGCTGCAGTGGAGTAGCTAGCTAACCCTCATCAGTTCAAACCTTTTCAGCAGCTACCATTAGCTACCAAAAATATTCTAATAGCTGAGTATGAACAAACAGGCATGAGTCAGCCACAACCCAGTTAGTTTTGTGACTTTGAATCTCACATCTGGTTGCTATACCTCTCTAGGCCTCAGGCATTTTGTTTAAAGAAACCAGTGGGGCACCTGGGTGGCTCAGTCAGTTAAGCATCCACCTTTGGCTTAGGTCATGATCTCACAGCTGGTGAGTTCAAGCCCCATGTTGGGCTCTCTGCTGTGAGCACAGAGCCTGCTTTGGATCCTCTGTTTCCCTCTCTCTCTGCTCCTCCTCTTTTCTCACTGGCTTGCTCTCTCTCAAAATAAATAAACTAAAAAAAAAGAAACCTAAAGGATTGTCGATGTTAAAGTTTTTTTTCTGGCTTAATATTCTAAATTTTAAAAAGTTTTAACATGAAAAGTCAAACAGACCAAAATACTCTAGGCTGCAGTAGATCTTGCTTTTGAGCCCCCTGTATCCCCCTGCTGGGCCCCCTCAATCCCAGCCCATATTGTGTGACTCTTCAATAATCCAAACCCCTGGGAAACTTAGCCCATGCTTGCCATTCTCTCTGTATGGTCCCAATTAAGTCTGTAGACTGTAATATGGAATCCTGACAAGGCTCTGAATGTTGCTAAGTTAATAGAATATTCTGGCAAAAAGCAGAGTGGAGGAGATGATACTTTACAATTGTCTCATTTAGCATGCTCCCTTTATTCTGAGAAACTCTGGCAATGAGGTTGCTTTCAATTTAACAGTTTCCTTCAAGGGAACCTACAATGGCACTCATCTCCCAGTGTGGCTTAGATGAGGCATCAAGTCCGATGACCCTGAGGCAAGCCCCAGCAACTCCTGCTTGGTGCTTTGTGGGGTCAGTGAAGCTATTGCAAGAAGCAGACCCCAAACAGTGAGGCTCAGTCACTTGCATGTTCCAGCAAAGGAGGAAGAGCATGTTTAATTGACCCACTGGTAGATAGTTAGTCTTATTTCATCCTTCTAAACTGCCTTGGTATCTTTCTATTGTGGCTTCCCAAGGATTCCTGGCGTGAGTCTTTTATAGTCCCTAACGAAGCCATTGTACTATTTTCAGTCAAGATCTGCAGCATGAAACAAAGAAGGAACTTAACAGAGCTGTTTCCAGTGCAGTTGTTGAAAATAATCCCAACCTATTGGGGCCAAAACTAACCAAGATCAAGACAAAGATCAAACTGTTGTTGCAATCTTGTGCAATAGCAGCTCCAATGAAAAAATGCTGGACAGCAAACCAGCAGAGACAGTTAATCTCAAAGATTTTTCCTTAGAAAAATTCTTCAAGACATCTGGCCCCCAGCTCTGAAGTTTTCCTGTTTTGTGTTATCTAAATGTTTGTTGGGTTTCAGCTTTGCTATGTGTTTTTGGTTTTCAAAAAGAATTTACCTTTATCTTAAAAGGCAGCATAAAATGAACGATCCCTTAACGGCTTCAAGCAGGTTATAATTGCATATTTTTGTACCTGACTGTATTTAAATAATGAGAACATGAAAAATATGAGTATCAGAAGTCTTGGTTAAAATGTCCATGAAAGATAAAGCAGGAGGGGTTGACCAGTATTTCTTTAAGGTGATTTGGATTGTTCAAGTCTACTAACTAACTGGCTACTGAAGAAGTTCATTTGTCCACCATTATGTAAACCTAAAAACTTAGGCCATTTGTTTGAAGGAATCTGAATATAAAACTCCAGTGATCCCACTGTTTTCCCAGAATCAAATGCGATGCGCCTTGAACTCAGGCAAGCTATTTTGCTTAATAAGCATTTAATTTTTTTTTAAATGTTTGTTTATTTTTGAGAGAGAGAGAGTGAGTGAGCAAGGGAGGGGGAGAGAGGGAGAGAGAGAGCAGGGGAGGGGCAGAGAGAGGGAGGGAGACACAGAATCCAAAGCAGGCTCCAGGTTCTGAGCACTTAGCCCAGAGCCCAACGTGGGGCTCGAACTTGTGAACCACGAGATCATGACCTGAGCTGAAGTTGGATGCTCAATTGACTGAGCCATCCAGGAGCCCTGATAAACATTTAATAATTATCCATTACATGCCAGTTGCTATGGTGGGAGATTAGGAGTATAACCTCAAAAAAAAACCCCAAAAACTGTAAGGAAGTACGGATACATATTTGAGAACCATCAGCTACCACCCTGATTTTGAAATCCATGGTCAAGATTCGAGCCACGGGAAGTGCTAATGACAGCCATCCAAAGCCAAGAGGCCAGTAGAAATGAGATGTACATGTGGTGCCCTAGAAGTTGGAAGGAGGAGAGCTTGGAAGGCCCGGGGGTTCAACTTTTTAACTCATCCCATTCTCCTCTCCTTACCCTTGTTCTGTCTCTGAGGTCATCAGTCTGTAGGGAGGAATGAGTGATTAAATCAGTCACTGTATTGAGTGTCTCAGCCATGGCTCTCCTTCAGAATCATCTCCAAAACTTAAAAAAACAAAACAAAAACCTTTTGCCCCAGTTCAGAATCACAATTACTAAGATGGAGCTAAGGACTCCATATTTTTATAGTATTCCCCTCATAATTCTGATGCTCATCTAGGGTTAAGGCTTACTGAACATAGAACCAATGTGTTCAGAACACTTTGTTGCTAAAGGGCCAGGGGACTGTGAAATAAATAGAGAGCTAGGTCCCTGCCTACAAATGAATTATTACAACCAGAAGAGAACTTTAGGGAGAGAAAAGAAAATAATAGAGAAAGTGAGAGGAAAACAACCCAGAAAGAAGGCTACGAAACTGTGTTGTTACATTTATTGTTTCAGAGGTAGGAAGTAGGAAGTAGTATTTAAGCTTTTGTACAAGTAGGCTCACCCCTAATATTTGTAAGACATGGAACCGAAGCACAAATGGAAGGAGATATTTGGAGATATATATAGATACATATCTCCAAATAATTAAAAGGTATAAATAAGCTCAGAAAGTATTAATCAAAACATGTCCATCCCTCTACCTTGACAAACATATCTTTGTATGACCTGAAAGAACAGGTTTGAATATAAAATTACTGAACTCCTTGGAGTTTCACACTGGATCATAATGACATGGGGAAAGTAAGCCTGGGTCACCAGCCTGTAGCCCACCTACCCATCCCTTCCCTCATAGGCTCTATCTCCCACTGTAAGGAGCCCCATGGGTACATGGACCAGTGGGCTGGAGTCTCTGTCTAAATTCTAGTCACACATCTCTGAAAACAGCTACCCCCTTGGCCTTCTCTCTAGCATATTATGTTCCTACTAGCTACATAATCTGCCCTTGGGAAGAAGATCCCAGAGAAGAAGCCCATGCAGTCTCTGAAAGCTGGCTTTGGTCATTTGGTCAGGGAATTCCAGGGTTCCTGCCATCTAAACCATGGTGTAGAAGGTTTTGGCCTTGCTGGTTCCTCACCCTGTAGGAAGGGGCCCAGCCAGAGTTGGGTTCTGTAATGGTCAAGGCCAAGGATAGGGCCCCTCTTCATGGGATTAAAGGATAGCCCTGTGTACAGGCAAAATGATGGATGAGTCCTACAAACTATAGGCTCAGCCTGTGGGAACATGAAAATCATTGTGTATACAATGGTTCTAGAGAAGAATAAGTTTATCTCATTCCCCATCCTTTTCATCCCAGGTGTGGGATCAAATTTACATCTGTCAGCCACACTTGACTCAGGGTTTTTAATCACTAAGTGTTACCTTGAGCTGAAAAGTAGTAGTAGGATTAGGTTCAGCTTGGAAAGAAAAAAAAAAAAAACCCATTCTGGCGTAAACAAGGTAGAAGTTTTTCTTTCACATAAATGTAAACAATCAAGTCTACTGTAGTGATTTTAGAATACCTAGGGTCACAAGTTCCTTCTGTTTTGATGCTCTGCCATCCTCAAGATTTGGTTTCTCCTTCATGGTCCAAAAATGGCTGCTTGAGCTCTACCCATCACATCCATATTCCAGCCAGCTGGAAAGAGAAAGAGAAGAGTATTCTATTTTTAAAGACACTCTCTAGAATTTGTGTACCCCACTTCTGCCTCTATGTCATTGACCAGAACTTAGTTATGTAGCCACAACCAGCTAAAACTTGCGCCCCGATAAAAATGGAAATTCTAACAGAAACCCATGGGGGAGGGGAAGGGAAAAAAAAAGGTTAGAGTGGGAGAGAGCCAAAGCATAAGAGACTCTTAAAAACTGAGAACAAACTGAGGGTTGATGGGGGTGGGAGGGAGGGTAGGGTGGGTGATAGGTATTGAGGAGGGCAGCTTTTGGGATGAGCACTGGGTGTTGTATGGAAACCAATTTGACAATAAATTTCATATATTGAAAAAAAATGGAAATTCTATCTCTGAGGAAAACAAGGAATCTGGTGACAAGTAGCAATGTCTGCCAATGGGGTTTTGATTTCAAACAATAGAAACTGACTTTGGAAAATTTAGGCAAAAGGGGAATTTACTGGATGGCTATTGGGTGATTCAGATATTTGATAGGCTGAGTAGAGGGTCAAGCTCTGAAAGTGAGCAAGTGATCTATCCAGAACACTATCATCAACCCAACCCTGAGAGGTGCCAACACCACCAGACTCTAAATGCTGCCATCAGTGCTATGTGTAACTTTTCAAATGTCCCTGCAACTTGGCATCATTCTTTCTAGAATTGTGCTGTTCAATATGGCAACAAGTACATGTGTTTAGTGGTACCATATTGTACAGTGCAGATGTAGAGCATTTCCATCATTGCAGAAAATTTCATTGGACTGTGCTAGTCTAGACTCAAAACCCTGGACCAAGGCATCCAATTTGCCAAGCACTAGCCATAAACTATTATGTGCCTACCTCTTGGCCATTAGGAGTACCCCCTCCCACACACACACCAAGATGCAATAGAACTCACTCAAAATAGGGACAGGTTTGGAGGCCCGGCAGCTAAAAAGGCAGGAAATGTCCTCTACACACTTACTGACAGTGTGATCTTGGGCTGACTACTTCTCTAGCTTCAATTTTTTTTTTTTTTTTTTGCATTTGCACAATGGAAATAATGATAACTGCCTCTTAGGATCGTTATGGAGATAAAAAGATAAGATATGAAAATTACAAGGACCATCTGGGTTAATGGAGTCTTAGATATAATAATAACCAAATGCAGTGTGTGGTCCATGATTGGACCCTGCTTTGAACAACCAGCTGCAAAAGACATTTGGGAGACAATTGGGGAAATTTTAATATAGAATGAGTGTTAGATAATATTAGGAAATTATTGTTAATTTTCTTAGGTGTGAGAATGGCATTGTGATTATATAGGACATGATAAAGTTTTTAATGGTAAAATATTACTGTGTCTATAATTCTAAATATTAAAAATGGATGAAAGAAATATGACAAAATGTTCATACATCTAGATTTAAATCTAGATGATAGGTAAATGGGCGTTATTCTCCTTAGTCTCTCTTATTTTTGACATTTTAAAATAATTTATGAAGAAAGAAAGTACCATGTCCATAACAGGAATTCAATAAATGTGAATTTCTCTTCTTCCCTCATGGTCTTAAAGACCTTATAGTCTTTTCAAAATGGCTGCAATGCTTGCCATACTTTTCCCAGCCACCTGCCCCACTTTTCCCAAGGCTACTTGCTTAAAAGTCGTCCTGCCCTTTCTGTGCCAGCACACTCTCTGTATCTGTGGGGGACCTTTCAATGCAAGGAATAGTTTTCCCAATGATGGAAGGAACCTTGCAAAGAGGCACTTGTCCACAGCACTGATACAGGATGCAAAGCCTTTCCCCTTGCATAAGAGCAGGAGTTCAAAGAAAGAAAAATCAGTATACCAGTGTTCATTTTCATATTTGTCAGATCAGCCCCCTTTTCCTGATGCCTAATTTAGAAAGAAATGGTATAGAGAAAGACGAGGATGTGGCAGCCAGTTTTTCATTTTAGTTCATCCACTTACTCAGTGAATGTAGAGGACCAAGGTATGGAGGTTTGGAGGGTTTGAGTCCTCTCACAAAGATCAATAGCAGGAGACATACAGATGAACCTAGAATGATCACCTGATTTTCTCTCTGAGTGGTCTTGGGAAATGACTTACCAAAAATGTGTGTTGTGAAGCCTGTGGCAAATCACCAACAAGCTACACAGGCTCAATAACGTCTTCCTATAGTGTTGAAGTAGCAGCAGTTTCCATGTGTACGTGAGGTCAAGGCAAGTGGCCAACAGATCAGTGCCCACTTCTAAAGGCAAACTAACTTATGGTATGGGACCTATCTTTAGGTCTCATGTGCCAAAATATCGGTTTTGTATCAAGAAGCAAGCATCTTGAAGCCCATAGCTATTCTGAACGTTAGGGAATGATAAAATGGTGACTAAGAAAGCTAGTTTTATATTTGGTGCGGTAAGTGAAACAATATGTAATGGCATTTTTGTCATCCAAATTTCCACCTAAAATGTATGTTTGTGTTTCAGAGTTTGACGGTGTGTGTGTGTGTGTGTGTGTGTGTGTGTGTGTGTGTGTGTGTGTTGGGGGTGGAAGGAATGCTCTGAGTGGCTCTCCCACTGCACAGCAGCTATATCCTCGATGTAAAATATAAACACTCTTCAAGACATTTCTGGTCAAGTCGTTGGAGAGATTTCCAAAGGCTTCCACAACAGCAGCTCCTAAAATAAAAAATAATCCAAACCTAGACCAGACAGGAAGCCTTAAACTACAAGCAGTAGGTGTGTATTGGGGGTGGGGGGGGAGGATGCTCTGAGAGTAGGTGCCAATAGCAGCACATAGCACTACTGAAACATGGGCCAGCATTGTGGTGGGAATGCTGATCCTAGAGCCCATTTACTAAACCAAGATCTTCACAGTGGCTGAAGTGCTCTTAGATCAGAGGTGTCTCTGATTTTGTGTTGAAGTAAATCCTGTTCAGAAAAAAGCTTCTCTGATTTAGACCTATAGGATTCCCACGGATTAAAATCAGGCAATAAGCTGGGCACTCAGCTGGCTCAGTCAGAGGAGGGTGCAGGTCTTGATCTCGGGGCCATGAGTTCGAGCCCCATGTTGGATAGACAGATTACTTATATAAAAATAAACTTTAAAAAATCAAGCAATAAGCTTGCAATATATTAAGACAAGCCACCATGAGCCAGAGGAAGCATAAATAGCATAGAATAGATTCAGATCTCCACAATGATTGGAGATATAGGAATTTTCAATTATAGAATACAGAGCAAGTATGTATAAAATGTTTAAAGACATACAAGATGTGGGGCACCTGGGTGACTCAGCCGGTTAAGCGGCCGACTTTGGCTCAGGTCATGATCTCTCGGTCCGTGAGTTCAAGCCCTGCATCGGGCTCTGTGCTGACAGCGCAGAGCCTGGAGTCTGTTTCAGATCCTGTGTCTCCCTCTCTCTGAACCTCCCCTGTTCATGCTCTGTCTCTCCCTGTCTCAAAAATAAAATTAAAAAACGTTAAAAAATTTTTTTAAATAAGACATACAAAATGCATTTGCACAGATGAGCAGGCAACAATAGGTTAGCAGAAATAACTAGGAAGATTTTTTACTAGAACTTCTATAAATAAAAATATAATCATTGAAACACAAAACCCAACTGTACTGGTTAAACAGTAGACTAAATCCAGCTGAAGAGAGGAGTAGAAATTACCTGGAATACAGCACAATGAGGGAAGGAGATAGAAAGTATGAACAAGGGATTAAGTGATTGGAGGCTAGAATGAGAAGGTCAAACATAATTGGGTTTCAGAATAAGAGGAGAAAGAGAGATTTGAAGAGATAGTGGCATGACTTGTCCAAGACTGATGAAAAACATAATAATACATACCCAGGAATCACAGCATATACCAAAAAGGACATTTTCAAAAAAGGAAATTCGTGCCTAAACACATCATAATTCAACTGCAGAACACCAACTGCCATGAGATCTTAAAAGGGGCCAGAGAGAAGAGGTGGGTCATCATCAAAGGAATGACAATTAGACTAACAGTTGCCTTCAACAGCAATGGAAATCAGAAGACTGTGGAATGATATTTTACAATTGTTGAGAGAAAATAACTTAGAACCTAGAATTATGTACTCAGAAAATCATATTTCAAGAAGGAGGGTAAAATTAATATGTTTATAAATACACAAAAACAGAGGGATTTACTACCAAAAGATCTTCACTACAGGAACATCTTCTAAAAGACATACTTCAGGAAGAAGGAAAATGATGTCAGAAGGATGATCTGACATGCAAAAAGGAATGGTGAGCAAAAAAACATGTACAGGGGCACCTGACTCAGTCAAAGAAGCGTGTGACTCTTGATCTCGGGGTTGAGTTCAAGCCCCACATTGGGTGTAGAGATTACTAAATAAATACACTTTAAAAAACCATATATACATATAAGCAAATATGTAAAAATGTAAAATCATACATATATGAGCAAATAATGTTTTGGGGAAAAAAAGGAATACCAATGTTGAATTATAAAGTTAAAAAACTGATAAAATACTGGACAAGAATCACATACAAGTCAGGAAAGGGGAGATTGGAGTTAAAGTCTCCTAAGAGCTTTAAGAGTATTATTAGAAAACAGGCTTTGGCAAACATTTTGTATAAAGGGGCAACTAGTAAATATTCTAAGTAAGTTGTGGAGACTATAGAGTCCCTGTCATGAATACAAAACTCTGTCATTATGGGGTGAAAGTAGCCATAGATGGTACACAAATGAAAGAACAAGGCTGTGTTCCAGTGAAACTTTATTTACAAAGACAGGTGGTGGGCATATTGGATCACTGGGCCATAGTCTGCCAATCTTCCTTCTAGAGGAAAGTTAAAATATTGTTAAATTTCTGACATTGTAAGTTAATTATACATGATAAAATTTCAAGAGTAATCACTGGATGAGTAAAAATAGAGTCTAAAAAGTCCAAATAAGTAAAAAGGAACAATAAAATAAGGAAACCAACATACCCACAAACAGATAATACACCACAAACAATCTGAACAATGGCAAGAAACGAGAGAGCAAAAGAATCACAGAAAAAGCAGGACAAATAAAAAAATAAGGTAGCAAACCAAGTCCAAATATAATAATTGCTTTTACTCACCAAATATGCAAGTGAATTAAACTAGCCAGTTAAAAAAACCCAAATTATCAGGGCGCCTGAGTGGCTCGGTCAGTTAAGCATTCGACTTCGGCTCAGGTCATGATCTCCCAGTTCATGAGTTTGAGCCCCACATCAGGCTGTCTGCTCTCCACACAGAGCCTGCTTTGGATCCTCTGTCCTCCTCTGTCTCTGTCCCTTCCCTACTCACATTCTCTCTAAAAAATAAATAAAGCATAAAAGAATTATCAGATGGGATTTTTTTAAATGTAGCTCTGTTACAAAAGTCACACTTAAGGCCTAAGAATGCAGCAAGGCAGAAAGTAACAGAATAAAAAAAGATACACCAGGCAACTAACCCAAAGAAAGCTACTTTGAGGAATACAGATTTTAGGATAAAAAGCATCAGGGTTAGTAGGAGTCACTAGATAATTATGAAGGATTCAATTCCTTAGAAAGATAAAACAATTCCAAACTTGTATGTACCTAATAAAATAACCTAAAATGCATAAATATTGGCAGGGGAACGGTCCTTTGGGAGACCCTAAGAGTAGGTGATGACTTTAGGAGCTTAATGAGATTGACCACTTAACTAGAGTCATAAAGTCATGTGCTTCCTATCCCTAAAAGTAGAGCCACACCCCAAAATAGAGTAGTGTTAAGACCACCTAACACCATGAAGAGGAGTGTGTGTGTGTGTGTGTGTGTGTGTGTGTGTGTGTGTGTGTTTTAAACTTAATTAATTAGAGAAATTCCCAAAGGGATGTGTGTGTGTGGCGGGGGAGGGGGAGTGCTAGAGGATTCCTATTTACATAATAGCCCAGAGGCTGGCTGGAATCCATTATTAGATTCCCTGCACATGTGCCCTAGAAAAACTGAGCAGAGGAGAGACCATATGGCCAGCAGCAGAAGAAAGCTAGTGTGATCGGTTCACAAAGGTAATGTTTGCCCTACACACAAAGGAGATCCACCCCAGCTTCATTTATTTCAGAGAATGGTGACTTGGACAGTGAAGGTAGACATTGGGAACACTGGGAAGAATCCTGCTGGGAAAAAAACCCACTCCAAACACAATTCTGAGGTCATTAATCATCATTCTCTTCATCTCTGTCAGTTCAGGCTGCAGTGGGATGTACATAATACTCAGAATACCTGCTCTTTGCCTTTGAAGATCAGCTATTCCCTTTATAGAATAAAGGCAAGAAATCAGTGAAAAGAGAAAAAGTGCCCATCTCTTCATGCTCTGAGCATGGCAAGGGCTGAGTCTACTATGAAAGAGGAGGTTGGGGAGGCTAACGGAAAGTCACTAAACATGGCTATCTTGAGGATCAAGGAGGAGACAGAGAGGTGGGTGTGGAAAGATGCTTTTGGCTTTTGGTTGTTATAGGAGTAGTGAGGTATCCTGGTTCTTTTCCTTTGGCACCCCCATCCCATCCCCCAAATCTATTCCCCAACTCTCGCTGCCTTGCCCTGCGCCTGGGGAGTTGAGCCCTGTGGATGGCATCATCTGGGCTCGCTTGCTGGCCAGCTTCCATAGAGACTGAGCAATGGGAGAACTAGCAGGAAGGTGGAGGGTGGGAAAAGAAAGCAGTGAGGATCTTTTTTCCTTGCTCCCTTTCTGCTTTGCCAGTCCATGCCGTCAGGACTCTTGAAGCTCCAAAGACCCTTTGGCTATTAACAACCCTGCCTTAATGATAGTGGCTAGCATTTATTGAGTGCTTACTATGTTCCAGTGCTTGCTGTAACCCACCACATTATATAGGTGAACTTGCTGAATCCTCCCAACAACCCCATGAAGTAGGTACTCTCTTTACAGATGGATAACTGTGACACAGAAAGGTTAACTAACTTGCTCAAAGTCCATCAGTTACTAGATGCAGATTTGGGTTTTTAACCCAGGTTGTTTGGCTCAAGAGTCTGTATTCTTAAGCTCCAGTAGAAGCCATATATGTAATTTTTCTCTACTAGCCATATTAAAAAAAAAGTAAGATGAAACAAGTAAAATTAATTTTAGTAATATATTTTAATAAACCCAATATATCCAAAATATCATTTTAACATGTAATCAAATATTTTAGAAATTAAGATAGTTTGCATTCTTTATTTTGGTATAAAGTCTTTTAAAATTTGGTGTGTACGTAATACTTATAGCACATCTCATTTCAGACACTAAATTTTCATTGGAAATACTTGATCTGCATTTAGATCTCATAAAATTTACAGTTGAAAAAGTTAATATACCGAAGCCATTCCAACATAGCTAAAAGTTTTCCAATAACTGAATTGAATAACAAATTTTTATTTTAATAAGCTTTTTATATTAGAATAATTTTACATTTATAGTAAAGTTGCAAAAATGATACAGAGGCTACCATATACAAACCACACATTTCCCTATTGTTAACATCTTACATTACTATGGGACATTTGTCACAACTCAGAAAACAGCATTGATACAGTGCTATTAACTAATTCTAGTTTTTATTTGTATTTCATCCGTTTTTCCACTAATGTCCTTATTCTGTTCCAGGATCCAATCCAGGACACTACATTGTATTTATTCACGTGTCCTTAGTCTCTTCTGGTCTGCAATAGCTTCTCACACTTTCCTTGTTTCTTGTGACTTTGACAGTTTTCAGGAGTACTGGTTGGGTATTTTGAAGAATGTCCCCCAATTGGGGTTTGGCTGATATTTTCCCCATGATGAGACTGGAGTGATGGGTTTGGGGGAGGAAAACCACAGAGGTAAAGTACCATTCTCATCTCATCCTATCAATGGCACATGCTATCAACATGACTTACAACTGGTGATGTCGACCTTAATCATCTGGCTGAGTTCATGTTTGCCAAATTTCTGCACCCTAGTTTATTTTTTTCTCCCTTTCCATACTCTCTTCCTTGGAAACAAGTCACTGGGCACAACCTATACTTAAGGATGTTGGGGGAGGTGTGCAGATTAAGCTCCAAGTATCAGTTTTAAATTTACATTTATTAAAATTAAATAAAAATTAGTTCTTCAGTAATACTAGCCATATTTCAAGTGGCTTATAGCTACTGTATCGGATAGTGCAGCACTATACATTACTGCATTTCAATATTCGAGGCAAGAGGCAGCTGGTGAAGAGGTGAGGTACTCACAAAGGAGCTGATGGGCCTGAGTTAATTGGAAGGAAAAGAGATGATGAGAGAATTAGTGAAGCGCAGGGAAAGGCCAAGGACAAAAGATAAATTCATGAGAAGCATTAAGACAACATGGGGTGTGTGTGTGTGTGTGTGTGTGTGTGTGTGTGTGTGTGCAGAAAGGGGAGAGGGTAGGAATGGAGAGATGTTCCAGAGAATGTACACCTCAACTGTGTGCTTAAACTGAGCCCTGGATTTTGGATAAAAAGTTTGAACTCACAAATCTGGGCTCGTGTTTCACCTATGCCATTCCTTAACTATATGATGATCCTGGGTGACACACAAATCCTCTAAGCTTGTTTCCTCATCTGTAAAATGGGTAGGTACTAGTACTTATCTCATGGGGACATTGCAAGGATCAAAGAATATTTGTGTTTCAAAGGGCTTCATAATCTCTGCTATAATCTACAAATGGAAAGATGTGGGATGGTGTTTGTGGGACATGAAAATTAACTGTTCTGTTGGTAAATTGAGGTGTACTGGTTCCTCTTTTGCCCCCTCTCAACCCCCAGATCCAGTCTCTCTCCCCTTTCTACCCCATTCTGTGTGTCGGGAACTTAAACACTGCATCACTCAGTCTCCCTGGCCACCTGGCATGCAGCTGGGGTTGGCCAATGGGAAACACCAGCAGGAGCTCTGAGTGGCAGGAGAGAAAGCCGGGGGATTTCTTCCTTGCTCTTCCCTGCTTTGGCATCCTGTGTCTGGTAGTGTCTGCACCCATCCGGGATGACACCTCCCATGCAGAGGCCCCTCCTCCATGGCTCCAACTCTTACCAGGCTCTAGTAACAGTGTTTCCTTCCCTCACTCCCTTAACCCTAGGAGTGGCAGCAGCCCCCCACTCTTGCTGGTTCCGGAGTGCCTCACCAACTTGGTTTGTTCCCCTAACCGTGCCCATACTTTGGTGTGTCATTCTCTCTTTGAGTTTTCATTTAAATTATCTGGTATGAATTCTGTGTCCTGCTTGGCCCCTGACTGTGGTGGAGAAGATTGTAAGGAAGAGAATGTTGAGAGTGACATACAGGGTCAGCTGAAGGAGCTGAGAACATGAGGTGATGGCACCAATGCAAGGACTGTAGTGATTGAACTGGGGACTAACCAGGCTCTGGACAAACACACTGTCATTGAAATCTGAGGAGAAGAGAAACTTGGGAGTAAAATTGTACAGAAAGGCATGGAAGATGCCAGTGGTGTGGGTGAGATAGAGAACAGAGAGGGAGAAGAGATAAAGGCTAAATCGAGATTTCCATGCCAGGTACATCAAGAAGTCAGCCAGACCACAAGAGCCAAAGCAGAAGCTACTACTACCAACAGGGATGAAGACATTAGGAAGCTGTGCTTGGTTTTGAAAAGAGTATAGGTACTGGACTCATACAAGCATGGTCCTGGTTCCACAACTGACTAGCTGTGTATCCTTAAGAGATTTAACTTGCCTCTCTGTGCTTAATTTCTCATGTGGAA
Source organism: Herpailurus yagouaroundi (assembly GCF_014898765.1). Lineage (NCBI taxonomy): Eukaryota > Metazoa > Chordata > Mammalia > Carnivora > Felidae > Herpailurus > Herpailurus yagouaroundi. The sequence goes on along the minus strand of NW_024420490.1, from coordinate 3,888,080 downwards.
AATGAAGGAGAGCTATGGGATTTAGATAAAGCCCATTTGTTCATTCATTTATAGTCCACAAATATATTTGAGCACCTATAATGTGCCAGACACTGTCTAGGCCCAGCAATAAGGGAGATAGATAAGGTTCCTCCTCTCATGGAACATTCTAGTGAGGAGAACAGACAAGGAACAAGTAAGGCATCTTAAATCAGGTTCCCTGGAAACAGATTGTGACAGAGACCTGCATACAGGAAGTTTATTATGCCCTTAGGGATGACACTGGTTGGCAAATGAGGGAAGAGAGACTGAGCAAACACTGGTGGGGAGAGGTGGGTGTTGCATAGGCTCTGGCCCACCCCACCGAAGCTCTGGGACCAGCATAGTCCTCCAGAGTTGCCCCCAGGCAAGGCAAGTACATGGGCCTTTATACTCCCACTTAGACTGTGAGGAAATGCAGGATGCCCCAGGGGAGGGGTGTGATCAAAGGACAATTCTTGAAGGGACACTCAGCTGAGAACACTCAGCAGCCATCACTCCCACTACCTGGAGGAGTGAGAACCATAGTCTTGAAAGGAAGATCTGGAGAGCACAACAAAGCATCTGTTACATAAATAAATACCTGAACATGATAATCACAGCTATCAATAGGTGCAATGTCTAGAACAAAACTGGGTAATGTGATAGATGGGGGAGTGGTCCATTTACATTAGATTAGATGGTTGAATAAGGCTGTGGCAATCCTAACTGCTTAATAAGAATCGGTTTCATTGCCATCCCTTTTATTTTGTTGATAATGGTGGACACATGGATATCAACCTGTCATGAGAAATATGTGGTGCTATTTCTCTGGATGAGGCAGACTTCTAGATGCTGTGGAGGTTGCAGAAAAGTAAGGCATTATCTCTGCCCCCAAGGAGCTTACAATGTAGTTGAGGAAGATAAGGGATATAGAAAATTAGCAAGCAATACCAGGTCTTATAGCACTACTGTCGACAAATGGTGCAAGCAAGCAAGGATAGAAGTGTCCAGATCCTTTTAGCCTATGTGAAATTTCACAGGTGAGAAAGAGCCGGGGTCGGGGGGTGGTGCTAGTTTTGGTCAAGAAGAATAACTGGAGCAAAAACCAGTGATCTAAGAATGGGCATGCAGTGTTGATGTGTTTTATTGGTGGACTGGGCTCAGCAGAGCCACGCTGTTGTCCTTTTGCATTGGCCTGTGATGTTATTGAGTTTGTCCAAAGGCAGATGATCACTAAAAGCCATTTCTTGGAGACATGAGATCTTGCAGTGCTTTGGTGAGTGGTGGCTGTGTGGGATGGGAATGACAGACTGGGACCAGACAGTTCCAGGAGCTTCTTGATAAGGAGTAAAAAATAAGCCTAAGAGTTTGCGTCCAGGCAATTTTGCAAATGGTGGAACCACCTGTGTAGGTGGGACTTGCAGGCAAGTGGAATACGGGATCAGATTCCTTAGGAGATACTGGGCATGAGAGGTAGTTCTGGAATAATATCTGTAGAGCTAACGCCTTGAAACCAGGAAGGAGAGCAAGAGCCCCATGAGAGAACTTACAAGCAACGAATGGAGGGCTAGAAAGCTCTGAGAAGCATATCTCCAGCACTTGGACGATGAGTCCTGTGCTACTACAAGACATACAGTCTTGGTCCTTGAAAATATATGTCCTAAAGCATTTTCAGAAGATAAGGATGGTCAGCAAGACCATAGGCATCAGGAAGAAAGAGAAATGGCAGCAGTTTCAGAGCCTTGGCCCCGGTACGTTTTCTGTCTCCTTGGTTTGAAAGACTTTGTTGGTAGCAGAGATCTGTGCATTCCAAGGGTTTGAACTTGAAGGGAATGTCATTTTTGTTAACCTTTAACCAAGAAGGCAGTCCGGGAGGAGATAAATTATCTGCTCAAAGAGGAATAGTGGTTGCATTCAAAGGGGATAGGAGATTACTGAGGTGCTACTGCGAATGACCCCATGACCCTTCTTTTCTTTGGAGGATTGATGGAGAAAAGGCTCCCCCTACTTTTTCTCTGGGTATTAAAGGTGAAGTCCCAGGAGTCCTAAGGAAAGGATGACCGGAGAATTTGAAAAATTAAGAAGAATATGAATCAAGTAAACAAGGAGGCATTTTCCCAAGACTTCTAAAGCAACTAAAGAAAATGTATTAACCTTCTAATGAAAATATTGCTATCTAACTCATCACTGGAAACAACTCTTGGGGTAACTGCTCCATTCATCATTTTAAGGAAGTTGCTTAGCAGGATCCAAGCTCTTGGGATTTCATCTACAGTGACTACCTGCTATTGGTCAAGAGGCAGTGACAGAAAGATTTAGATTAAAAGGAATAGAATTTTGTCTCACAGTTTTGAAATGTGCTTAGGGCAGTGATAGAAAGTGTTAAGTCAGAACCTGCTCTAATGTGGTAGACACTAAGATGTAGTGATCCAAGTAGCTAGTTTAGACTCCTCAAAGATCACTAGAGATGGGGTGAGCAGAGCTAGAGGTATGAGGAGAAATAGAATGGAAGATACTGGCAAGTCCTTAAAAAACATAACTGAATAAGGTCACTAGTCAAGAGTATTGTACCAGTATCAATTTCCTGGTTTTGATATCCTACTACCATCATATTAGATGTCACCATTGTGGGAAGCTAGGTGAAGGGTACATGGGGCTCTATGTACTACTATTGTAACTTCTTGTGAGTCTATAATTTCAAATAAAATGTATAAAAGAAGTTGTGTGGTGGGGGAAGTGAGAACAATCCCCATGAACTTTAATGAGTATTTTTGTGGCTCTTTACAATTTTTAACATTTCCACAAAATTTACCTCATTTGCACTTCCCAACAGCTCTGTTAGGTAGCAAAGGTGTACTATTATACCCATTTTATGGAGGAAGAAACTGAGGCTCAGAGAGAGAAAGTAACTCACCCGTGGTCACAGAGAACAAATTGCAAAGGCAAGGCTCAAATTCACATCTTTGAGTTCTGAATGCCGTGATTCTTTGAGTCCAAACTCATTGGGCCTAGGTTGGGTCACACAGACACAGACCCTGAGACAAGGATCTAAGGGCAAGAACCTTATTTGGGAGGTGATCTGAAGCTCCAGTAGGGGACCAGGGAAGCATGGCAGGAAAGTACATTATGGAGAATATTGCCTATGTGGGCAACTGGGGTTCACTCCTGCTGGGGAACTCTGGGAGATGAGATAGAACATGCCTTCGAGTTATACCCAATGAAGGGATGAGGAAGCTGGTGTATTGACCTCTCAGTCTATCCTATATTGAGTGAGGACAGTGCTCTTGGGATTCTTACTCCATGGCTCCTCTAGATGAGTCCATTCTCAGGCCAAGAGAAAACCTCAGGCAGAGAACCGAAGATACTGCTTGAAGTTGGACTCTGTCAGCATATACTAGAAAGGTTAATGCACAGGGGATGTGGGCAGGGTCCCCACCAACAGCGACTGTCCCTTTATTTTATTACCCACACTCTCAACCTTCTGTCACTCAGACTGTTTCCTCTTATCCTAGAATATTCTCCAAACATGTGCATGCACATGTGCACGCACACACACATAGGTTGAAATAAGGGAGGACTGCCTTTTTCTTGCTTGGTGGGCACAAGAGTCAGCATCTAAGAGAGAAAGAGCAACAAAAGAGGGGTGTGTGTGTGTGTACATGGAGCCTTGATGCGTGCACATCCGTGGCTTATTGAACATCTCGATTGTTAGGATCCACCAACTTATTCCGAAAGCAATTTGAGGCTGAGGAGAAGATATAAATGTTGATGTCCAGGGGGTCAGAGGTTAAGTCAAAAGTCAAAGGTTAGTTGGCGTTTTCCATCGTACCGATATAAGCCTAGCCCATCTCTTGGGACTCCTTTCCAAGGGTCTAAACATGACCAAAGAGAGCAATCGGCTGAGGAAAGGAGTTGCAGATAGCATTTTATTTAGTTTGGTGGATGCTACAGAGGACAGTACTGGGATTCTAGAGAAATGGGCTGGCTAAGTAGTCATGTGAAGGAGGGGTAGAAGCAGAGTCAGTGGAGGCCTTTCTCATAGATGTTGCCACACACTCAAGAATTGATTGGCTCATTCCTTATTCATATGGTATTTCTTCTCCAGGGTACATGCTGATATACTCTTCACCTCTGTGGGCTAATGTAATCATTATGTGCACACTCTAGAAATTAGTGCCATTTCCCCCTGCTTGTGCCTGAAATAGATATTTCAGACATTTATAACTCTCAGTCATTTTAATCCAGGCGTTTGCCCCAAGTATGTTCCCAATTAGAGCCATTTTGCTCTGTGGTTGATACCATGAAGTGGAACACATGTTCTGATCTTAAAAAAAATCTTTTAAATGGCAAAGGTATACTATGTTTCCCTCTATTATAATAATTGAAAGGCAGCTGATAGAATCTTTTTCAACCGTTTATCCAACCATAAAAATTTGACCCTTGAATTAAAATCATAAAAATATCCAAGGGATGTAATGCCGTGAAATCTAGAACTTTTTTTTTGTTTTTATAAAACTTCCACAGCTTTAATTCATTATATCTTCGCAGGTTTTTTCATATTTAAAAGCTGCCATAGGATTGTGATATCAAGTCATAAATAATAAAAGTGTTCAGTTTTGGGACATGTAACATCATTTTATTTCCCAATTTAGTATCAATTCCTTGTAAATCATACGATATTCCTGTATTAATACTATCACATTTTGTAAGCCTACATATGAAGAAGCATAAAAGCACTTTAACATAGAAAATGCATTTGGATTTACTCATATTTTGATACCATGCTTTTTTGTGCTCTTCAGGCTTCAGGACTTTTTTTTTCTCACCCATTTTCTCACCATAAACTGGAAACCACATCCACTGACAGCCTGATGCCCTTACATTAATTAGGTCTGCCTCCTTTTCAAGGGACTGGTGATTTAAGAGGGCCTGTTTCTTGATGCTGGGCTCACTAGGAGCCCATTAGAGTTTCCCAGGTATAAGACATGAGGTACAGTTTTTCCTCCCTTCACAAAATAACATTTCTCTCAAATCTGTGAACAGAGAGGTACTTGGTAGCCCGTCAGCATAGAAACTAGGCTGTGCTGGTTTTTCAGTGGTTTTTACTACCAAATGGATGTCCCTGAATTACTGGACACAAAATGAATAGTCAAAGGATGCCCAAATGCATTGTTAAATGGCGGAGGCTACAATATAATTATGAACAAATATTAAGCAACACCAGCAGAGCTGGCCATTTAACTTAAGTTTAGAAAATAACTTGACATATGGTATGGCAATTTTGGCTTTGCCAAGAAAGAGCGATTCACAAGCAACCCAATCATCAACCGTTGGAAGCATTTCGTCAAAGAAAGGCCATTTGAATTGTCAAAAAGTGCCAGAGGTAAAGTGTATGTTGGTGCCCATAGGTATAGCTGGACCCTTCTAGGAAGGGTGGGTCTTTGTCTCAGTAGGACCCAGGTTCTTGGAGAAAGAGATGAGTGAGACCCACTGTCTAAGCGAAAAGTAGAGACTGCACCCCAACCTCCACTTTTTGATTGGGGGCTCTCTACCTGGGAAACTATAATGAGTTCCTGGTGAACACAGCATTTTGTCTCAATCCAGAGACAGAGGTCCTCTGAAATTGCCAGCACTTTGCAAAAGCCTCTTTATTTGGAATCTTCATGAATTACTTTTCTTTTTTTGAGGTATAGCTTACGGGAGAGTGCACAAATACGGAGTGTACAGTTTAATGGATATTTACCTATGTCTACACCCATGTGACCTCCATCAGATCAAGATGTAGAACATTTCCAGAACCCCAGAAGTCTTACTCCTGCCCCCCTTAGCCACTACCCCAGGGTAAGCACTATTCTGACCTCTAGCGCCATAAAGTGGAATTGCTGGATCATAGGGTATATGCATGTTTAGCTTTGCAAAAGTATTGAACCAATTTATAATCGTAACCAATTACTTTTTTGTTTGCCCAGATTTTCTGTTGTTGGCACTGAAATTCGCGACAGCTCTTCTCTTGCTAGTGCTTGACCTAACCCATGACAAGTTTTCACTACCCCCCTGGGTTTATAATGGTGTATAAGCCAGTATGGCTGTCATTTGTCATTTGCTTGTGGTGGCAATCTCAGAATGAGCAATATGGTGACACCCTATGATTTCACACTTATCGTGGGTATTAGCGTGGATTTCATGGTAAGTCTCCGTAAGACAAAACAAGACCATTTTGGTTAAATCTCAACAAATCCTGACCTGTGTCATTACCTTCTAAGACCCCAAAGCCTAAACCACTTCTTTTGCCTCCCAGGCAAGGAAACACACCATTCTCAAAGGGCTTCCAAGAGCTCTTTGGAAAATAGTGGATTTGAAAACCTCGGAGTGTGAGAAGAAGCCAGGGGTTTTGCCAATGGGAGTATCATCATTCAAGCCCCATTTTAAATCTAAACCAGCTGATGGTGTCTCTTTACATTTTCTTTTTTTTCCCCCCAAATTATAATTAGGCTTAAATTCTTTTTGTTTCAGTTTTTATTCAATCCATCTTGGAAAAATGTGTACCTTTAAAGGTCTGGGCACAGCTGACAAAGGGTATATGACACGAATATTCTGTTTGGTATTCATGTCGTAGACTATTAGTGCCATTTGTTTAGAATTTGATTTTATTTTAAACATTACTCAAAAATAAATATATAAATGCCTACCAGAGAACACCTGTACGTTTTCTTGCCACCAAACAAGCTAAGAATGCATGCCCAATGGCAGGCAATGTTGTCTGGGGGGTTGCTTTATGGACAGCTGGTGAAAGGAGGCTATCAAAAGGGGAACGTAAATGAGGCAAGATTGACCAAATATAGATCGTTGTCGAAGCTGCATGATGGGTGCAGGGGGTCCATCCTACTATTTTCTCTGCATGTTGGTGTTTGTTTTTCATAGTAAAAAATTTTAAAAATCCTATCAACAATAACAAAAGCAATCAAGTTACTAATTAAGGGGGATATGGAACTGTGGAAGAAGCAGAATTTTGAAAATAATTTATGGAAATATGAATGTGAACTGGTATTGTGGTTATGTTTTACAAAAATAATCCTTATCTTTTAGAGATATACCTGGAAATATTTATGGCTGAAATGATATTATATCTCGTTTTTACTCAGGAAATGGGTGAGATTGGCCACGGGTGGATGGTTGTTGCTGGATGACGGAACTATGGCGATTCATTTATACTGCTTGAGCCATCTTTGTGGACATTCAGGAATAAACTAAAAAGGAATTCATGCATATCTATTCAAAGGACACAGATTAGTACCAGTGATTGCAGATTTGGTTTTCTCTTCATACTCAGGTGTTGAAAAGCTTAAATGAGAATGTTTTCATGACACCAGCTATTGCATAAAGCACTTCTGAAATTCTCCTTGCATTTGGGAAACCCATTAAAACCAATAAAAGTCCAAACAAAAACATGGCTGTAGGGTTCAGATAAATGTCACCCAGTGGATTAACAATTTCCCATGGTTCCAGGGGTACCAGTGCCAGGTTACCTGGGGAGTAGGGTTTCTGTGTCTCTGAAGCACATCCATTCGAATCACCAGTCAGCGGGCTGGGTAGGGCAGGTGCGGGACACAGCTTCCCCAATCCTGCCTCTTCTAAAAGTTTACAGACCATCTTTCAAGGACTAATTGTTTCTGAACTAGTATCAGAATGCCATGGTGTGATAAGTGTACCCCATGGGAACCATGGGGCTGAACACCACAGTAGGTACAGTGCTTAGGGACACTGGCTCAGAAGCCAGAGCCAGCATCTCTGGATTTAAATCTGGAGCTGTGTGACCTTGGGTAAGTCATTTGATCTCTCTGTGCATCAGCTTCCACATCTTTAAAACAGTGATTATAATACTCCATCCCATGGGGTTATTGTGAGGCATAACTAAGGTCAAGCCCTTAGAACGGTGCCTGATACATAGTAAATGCTTCACGAATGCTAGCCACTATTATTATTTGTAAGTGGGTCTGGCCTAAAGCATGCTATTTCCCCATGGAGCAGCAGGCAAATGTGCAGATGACAAACAGTCATGCTTCCCATTCTTTTCTCCCTGAAGATTGCCTGGCCGGGGCAGGGGCAAGTGGTGTTCACTGCAAGGAACTCTGGGAGTATAGTCTGAAGGGATCCTGTTGCAAGTACAAATCTCTTTAAAGTTTAATATATTAGCTTAAAAATCTCACACATTTTGCAGCCTGCACCACAATACAGCAACGTTTGTTTTATTATAGAAATGATATGAGCCACCCCGTATATTTTTGCATAGAATTGAGCATCAAGAGAGATGCTTTGTGTTCATCCCATGGCTTTCCTGATCCTCTGGATATGCCTCTCGGTTCACGAAGCTGAGACACTTAGAGCCATTTGATTTAATGAACTTCCCAGATCTTCCTCCCAGACAATCTGGTGTCCTTCTCCTCAACAGCACCTTCTTTTCTCCAAGGAACACTGCCTAGCTTTACCTCATGGCCTTTTATGGTCAGGGTATTAGGTCACATCTCCTCCTATCCTCGTTTCCATTGGCTCCTATGTGACTGTTGACTCTGTTCTTTTTGAAACTCACTCAGTTGCTTTCTGGGATGTCATGTGGCTTCAGGACCTCCTCCTACAGCTCTGGCCACTCCTGCTGCATCCCTTTGGCAGGATCATCTTTTTTTCTATTCTCCCAAGTGTCATGGTCCCTGGGATGTTGATATCAGTGCTGGGTTCTCATTCTATGTGTCCTCCCAAGGTGGCCTCACTAATACCCAAGCCCTCAGTTTCCACTTATAGGGAACATTCTAGTCTTTGCCTGCTTGACAGCTCTTTTCCCACTTGCTAGTGCCAGAATTTCTCTTTCCTGGAGGAACACACTTGTGGATTTCATGGAGCTGACCCTGTCCCACCCATTGCCACAGGTCTGGGTTCATGACCTAGGCGATTGTCGATCAGAATGTTCCAACTTCAGGTTATAGGACTTGGTTCAAGAATGGGCATGTAGGGGTGCCTGGGTAGCTCAGTTGGTTAAGCATCTGACTCTCGGTTTCAGCTCAGGTCATGGTCTCATGATTTTGTGAGTTGGAGCCTTGCATTGGGCTCTGTGCTGACAGTGTGGAGCCTGCTTAGGATTCTCTCTCTCTCTCTCTCTCTCTCTCTCTCTCTGCCCCTCCTCAGTCTGTCTCTGTCTCTCTCAAAATAAATAAATAAACTTAAAATTATTTTTTAAAAAAAGAATGGACATGTAACCCCCAATGGATCAATCACAGTATCTATGGAGACTTTTCTGCTGGAGCTATCAGAAAACAAAAACAAAAACAAATCTCTTCTGAGTTATTGAATGAATAGATGTGAACTGGGGACTTTGGGGTTGCCAGAGGCCGTCATGCCCAAGAGAGTCCAAGAAATTAATTAAAAGAGAGACAGAAATCCAATATTGTCATTTAAAACCCTGAATCTAGCTATGCCTGAAGCTGAAGAAACAACCCTGGGGCTTTTTGGTGTCTTCAGCCATGAATTCCCTTTTCTCCCTGCACTAGCCTTCTATTCTATTCATTTTCTTTTCACTTGCATCCACCCATATGCTGATGACTCCCAAATCCACATCCGTGGCCAAGGCTTCTCTCCTGAGCAACAGACTCATAGAAACAACTTGCAATTAAGCAATCCCCACACAGATGTCCCACACAGACAACCCAGACACAACATGTTACTTGCTAAATATAATCACATTATAAATTTACATTTACTTGTTAATGCTTTAAAATTTTCCACCAGAATGTAAACTCTATGAGGACAGGAACTTTGCTTGTTTATTCAGTGTTCTATCTCCAGCACCTAGAGGAACACACATAGTAGATGTTCAGTAAATATTTCTGAAATGAATGAAACAAAGGGATTTTCTTTGACTCCATTTGTAATATCAAATACCATATTCGATCAGTTGCTAAGTCTTATAGTTTTAACTCATGAAGATCTCAAATCTCATATCTGATCCCCTCATAGTACCCCACTGCTTACTTCAAGCTCAAATTGCTTCTTTCCTGGACCATGGCAAAAGTCTCCTAACTGGTATACTGCTTACAGCTACTCTCTACACAATTGTCACGCTCTTCCTAAATTGCTTAAAATATATCAGTGATGCTACAGAGTTTTCTGGCTCAAATCCTGGCTCCTGCCTCCCTCTCAAGGCTCATTTCCTGGATCTCTTTCCATTCGGCTATGCCTAAGGAAGAGGGAATCATTTGGGGGGTCTCTCAAATTCATCAGCATGTTTCTTGCCTCTTCATCTTTGTACATGCTGTGGTCTCCTCCCATGCTCCCCCTTTCACCTTCCTGATTGTCTTGTACAACTCCTGTCCTGTCCTTCAGAAAGTCTTCTCTGGTCTCTGAGTCCCCATTCTTATTGGACGTCCTTGCTATGTTCATAAGGCTCCCTTTGCACTCTTTTGTGTACCAAAGCAGTTACGTAGCACAGACTGTTTTGATGCTGATTAGTATCTATATTTTATTTTCCTCTTGGCACACGCCTAGACTACATTTCCCACCTTCCTTTGCAGTTAGGAGTGACCATGTGTCTGGTTCTTAACAATGGAATGTGGACAGAAGTGATGTGCATCACCTCCAGGCCTTGCCCATTAAAACCTCTCACATATGGTCCTCACTCTTTTTCCCCTCAGTTGAGTAGGGAGGACTGAGGGCGTTCGAGGAGGGAGAAGCCACGACACGTGTGGAACCACTGTCCAGCTCTGTGACTTGGGCTACTGTGGGGTCAAAACTGGGAAATAAAAGAGGAAAAAACCCCAGGAAGTCCTCTATCATCCTGACTTCTTTGACTTGCCTCCCCAGTCTGCCTGCTAATTATTTGCTTTTCAGAGTCTTCTGCCAGTTGTTGCTGCTGTTGTTTTGGTGTCCTGTCTTAGTTGTAGTCCCCGGGGGCTGATAGGATGTAGAGGGTGTATCCATCTTGGCTAGCATCCCCTCTGTCACCTTGTTTTTGTTGCCTACTCCTGAATACCTGGCTCATGTTTGCCAGGTGGACTAATGAATTGTCCAGATTCAGAAAACCAACCATGACCTACTCTTACCAGAATAGTATTTCTCATTCTCAGCTTTACAATTTATGTAAGCGTGAAAATGTTTGAAACAGTTCTTGGGAGAACTGCAGACGTGATTAAGGATAGAGAATAGATTCTCCAAACAGAGGTTACGCTGTGTGCTATTACTTAACTTTCCTGCTGGGAAAAGAATGAGTGGTGATGATTTTGCATGCAGATCTTCAGATTACTAAGGGATGGAAATTTGCAGACCACTGTTTTTTAAACTGAATGTGTCTTGTTTCTTGAATCTTATAGACACATGTTAAGCTCAGCTAAGAAATCTATATTCGTGTGTGTGTTGAGAATTTAATTTTCAAATTTTTGATTCCCTAAACAATAACATTTACAACTCTTTATTCTTATTTATTATAGACAGGCATATCACTCAGTTAACACGTATTTGTTAAGACCTCCTACATGCAATGTTCAGGGGGACTTAAAGAAGTTTAAGTATTACCTCCTGTTTAAAAGAATAGTGATAAAGCTCACTGATGGGAACCTGACATTTTGCAAAGCACTTTTACTCTTCTCGCCAACGTTTTCCTCACAGTGTCCCAGTGAGGTAGGTTTTAGTCCCATTTGACAGTCTACAGCAGCTCAGGAAGTGTGAGGAGTCTGTCTCTGATCACATCATAATGGCAGAATTGAGTCTTCTACCCCGGTCTTCTGATTCCACTGTCTGTTCCTTTGTCATTATGCCTGAGTCCAGCTGGGGAATAAAATATCCCCCCCCCCACGAACAGTTATCCAATGATTCCAAGCCGGTTATGACACATGCCAACTTGAATGATCAACTGTAGCAGGGAGCACACATTCCTACCTCCTTGTTAGGGCAGGCAGCATTCTAGAAAGGGTACTGTGGGCCTGACTGGCTCACTCAGAGCACTAAACTATTGGTTGCAAATGTTCTTACCAATACTGATGAGGTAGTGTTATTCAGGACATAATAAATAAAGAACATGAAAAAGGCTGAGAGAGTGCTGGGGCCCAAAGTATGAGAAGTAGCCATCTTTGAGTAAAATTCTGCGTGTAACAAGCTACCAATAATACACTCAGTGGTTCCATCTTCCCTGTCAGTGAAGGAACTGTGGAACACTTGAGCTGATCACTTCTTCCTTTGTAAGCAATTAAGTGTATTTTGCAAATTTAGATGTCAAATTAAAGATGTGCAGAACGAAGACTAACCCTGGGTGAGAGTCAGGACATGGAAGATCACCTGCACAGGGGCCAGAGGGACGATTTTCAGGTTATGGAAATGTTCTATAGCTTGTTTTGGGTGGTGGGTTCTCAAATGCTTAAAACTTACAGGAAAAGAACATTTAAGATCTGTGTATTTTATGGTATGTTCATTATATCTCAGTTTTTTAATGTGGAAAAGAGGGGCACCAGGGTGGCTCAGTCGGTTAAGTGTCTGACTTCAGCTCAGGTCACGTTCTCATGGTTCTTGAGTTCAAGCCCCGCATCAGGCTCTCTGTCCCCCTCTCTCTCTGAACCTCCCCTGCTCATGTATGTGTGTATGCTTTCACTCTCGCTTTCTCTCTCTCTTTCTCTCTCTCAAAAATAAACATTAAAAAATGAAAAAAGATTTCACATGGAAAAGAGCATACAGTTTCTCAAAATTCTTTGAGGGGTATATTAGCAAAAAGTTTGATAACCATCGTTCTGGGCACATGTGGAACAAATCTCTTGTTTTCCAAGCTTATTTTTCCTTTTGGCTTCTCAGATCCATGTAGCTTGACTGTAATGTAAATGATCAGTAACATGTCTCATAATTTTTGTGTTTTGATTGTTAGCTTTAGTGTTTTTCTCATAGCCACCTTGGATTTTTGTGCCAAAGAACATTCTCCAACAGAATAGAAGAGAAGGGTGGGGAAGAAAACTAGGGAGAAGGTTAATCTTCAGGTAATTTGGTGAATGGATGTATTTTTGTTTGTCTTTGTAGTTGCTCCCTCCCAGAACCTGTTTTTTAGAGGAAGGATGTGAGTGATTAAAGTAGCTTTTTCATGGAAATAGAGCCCCCAGATCAATGAGCTGGTTTTGAAGAATTGCTCTCCAATTCCTTATGAATTTAGAAGTGAAAATGTCCTGGCACAGGGACGTTTGCATGAATCAGGGAACGGATACAGTGGATCACACTGAGTGAAGATGCTCTGTACTGACAATTTTATCCCTGACCTGGCTCTGGTTGTCATTTCTCTGCGACTTGCCCATTCAGCTAGACCATAAAAACCTTAATAACCAGCTGAATGTTCTTGCAAAGAGGGCATGAAGCCCCAGGATTCTTTAATCATCTGTTGCAGTGGAAACAAGTGACAAGGTGGCCTGTTCTTCCGGGAATAATAATTCTGTCTCGTGGCTACTTCTCACATATGCTACACAGCTTCAAGAGATTTAGTCAGCCCTCTGTATTTTGTGTGTCTGGTCTCTGCTTTCTAAGGCCATCTGATTGTTCTCTCGTGCTTGAGATGGTCTCTGGGCTTTCAGAACTGTGAGCCACATCTGAGCATTTCACTGAGCTGCAGGGATCAGGAAATTGGGGTTTTTCTTACAGATCTTCAGATAACTGGGGCCAAAATGGTGCTTTGGCAATAAGGAACATCAGTGCCTTCACTTTCCTTCTTTGCAGGTGTGGCAGTGATAACAGGAACGACGGATGATGGGCTCACTTAGGACAGTCTAAATACTAATCTTTCAGGGCCCAACAACAGCAACACCTGTCTCTGGTCTAGAGAGTTCAATTTCTTGCACTCAGTAACACTACCACTCATCCTCAGAAGCAGCTTCTCCACCAGTGTCATTAGTTACAGATGTGGTGTCCTCAAGATCCTTTTTTTTTTCCCACTTCAATCACTTTTTTGTCACTTATGTTCCCGAATTTTTCACTTGTTTGCTCAGTGTTTGCAGCTTCACCTTTAACTCCAGCACCTAAGTGCTCTAATACCGACTCATCTAGAACCCACACATCATGTTGAGCACCTGAAACCATGGCAGCACCTAGCTCCTTCTCTAGGAGCTCAGTATTGACGTGGTGAGGTAGGCAGTATGGACACCATCCTCTCTGGTTCTTGTCCTGGAGTTGGAACTTTCCTCTGCACATTGCCTCAGATGATCTTGGCTCAGAGTATCTATGCTGCGGCCCAGGAGTGCTGATGACAAGACTCCTTAGCTTATCACAGACCGGGCTTGGATATTTCACAGAGACGCTCCGATGTCCAAATAGCTCCCGCAAAAGATCTCTGCCACAGGCTACCAAAGGCTACTTCACTATCATATGCTAGCCTAGATAATGCACGGCCGCTCCATTTCACCTGTGCGCCTGCCACCTGCAAACTCTCCAAAAGCAGCAGTTTTATCATACTCGTTGTACACATAAAATTAATCTGATTGATTTGGTCTGGGGAGAACCCGCAAGCACAATCAGATGTTGGACAGTGTGCAGAAGTTTTTAAATGATGTCCTCTTGGCACTGAAGAAATTGCAGTCTGTTGACCAAAACTTACAGCTATTCCATGGCTTGCTACACCTCAGCTGAATCTGGCAAGTGTTAGTCAGAGGCCTCTCAGCAGCATTTTGAAACTGATAGTAGCTGAGGATTTGTAAGAGACAGTTGCTGTCCTGCAACGATCTCTGTGCTCTCCTGTACTCTATTGAATAGTGTCTCCCCCCAGCCCTCTAAATTCATGTATACTTGGGACCTCAGAATGTGACCTTACTTGGAAATAGGGTCTTTGCAGATATAATAAGTTAAGATGGGGCCATACTGGATTAGGATGGGCCCTGATGCAATGATTGGTGTCCTTATAAGCAGAGAAGAGGCCACAGAGTGACACACAGAGAAGTCCATGTGATGATGGAGACAGAGGTCAGGGTGTTGTGCCTGTGTGTCTGTGAGCTGGTCACCACCAGAAGCCAGGAAGAGGCAAAGAAGGATCTTTCCCTAGAGCCTTCAAAGGGAGCATGACTCTGCCAACAGCGTGAGCCTGGACTTCTGGCCTCCAGAACTGTGAAAGAATATATTACTGTTGTTTCAGGGCACCCAGTGTGTAGTAGTTTGTCATACCAGCCAGGATAAATTCATACATCTTCTTTCTCTGTCCACACTTGGCATTATTTGCAAATTCTTCTGTAAGTCCCACACCAGCGAGAAGAATCTTAGCATTGTGGTTCAGTGTGGTGACTCCGAAGCCAGATTACTTGGGTTTGAATCTTGACCCTTCCACTTATTAGCTGTGTGACCTTGAGCAACTTATTCCACTGCTCTGTGCCTCAGTTTTCCTGCCTATAAAGTGGGGATTGAATGGATGGATGGATGGATGGATGGATGGATGGATGGATAATGTTAAGGGTGTAGAACAGTACTTGGCACATAGGAAATGTTATTTGGCATTTGTTATATGAAAAAAAAGAACGTGTGTTGGTTTGAAATGGCCACATGGGAATGGGAACGGCTCCATAGAGGAGGAATTAGGACAGGAACTTGACCTTCAGAAATTGGGTAAGGCTGGTCAAAGTCCAGTGAAGAAACAGCGTGAGCAAAGGCTTGCTGGGAGTATGAGGGAAGGGGGCAACAAGACTGTATTAGAGCAGGACTTCCCACTCTTTTCTCCATGATGGTCAGCGGTAAGACATGACATTTGCATACACATAGGATCAGGGTCAGTGAGGCTGCTTGCAGTAGTGCCCTGGAGGTCACCAACCAAATTTCTAAGAGCCAAGGGGAAGCAGTACCTTGGCACATCTGAAACCCACTCCCAGAACCTTTTGGCAGCTCAGGGTTTGAATAGGACTTCTCAAACTCAAATGTGCATTAAAATGCACATTCTGACTCAGTAGGTCTATGGACTACACTTTGCCTCAAAATCCTTTCTACCCCAAGTGTGATGTATGAACCAATAACATCAGCACCCTGAGAGCTGGTTAGAAATGCCGAATCTCTGGTCCTCCCATTCCCACCCCAAACCTAGTGAATCAGAATCTGCATTTTAATCAAGTTCTTAGCCGACTGAGACGCACTCTAGCATTTGAGAAGCCCTGGATTAGAAGATTCAGCCCAGCTTGCTAGAGGGGAGGGTCTGGCCACCTTGTTCTCAGACCCAGCTATACATAAGACCCTTGAGGGAGGCTTTAAAAAATCCTGATGTCCAGGTCAAGGTGGCTCAGTTAAATCAAAATCTCTGCAAGTGGGGCCCTGGGGAATCAGTATTATCTTTTAAACTCCCTGGTGATTATAATTGTGCCTTCAGGGTTGAGAACCGCTGAGCTAGGGACAAACCTCTAAGCAGGGCTAGGAAGACACTGAGGGCACACGGAGTTCTTGATGGAGGGGTTCAGGCCCTTTCTTCACAGCCTGCCACAGCAGTTAGAGACATGGGCTCTGGAGCAATTAGGGCCTTGCCTGGGTTCAAATCTGGCTTTGTGCCACTTGCCAGCCATGCAATGTGCAAGGTACTTAGCCCCTCTTTGCCTCCACTTCTTTACAGTGGGGATGATAATGATAGTGGCCGTGCCATAGGCTGTTTATGAGGATTAAATGAGCTAAAATGTACAGTGCTCATTATAGTACTTGGCACAGAGTCAATGCCATGTAAGCGTTTGTCCATTTAAATACCTATATTTTACTCTTTTTGATTTGGGATTATGGAAGGGTCCTCACTTTCCTGGCACCCCACCCCATCTTCAGTGCTAGGTTCTTGGGCAGCAATCACACCTCTGATTAGGCGCTCAATAAATGTTTGAGGAATGCATGACTGAATGGTTACAATGCCCCCTTGTGTATTCAGTGGGAAGAAATAACAAAACATACAGTTGGGACATGGGACTTGCAGTGCTAAAACTGGTGGAATCCCAGGAAACCTGGGACAAGTTGGTTACCCTAAGTATGGACACCACTAAATGTCCACTTCCTCAAAGTACTCTTTCCACATAAGCGCAAAAAGAGATTCCCAGAGTTAACTCATTTGTGTGCACATAACAAAGGTAATGGCAGTTCACTTCCTGGCCATGGTGTATGTGTGCATACACACGCACGTGCCCCAATAATAATAGTAACTAGAATGTAGTAATGGTGGCGCATAATATACACTGTGGTGAACAGTTTGCACACTTAAAAGGGAGCATCAGATGGCCTGATTCAAATGCTGGTTGTCTCACTTAATACTTTTGTGATATTGGGCACGCTTCTTAGTCTTCCTGTCCCTCTGTTACTCTATCTGCAAAGTGGAGACAATAATAGCACTCACATTTCAAAGTTGTTAGGAAAATAGATGTGTTCATACATGCAAAGCATTACCAGAATGTTAGACATATAATAAATTTGACTGATAATAGAGATGATGATGATGATGATGATGATGATGATGATTGCTGTCATTTTTGACACTCGCAGGCAACCTACATCCCTCTTCTGCTTCTCTCCCTTTTTCATCTCCCAGCCTCTTCCCTTTGCTTTCCCAGAGCCTATATGAGCCCTCTGCATCCTGCCTTCTATTTCCGTTCCCTGCTCTCTCCCTCCCTCACCAGAGGGACCACAACAATTGTACCCTGCTTAGAAGATGGACAGAGCCCCCAGTTCACCCTGAGACACACGAACTGAATACATGCCTTATATTGTATGCCACGACAGCATTATGAACCTGTGTTAAGCAGCCTTAATCTGGATATAAGAAACAATACACTTATTTTTCTCCCTGTATTGGTAGATCAGAGCCAAGAGGTAGATGGCAGTGGACATGAACATCAGCAAATATTTGGTAAGTTCTATGCCTACGACCTTAAAGATGACATGTAGAATCATAAGCCAATCACTATTAAAATTAGGTTGTTACTGTTTAAAGAAAGAATGAACAAGTGTGCTGAGCAATATAGATTTCTGGTGGAGCAGGAAGGCATTTCTCAACTTCATTCCATTCACTATTTCTCATCCGCAATTTGGAAAAAAGTATATTAGACACATATCAGATATGCAGGAGATTAGAAAAATAACAAATACTTTCACTGGAGAGTAGGGATATAAAAGTAACATGACTCTTGCGGCGCCTGGGGGACTGAGTTGGTTAAGCATCTGACTCTCGATTTCAGCTCAGGTCACGATCTTATGGTTTGTGAGTTTTGAGTTCCGCGCCAGGCTCTGCACTGATGTTGCGGAGCCTGCTTGGGATTCTCTCTCTCTCTCCCTCTCTCTGCCTCTCCCCCACTCGTGCTGTGTCTGTCTCTCTCTTTCTCTCCTCTCTCTCTCTCTTTCTCTCTTTCTCTCTCTATATATATATCTCAAAATAAATAAAATCATCTTTAAAAAAAGTAACATGACTCTTGAAGCAATGGGTGAAATATAGCCAGATGAGATTAACATGGATGAATGTAAATCTTGTGCAAGGGTCCAAATAAAACCGTACCTGAACACATATAAACTAATATATATTATATATTATTACATTCCATAGCAGGTGATTAATATATTAATTTTTGTTATTTATTATATTTGACTATTGGTATATTATATATAATTATATAACAAATACTATAATAGCATATATTACCACATATATAACATACAATTCTGCATATCCTTTGGACCCAGAAATTCTAGGAATTTACCCTAAAGAAAAATTATATGCATCGATGGGTGGAGGGAATGATAAAGAGAGAGCCTAGAAATTAAAGTCAGTGCAGAACTAAAATGATATTTAAAACTTGGAGGGCAGTGGGGCGCCTGGGTGGCGCAGTCGGTTAAGCGTCCGACTTCAGCCAGGTCACGATCTCGCGGTCCGTGAGTTCGAGCCCCGCGTCGGGCTCTGGGCTGATGGCTCAGAGCCTGGAGCCTGTTTCCGATTCTGTGTCTCCCTCTCTCTCTGCCCCTCGCCCGTTCATGCTCTGTCTCTCTCTGTCCCAAAAATAAAAAAATAAAAAACGTTGAAAAAAAAAAAAACTTGGAGGGCAACCTAAATACATGTCGGTGCTGATTGGTAATAAATTATGGTAAATGTAAACAAAAAAAGGAGGAATCCTTACATTTTGTGCTGAACCAACAGTGTTTCTCAAACTGGGATCTAAAAACATTATGCATTAGAATTTTCTGGGGTGCTGGCTAAGCATATAGGTTCATAGACTATCCCCAGAATATGGAATGAGTGTCCTTAGGGGAGGGTCCAGGGAAATACTTTTTTAACAAGCACCCTTAGATATTCTGGTATACTCTTAAAATTTAACAATTACTGTATAAAAGAACATTTAATGGCACAGGAAAGTGTTTGTGATATAGTAAGTGACAAAACAAGTTCCAAATAATATGGTCCATTTTATGTAAAAATACATAATTGTATAGAAGAAATTATGGAAGGATAAAGGCCAAAATTATAGCCATAGTTAATTTAATGTTATATGACATTAATGGCATAAATGTGCAGATGGATAGTTCCATTTTATTCTGTACTTGTCATATAATACCTGGAATATTCCATTTGAGGAGGTAAAATCTATTTAGATTCAAGCAGTGTGGTGTATAGGGGTGCCTGGGTGGCTCAGTCAGTTAAGTATCTGACTCTTGATTTCGCCTCAGGTCGAGCCCCACATCGGGCTCCACGCTGACAGTGCAGAGCCTGGTCGGGATTCTCTCTGTCCCACTCTCTCTGTCTCTCTCAAAATAAATAAATAAACATCTTTAAAAAAACAGTATGGTGTATAAAGACAATGGAGAGGAGGAGTCAAGGTTGGATCCAGTGTTTGGAAGAATGGTGATGCATTAATGGAGCAAGAAAGTCACAAAGGGAAGAAAGTTGAGTTGGTTTTGAACATGGCAAATTTGAGGTATGGAGGCACGTCCAGCAGTTGGGATTCTGGGTCTAGAATTCAAGAAATTGAGCGGGGCTAGAGGTGTAGATTTAAAGACAATAAAAGGTGTAGGACTGGATTAATCAAGGAGGAAAATCGAATAGAGATAGAAGAGAAGGTGGCTAAGATTAGCTCCCTAAAGAATGCCCTTGATTAGTGGAAAGGAAAGGAAGAAAAGGCAAAGGAATAAAGACGGCATGATCAGAAAGTTAAGAGCATGAACCAGTACAATCCAGCATTACCAACCACCCCACAGAAGAAAGAGTTTCAGGGAGGAAGAGAAGGTCAAAGAGGATGAAGATGAAGCATCGTTGGCCACTGGGCTGTACAGATAGGTCAGTGGGGACTTTCCACAGAGTTGTTTTGAAGAATGGTGGCATCCATAGCCAGGTGGCAAGGAGTTGAGAAACAGTCATGTGGTGAGGAAGGCCATTGCTACATTCTGAAGTTACATAGTAGCCTCCCTCAGTATAGAGAAATGACTCCTTGCCTTTCGAGCTCCTTTTCAAGATGAAGCTGGGACAATTTCCCCGGGCATTCTTTTTCCCAGAAAGAACGAACGGGGATTGGGGTTCTTTGTTCTTTCATGGAACTTTAAATCACCCTTGTGCAGTGTAATTTTTGAGAGGTCATTAATTTTTCCCCTCCCTGCACAGTTCCCTTTCTTCCCCGCCTCTGTTTTCTTGTCATGGTGAAGGTTTGGGGCTGGATAAAGAGTAGAAGTTAGGGTGCCTGGGTGGCGCAGTCGGTTAAGCGTCCGACTTCAGCCAGGTCACGATCTCGCGGTCCATGAGTTCGAGCCCCGCGTCAGGCTCTGGGCTGATGGCTCAGAGCCTGGAGCCTGTTTCCGATTCTGTGTCTCCCTCTCTCTCTGCCCCTCGCCCGTTCATGCTCTGTCTCTCTCTGTCCCAAAAATAAATAAACGTTGAAAAAAAATTAAAAAAAAAAAAAAAGAGTAGAAGTTACCTACAACACATTTCCTTTCCTGGTTTTTGTTTCCAAAAGGCTCGATCCCTCCAGGAAATTGTAATGGTGTCCTAGAGTGTGAGGCAAGAAAGGTAACACTTTTGAGGAAAACAAAAAGGGTTTCTGAAGGAATTCCTCTGACTTGGGACAGGAGAGATAAGTCTAAGAGCCTAGAGGGCACTGGGTCCCTACATTCTTCATCCTGATAGGACCAGGAGGAGGCAGATTTCAGATAAGGAAGCTGAGAGAAGGAGGACCAAGGCCTAAGCTTCCAGCCAGCAAGGGCTTTAGAACCAGCAGCCTGGGGAGGTGAAGGGACCCTGTACACTGGATCTGTGACATCTCAATGATAATATCTCTGGCAGATCCAGACGGTCATCCTGATATCTTAGCACTGCCTGAGACACAGAACCTCGATGCACTTAGAAGAGTGGGGGAGGGGCACCTGGGTGGCTCAGTCGGTTAAGCATCAGACTTTGGCTTCAGGTTATG
Organism: Herpailurus yagouaroundi; assembly: GCF_014898765.1. NCBI lineage: Eukaryota > Metazoa > Chordata > Mammalia > Carnivora > Felidae > Herpailurus > Herpailurus yagouaroundi. Next base: position 3,866,697 of record NW_024420490.1, on the reverse strand, counting down.
ATCTCACGGTTAGTGAGTTTGAGCCCTGCATCAGGGTCTATTCTGACAGCTCGGAGCCTGGAGTCTGCTTCAGATTCTGTGTCTCCCTTTCTCTCTTAATGTTTAACAAATAAACATTAAAAAAAAAAAATTAAAAAGAGAGAGAAGAGTTGTGGAGAGGACCCAAGGATGCCTGGGACTGAATTTCCAGCTTGGCAGGATGGGTCTGGTTGCTTTATAGAAAATAAAACAAAATCATGTGTCCTGCTCACCTGGCTTTGTGGATTGAGATTTATATCTGCTGTGCTAGAGGAAGTGAGGCTCATATTCTCAAGCAAGATGAATGTTTTCTTTACCTGAAGGTCTCCAGATGATGTGACAGCTGGTGTCTAAGTCATAGTCAGTGTGGTAGGGTATCTAGAGGAGGGTAAAAATAGTGACCTCATTGTGTGAGAAAATGGATTCTTGTCCATCTCTGCTGCCTGAGCTTCCTATAGCTTTGGCCAAGATATTTCATCTCTCCAGGCCTGAGCTTTCTCAGATGTAAAATGAGCACATTAGATTAAGAGAGTGCTCAGGGTCCTCCCACATTCTGAGGCTCTTTGGCATGGCTCTCTCCCTTTGCATGGTAAACGGACTTTCTTCTCCCCGAGGAGTGAGGTGGATGAACCTGCTGAGGCACAGTCAGCTTCGACTAGCGTGTGCGAGGAGACCAGCGAGTTGAGGCAGCTTGCGTTACTGAGGAGTCTACGAGTGTGTGTTTCAATCTGTGCAGTTGCGGCATTTCAGATACAGTGTGTGAGTCTCTGGGGATTTCACTGGGCCGGGCAGAGGGTGATGAAACTACCAAGTTTGCTTCTTAAGCCTGGACCATCCGTGCAGATGGGTTTTCATACTTGTCTCACAGGGCTAATTTATCACTCTGGAGAGCAATTTCTCATTAACACAATGTCAATACTGCTGGGGATTGGCTAGACCACCTTTGGAAGAGGTTAAATTACCTTTTAATCGGCGTATGGAAGAACAAAGCTCTGTTCCATTATGGCATTGCCGCCTTGCTAATTTGATATTTGATAGAAAAACCGAGGCAGTTCTAACTATACCTGTGTGATACAAGCAGGATTATTTCCAGAGTGGCGGAAGACAGGAAAGGAGGGTTTCTGCAGTTGTTATCCAAACTGGCATAATTGATGTGGGTGCAGTGGGTTATAGCTAATGGTCTGTGTTTAATTATGGAGGCAGTGACACCAGACCTCGAGGATGATAAGGCACTAACCAGATGATGTACTGCTTTTTCAGTTATGAGCTTGCTGGAGAGGGTCAGTACAGTGGCAAGATGGTCTAAATTCCATGTTTCTCCTGGGATTCGGGCTTAGTCCTTGAGAAGCACAGGACTATATTCATAAGATGGATCCAAATTCACACTGACAAAGTCTCCTGGGAGAACAGTCACACAAAGGCCCCAGACAAAAGTGCTTTCAAATTCAGCGCCCTAAGAATTTATTCTCCATTGAAACCAGGATAATTTACAGTGATATGTACCTAAAACTCAGCAGCCATAGTGGAAAGATAGAATTTTTCATCTTGTTTCATTCATCAGAGCAATCAACAACAAAAACACTTTTGTTCACTAGCTTATTGGACTGCATATCATCACACTATATCATTATTAATTTTTAGAAATAGAACTTTCAGGTTTTAGCTGGACACCTGGCTGCCCAGCTAGAGACTATGGTTCTCAGCCTCTGGGGCAAGAGTGTGAGACCACGTGACTCCCTTTTAAGCAATAAGAAAGGAGCAGAAGTGACTGTGTGTAATGTCTGGGTCATGCTCTTAAAGGGAACTTCATCTTCCACTTCTTTTCCCCTTCTTGTGGGTGAAAGCGAGGTTGTGATGGGTGGTGGTTCAGTTTCAGTCTTGAAGATAAGGAAAACACCTATAGGGTTTTGTACATTTTCTCCTTAAAAAAATTTTTTTTAACATTTATTTCTTTTTGAGAGAGAGACAGAGTGCGAGCAGGGGAGGGGCAGAGAGAGGAGAAGACACAGAATCCAAAGCAGGCTCAGGCTCCAGGCTCTGAGCTGTCAGCACAGAGCCAGACACGGGGCTCGAACTCACAAACGGCAAGGTCATGAGTGGATCTGAAGTCAGACACTTTAACCGACTGAGCCACCCAGGCACACCATGTACGTTTTCTCTTTAAATTGCCCAAGCCGAGGGCACCTGGGTGGCTCAGTTGGTTAAGCGTCCAACTTCGGCTCAGGTCGTGATCTCACGGTTTGTGAGTTCTAGCCCCACGCCGAGCTCTGGGCTGACAGCTCAGAGCCTGGAGCCTGGAGCCTGCTTCCAGTTCTGTGTCTGATTCTCTCTCTGCCCCTCCCCCACTTGTGCTCTGCCTTTCTCTATCTCTCAAAAATAAATAAATGTAAAAAAAAAAATTTTTTTTTAAATAAAGTGCACAAGCCGAGCCAGTGAAGTAGACAGGTGGGGAGTGGTTGGAGCATCTATTTGATAGGGAGGAGGCTGGGGCTCAGAGAGGCCAGACCTTTTTTCCTCAGTCACATACTATGTGAACTCAGAGCCACATCTTGAACCCAGGTGTCATGACTCCGATTCCAGTGCTCCTTTTACTATAAAATTGCCTCTTCATCCTTGGAGACCTTAAGACATAGCCCTATATGTTCATCAGAGGGAAATCTGCATTCATTGAAACTCCTGTTGTTTTGGTGGCTTAAGCATCCCCATGTAGCTCTTATCCTCTCCTTTCCACTTCCTCCCGACTGCCCACCCCACAAACAGCAAAAAAGCAAAGCTCTGTAAAGCAGGGTTTTTAAAAATGGTCGATGGCCTTGGTTAATATCAGAACTTTCAAGGATCGGTGGGGAGAAGGAGTTGCAGTGGGAGGAGTATTTTATCAATGGCACTGTTTAGAATTGCCAGCACACGGGGTAATAAAAAGCAGAACAACTTTTAGTCAGTGTTATTATTGTTTTAAAATTCTCTACAGGCATTGGACCCGTCATTACCTGTACCTGCTTTTTGCTTGTACCTTGGATGGACCACTTCTATTACCCACTCCCTGTTTAGTATGCTACAAAACAATAGTAATGAAGGAAAGCAAAATCACAAAATGCAAAATCCAATGAGCTCTTGCCTTGCTGTGTTTGATATGTATACATGTCCAGGAAGTGGCTGGGATGTTTTTACCAATTGTTGCCTGTTACATTTAGAAGAGCTTCTGTAAAGAAAAGGAGAGCTTGTCTGTTTCCTTGGGTTTTTCCTTCTGTCTTATCTCCATAGTTACAAGAGTTGGTTCTGTGCATTTTTTTTTAAAGCTGGCATCTCGCCCAACTTAAATTGATTATAAAGGTTGGGAGGGACAGTCGCGATCTGCAGCTTGATTCCCGGTAAGTTGGCTGTTTGGGAGGATAGCACTGACAGCCGAAACAGCCTGCAGACAGGAAGGCAAGTCTAGAGATTCCCTTGTTTATTATGGAGCGCCGAATGACTCACTGGGTTGTGCTCTTCCTTGGAGGAACACAGACAGATAAGTTTCTGAGTGCCTGGCAGAAATCACAGATTCTTTCCTCAAAGGCTTTATAGCAGAGTTGCCAGATTAAAGACAGGACACCAGTTAAATGTGCATTTCAAATAAGCAGCAGCTATGTTTTAGTATAAGTATGTCCAAACTATTAAATGGAATATAGCCTACTAGTAGATACAGGATACCCAGTTAAGCTTGCATTTCAGAAATGCAAATTTTAACAAAGCATCCTGTATTTTTATTTGGTAAATCTGACAGCTCTGCTTCTAGAAATCTAGCAAGATTTCATGAAATAGTCTCTTTCAACTCAGGAAGAGCCAATGCTGTTTTTCCCTTGCAAGGTGATGCGGGCTGTTTGGATGTGTTTATTGGAGGGGTGGGGACATGTAGGGGAGAAGATCAAGGGGAAACAGACTGGACTGGAAGACAGGAGACTGAGATCTGAGTCCTCTGCCAGCAACTGGCTGTGTGAAGCTGGACAAGGTGCTTCACCTGTCTGAGCCTTGGTACCCTAAAAGGAGAGGATTAAATGGTCCCTCCAAGGATAAAATGATCCTGTAGTCCTGTGTTCTTCCCCATGCTACAAATATTATGATGGAATTCATTTTCCCCAGAGATGATGTAGATTGGTGCTGTCCAATAGAAATAAAATGCAAGCTACATGTGTGGCTTTAGATTTTCTAGTAGCCACATTATAAAAGTCAAAAGAAACAGGTGAAATTAATTTTACTAGTATATTTTATTGAACCAGTTATATTAAGATATTATCATTAAAGTATGTAATCAATATAAAAATCATTAATGAGATAGTTTACATTCTTTTCTTTGTACTAAGTCTTCAAAATCTGCTGAGGATCCTTGTGGCACAACTCACTTCGGACTAACCACATTTAAAGTACCAACCCACATGTAGCTATTACACAGCACAAGTAGAGACTAAATAACTAAATAGATGGATAAATGAATAAATTATAGAGTTTAACAAGCTCAGAAGTGACAAATCTGTAGTGGGTTATGGAGAAAACTTAGGTTATTTAAGAACATATTCATAAGCTTTTTAAAATTACCATACAGTTGGCCCTTATTATTCATGGTTTCCATGTTTGTGAATTCACCTGCTTGCTACAATTTATCTGTAACCCTCAAATCAATACTTGTGGCATTTTGCAGTCATTTGTGAATGTGACATATGTGCAGGGTGACAAATTTGAGTTGTGCAATGCGCATGTTCCCACCTGGGGAGGAACAAGGTGATGTTCTGCGTTCTTGTATCAGCTCTCATACTGCACAGAAGGTCCTTTTTGTGGTCTGTTTAGTGTCATGGTTTTTGCATGTTTTGTGCCTTTTGTGGGTGATTTCACTGTTTAAAATGGCCCCCAAGAATAGTGCTGAAGTGCTTTCTAGTGCAAGAAGGCTGAGCTGTGCCTCATGGAAAAAATGTGTGTTAGATCAGCTCCTTTAGGGCTTGAGCTGGAGTGCCATTTGCCATCAATTCAATGCTAATGAATCAACTCTATAGTAAATGAGGTTCTTTAAAGAGGAACACACATAAAACAAGGTTCCGTATTGATCCAGAAGTGTTGTGACCTGAGGTTCACGGACAAGGGTAATGGCTCAGTATTCACCAATACCAGTTCACCCCATGACTACCGCGAATAATGAGCATCAACTGGACTTTGTTTTTTAGAATAGTTTTAGATTTACAAAAAAGTCGAACAGATCGTATAAAGATTTCCTGTATACCCACCTTCTGAACACAGTTTCTCCTATTGTTGACATGTTACATCAGTATGGTACGTTCATTACAATTAATGAACCAATATCAATACATTATTACTAAGTGAAGTCCGTAGTTTATTCATATTTGCTTGGCTTTTACTTAATGCCACTTTTCCGGATATCAGGACTCCACATTACACGTAATTGTCACATCTCCTCCTTGGCCATGATGGTTTCTCAGACTTCCCTTGTCTTTGATGACCGTGATAGGTTTGAAGAGTACTGGGTAGGTATGTTGTAGAATGCTCCCCTTGCTGGGATTTATCTGATGTTTTTCTCATGATTGGGCTAAAGTTATGGGTTTGGGGAGGAAGATCACAGATGTAAAGTGCCATTTTCATCACTTGATATCAAGGGTATGTGCTGTGAACATGACTGATGATATTGGCTTTGGTCACCTGCCTGAGGTAGTGTTCCAGATTTTTCCACTGTGAAGTTAGTCTTTATTCCCCTTTCCATGCTGTCTTCTTTAGAAGGAAGTCATTATGGGTAGCCCACACCTAAGGAGTGGGGAGTTGTGTTCTACCTCCTTGAGGGTGAATTATCTACATAATTTATTTGGAATTCTCCTGCACAGGAGAGTGTCTCTTCCCCTCCATTTATTAAGATATTCAGTGATTTATTTATATCAGTAGGGACTCAGGGATATTTATTTTATATTTTGGGTTAGAACCCAATACTACTTTATATATTTTGTTGCTCAAATTCGTCCAGCTTTGGCGATGGGGAGCTTTCTCAGTTTACCCTTCTGACCAGTTAACATACTCTATCATTGTATATGTGTGTGCATGAGCGGGGGGAAGGGGAGAGGGAGAAGGAGAGGGAAAGAGAAAGCACTTCCTTACTTTCTGGCACTACAAGATACTCCAGGCTCATTCTGTATATTTCCTGGAATCAACAATTTCTCCAAGGAGCCCTGGTTCCTTTTATTGGAGACTAGTATTAGAAACAAGTATCTGGGAAGTAGGTTTGCCCATTGTTACTGGGGTATTGTGGCTCAGCTGACAGAGCAAAGAAATATAGGTGTGTATACTAACCCATACATACATACATCTCTATAAATATTTCTATATATATCCACCTGTATCCATATTAAACTAAACCTAAATTCATACTGATGTCTCCAACTAATCCATTACCACATGGATCGTTCTAGCCTCCTCCCCTTGCTGATCTGTAAATTTCCACTCCAACAGTGAGAAATCTGGCTGCCACCATCTGCCATCCATGTACTTAATTGTTCAATTCCAGTGTACATGCATTGAGGTATTTGCTATACAGGAGTACTATAGGCTTATATAAAATGAATTTATTTCCATTATAAAATTGTCATATGTTTAATAAAGAAAATAGGAAAACTAGATACAAATTGAGAAAAAGCATCAAAAGTAGGCCCCATCACCCCAATACAACCTTTGCTGATATTCAGGGTTATTTTCTTCCCTTCTACCTTCTCACTGGCTCTTTAAAACCAGCCAGACTCTTGCCACACCCCCTAAAGCCACTAGTAGCCACCTCTCAGGACCATTCCTGTCTCCCACTGTGTGGGCACTAACTCCAGTCTCCATACCCAGAAGCTGACCTGCTCTTCACCCTTGGCCATCCCAGGGACACCAGAATTGCCTTATTTCACCTCTTGAAATGAGACACTGATTTGTCTCAGACCCTACTCCCTAGCTCCCACACCTTAAGACCCAACTCCAGCCTTGTCCTGGTTCCAGTCTCGTTCCTACTATCACCTTTTGGTCCACTTTTCGTAGTTGTAGTCATGTTTTAGGTATGATTTTGAATGTTACTTTTTCTGTCTTAACATTATGCTCATAAGCATATTCCATGTTACTGCAGTTTTCCTAATCACCATTTTCCTGTGTTTGTTCCATCAACAGGATTTACCATGTTTTTTTTTTAAACTATATCTTATCAGAAACCTGAGCAGTCCCAATTTCCAGCTATTATAAGTCCCCCTGAAATGACACCTTACTACCCTATAGCCTTTTCTGTATTTAGAACAAATAAGACACATTAGAATATATTTAGAGTCACTCCCAGAAATTGAGTTATTAAATCAAAGAGTGTTTGAAATTTTCAATGTACATTAGTAAATTTCTTAAACCTGTGTGGTACTAATTCAGCTTAGGTTTCCTGTTGAAAGAGGCGGCCTCAGGTTTCCCACTACCTAGCCCCAGAGGGCTGCCTTTGGGTATTCTTGGAAGAAACAGCAAGGACCCCAGATCTGACCCAGTGAGGCGATTCTTTGGTTTTCTTTTTATATCATGATATGAATCCAGATATACTACAGACAAATCAGGGCCTCAAAGCATTGTAGTAATGGTAGCTGACATTTACTGTGTGACGGGCACTCTTTCTGACACTTTTACCGGTATTCAAGAATTTCATTCTCGCAACACTAAAAGGTGGACATCTGCTGATCTCCATTTTACGGATGGAGATACTGAGGCATAGAGAAATTAAAGAACTTGCCCAAGATCACTTGGTCCATACATGGTACAGACAGGATCTGAACTCAGGCAGTCTAATGCCAGAAGCCATTCTCTTGATGCCCCAGTTCTGGCTATGTGAGATGAAAACTATTTATTTATTTATTTATTAAAAATTTTTAATGAAAACTCTTTTTAAAAAATGTTTATTTGAGAGAGAGAGAGAATGCACAAATGGGGAAGGAGCGGAGAGAGAGAGAGAGAGAGAGAGAGAGAGAATGAGAGAGAATCCCAAGCAGGCTCCACACCACTGGCAGGGAGCCTGACATGGGGCTCGAACCCACAAACTGTGAGTGAGATCATGACCTGATCCAAAATCAAGAGTTGGAAGCTTAACCAACTGAGCCCCTCAGGCACCCCATGATGAAAACTCCTAATAAAACAGTCACCTTTGGACACCTGAGTGGCTCATCTAGTTGAACATTGGATTTCAGCTCGGGTCATGATCTCACAGTGGGTAAGTTGGAGGCCCCCATGGGGCTCAGCGCTGATAGCACCGTAGAAGCTGTTAGCGCAGAGCCAGCTTTGGATCTTCTGTACCCCTCTCTCTCTGCCCCTCCCTCACTTGCACTCTCTCTCAAAAATAAAGAAACATTAAAAAAAACCCAGTCACCTCAGTGCTGTGTATTATATACTCTTTCCCAATATCAGCATTATAAAGGGTGCACCCTTGTCATTCTATGTGTCTTTTTTTTTTAAAGTTTCCATTATAGAAAAACTTATTTAAATGGGTCAAAGAGCACTATGAATAAAGGTTACTTTCTTTACTGACAAGCTTTCCAAAAGAGAAATTTACATTTCTTCCGATTAAAAGTGTATCACAGATATAGGTAATGGTTCAGTTTCTAGCAAAGAAGGAAGTGCAAGGTGCTGAGCTGAGCTTATCAACTAACTCATGGGCTTTCCTTGTTCCGTGTGGACTAGTCTTTCCCCACTGCCTCAGGGATTCCTAGAAACAATCTTGAAAAAGGTGCATGACTGTAGAAAATGTTTTCTTATTTACAAAAAAAAAATCATTTCCTTATTTTTCTGCGTATAATGTCTAAGAATTGTCCTTCCTATACAAGTAAGGGCATCTGGTTGCTGTGGTCTTCAATAGCTGGAAAAAGGAAAGGAGACGATTTAAAAAATGGCCTTTGAAAAGGTTAAGATTCCCTCCACCATCCCTGGTATAACCATGTTAGTTACGGTAATACTAGAATCTCAGTAGATGAATCCAGCAGCTGTTTATTTCCCACTAATGTCAAGTTCCGTTGGCAGGGCCCTTGTTCATCAGGTGGCCTTCCATGGCCTCCCTCAGGGCCCAAGCTCCCTCCATCTTGAGATAGGTTCTCAGCGTCAGTGAATGGGGAAAGAGACCCTGCAGGAGGTACCCTTGCTTCTTAAGCACCTCAGCCCAGAAGTGAGATGTGTATTTCCACTCACGTTGTGCTCATAACGAGCAGTCAAAGAGCCACCCGCCGCCGGAGTGTGGGAAATGGACTCCCTGACTAGGCAGCTGCTTTCCAGCCACACCTCAATGTCTTGGAGGGAAAGGCCAATCCTGATGGCTAGTGCATCATCTCTGCCATGAGAACCTTAGATGGAATGAGCCAGGTCCTCAGAATGTTGAAGCCAGCAGAAATGGTGCAAGACTGCCAAGGAAACAATCAACAAAACTAAAAGGCAACCGACGGAATGGGAAAACATATTTGCAAATGACATCTTGGACAAAGGGCTAGTATCCAAAATCTATAAAGAGCTCACCAAACTCCACACCTGAAAAACAAATAATCCAGTGAAGAAATGGGCAGAAAACATGAATAGACACTTCTCTAAAGAAGACATCCGGATGGCCAACAGGCACATGAAAAGATGTTCAGCGTCGCTCCTTATCAGGGAAATACAAATCAAAACCACACTCAGGTATCACCTCACGCCAGTCAGAGTGGCCAAAATGAACAAATCAGGAGACTATAGATGCTGGAGAGGATGTGGAGAAATGGGAACCCTCTTGCACTGTTGGTGGGAATGCAAATTGGTGCAGCCACTCTGGAAAGCAGTGTGGAGGTTCCTCAGAAAATTAAAAATAGACCTACCCTATGACCCAGCAATAGCACTGCTAGGAATTTATCCAAGGGACACAGGAGTGCTGATGCATAGGGGCACTTGTACCCCAATGTTCATAGCAGCACTTTCAACAATAGCCAAATTATGGAAAGAGCTAAATGTCCATCAACTGATGAATAAAGAAATTGTGGTTTATATACACAATGGAATACTACGTGGCAATGAGAAAGAATGAAATCTGGCCCTTTGTAGCAACGTGGATGGAACTGGAGAGTGTGATGCTAAGTAAAATAAGTCCTACAGAGAAAGACAGATACCGTATGTTTTCACTCTTATGTGGATCCTGAGAAAGTTAACGGAAGACCATGGGGGAGGGGAAGGAAACAAAAAAAAGAGGTTAGAGAGGGAGGGAGGCAAACCATAAGAGACTCTTAAAAACTAAGAACAAACTGAGGGTTGATGGGGGTGGGAGGGAGGGGAGGGTGGGTGATGGGTATTGAGGAAGGCACCTTTTGGAATGAGTACTGGGTGTTGTATGGAAACCAATTTGACAATAAATTTCATATTTAAAAAAATAAAGAAATGGTACAGGAGGGTGCTCCGTGGAACCATCTAGAGAGCACCGACCCCACACTCTCTGCTGACCTGTGCCACGTGTCCCCCAGCTGTCACTGGCTACTGAAATGAGAAGAGAGCTATCTTCCTGAGCACTGGACACAGAAATCCTGGAGAAATCTTGGTGGTTTGACTACAAACTGAGCACAGAATAAGAAGAGTTAATGAGGCATGTGGAACAAACAAATGGAAGTGGTGATGTGGGCTGGTTTATCCATGGGCACTGCCTTAGTTAAGCAACATCAGAACTGCCTGATGTTTTAAAATAAAACAAAACCAAAAAACCAGATGCTCTCTAACTGCATGGCCTTGTGCCTGACATTGGCCACTCTGGGGCTTAGTTTATGCAAAAATAATGATGTGGGCCCAATTGTTTCCAAAGCATCTTCTATGATCCTATGACCTATGAACTACAGAATGGTAACGAGCACTTCCAGAGCCCTGAGCAAAGCCCCCTGTAACATATCTTGATCTGGCTGCTGGTGGCACAGATGTGTTTACTTTGTAAGCATTCACTGAGCTGTACACTTAAGATCTGTGCACTTGCCTTTATGTATGTTGTCCTTCCATTTTAAAAGTTTATAAAGGAAAACAAACCCTTGTCACCTTATCCACCTCTCTTCAAATAAGAAGCCTAACATGGTTTTCAAAGTCCAATTCAGGCCATGAAACATGCACAGGATGTAGACATCCTTCGCTGGGCATGTCCCCAAGATCTTCCCCCCTGCACTCGGTGTCTCTGGGATGGGGGAAGGGCAACTACCTGTTTCTTTTCTATTATTAAAATTTTTTTTTAATATTAAAACATTTTTTAATCAAGTGTATTTATTTTGAGAGAGAGAACACACAGGAGGGACAGAGAGAGAGGGAGAGAGGGAGAGAGAGCTCCACACTATGACAGCGTGGAGCCTGATGCTGCGTTTGAACCCACAAACCATGGGATCATGACCCAAGTCGAAATCGAGAGTCGGTCACTTAACTGACTGAGCTACCCAGAAGCCCTGGAAACTACCTATTTCAAATGCACTCAGACTTTTCTGGAATCCCTGCTCCTCATAGACCTCAAGTCCAGGGAAGGAGAAAGTGAGGCCAAACATGTCCATAATCTTTAAGCCCACTGACTGGTTTTCAGTGACTCTTGGCAGAATCTTTAGCAGGTCTCCTTGGTACTGGGCATGTCACATCTCTGGCCATCAGCCACATGTTGTAGGCCCCTCTGAATGGTCCCTGTTTTCAGGCAGTTCCTGAGTCAGAGGTCATTCTTACGCATGTGACCTCATCTTCAGACCACACCAGATTGGGCAGAGATGGACATGTGTCCCAAGAACAGCAGATCTAGACGTGACCAGAAGCCAAGTGGTGGCCTGGAGTAAAAGTTCCACATCAATAGAGATGATGGAGATTAACTGGCACAACTCAATCATCTTGGGGACCTGGGTGTGTGTGACAGATACAGAGTCAGGCAGGTGGGGGAGAGCAGAAGAGGAGAGGTGCCTGACAGAAGCCCTGCAGAAGGGCCTTGAGGAGGAGGAGTCACGAGCGGCCGTGTCCATGAACAAGCTTTGCACAGGCAGAAACCAAGAGATTAGCCGGCTAGAAGCTAAGGCAGTTGATTGGCAGGAGCAGGCACAAAAATCCCAACGATGAGGACACTGAGTCACAGAGATGGCAGAGCCTAGAGAAGGCGGCCATGAAGCCATGAGCTGCCAGCAAAGAGGCCCCACAGCTCCGTTCAGGCTCCCCTGAGCCACCCCTGCTGTTCTTTCCCCGTGTGAGCACAAGGTCAAGGCTACTGTCACCTTTATTTAATCTCTCAGTTCCCACATCCATAAAATGGGGCCAATAATAATGCCTCCTTCTCAGCATTTTATGTAGTTTAAGTAAGTTAATACATGTAAGACACTTAGGATTGTGCTTCCCACATACCAGGTGCTCGATAAACATTAGTTATATTGATGGTGAAGATGTTGATTATTGTCACATGTGTTCTTAAGCCCGCAAGACCCAAGGCAATCAGAGTGACTCTGCTACTTGAAACAAAAGGGCCTAATTATTTTAACTGGTATTTTTAATTCCAAAGTATGGGGGTCAATATTCACTCAATTCTGGCCTTACCTCCACTCATAACTTTGCTTTCAGACACAGCCCAGTTTCCTCTCTTGAGGCTGTCCTCTAAAAGAGTTGTTTCCCGTCACAGCTCTTAGTGGCATCACCATCATCTGAAGGGACCCTGTGCATCTGTTAGGCACTAGCGAACTTGCCACAAGCTAGAAGCATAGGAACCTTGCAGCAAGTCTGACCCAAGGAGTAAGAGAGAGAGATGTGCACGGTATACCAACGTGAGCTTGGAATGCAAGACTGGCTTTTAACACCAACAGTAAACTGGAAAACGTGTGCCCATCTGACACAGCATTTTAATATATGTCCTCCTCACCAGACGTCTCGACATCTTGAAGCCTGCCAAAATGTTCAGTTGCAGGGACCTCTGGGAGAAGAGAATTAGCTTAGCTCGGGTTCCTCCAGAGGCTGACTTGGCAACATGGTCTCAACTACACAGAGCCGGCTTGGGAATGGGTCTGAGGAAACACCGCAGGGGAGCAGGCAAGCGAAACAAGGAAGGGAAGGCAGCCAACTGGGCGCTGTCAAGCCCGTGATCGCAGTGGGCAACTAGCATTGAGCCCCTAGCACTTCCGGCCTGCCACAGAGGAGAGCCATGCAGATTTCAGAGGCCGGGAAAGGTTGAGAAGTGCAGGTCCTGGCCCGGGGAAGTCAGGCTGGAATGCACACAAGTGGTCAGGACCAGGGGAGATGAGCATAAGCCTGGCCGCGCCTGCTGCCAGAGCCCAGACCTCCCTGGGAGTCGTGGCCACCTCTGCACTTCTGGGGATCAGCTGGTTGTCTTACAAGCCACACGGACAACCTGCAGTTCGTCAGTTTGCAAATCATTTGGGTTGAGACAAATGTAATGGTTCTCCTAAAATGGTAATTGCATTTTCCTGGAAATCAGCACAGGTTTGTTTATCTGCCACTTGCGTGTTACAGCACATAGCACATGCAGATCTTGAACATGTTGAAAAAGCAGAACAGAGACCCAGCACAAGTCTGTTCACAGACCTGCCCGGAGGACACCAAATGGCATGTTATTTCCTCCCCTCAACTGCATGTCACCAACAAAGGAACCCTCCAGGCCGGAGGTGGTGCTTTTCAGAGATGTCGTAGGAGGCAGCAGATGTGAGGTTTCTGTCACTGGAAGGTCTGGCAGCCTTTCTACAGTGTGCCAGTGACTCGGGTGAATACTCAGGATGGGGAAGGTTGCTAGTTTCATTTACATGCTATTGCTACTCGTTTTGGCTGGCTTACCCACAATGCCCCAGACACCTATTTGAATGGGAAGTGTTCCATATTTGTGAGACAGACCATCTTGTGGAAATTGGTGTTTTGTCACTCTCCCGAACAGTGTGAAGTTAGGAAAATGGCTTGTGTGTCTTGTTTGTGTTGTAAAATTCCAGCATTTTTTTTCTCCATCTTTCTTTATTATCAACATTTTTCTCGAGGGAGCTCACAAAAGCCAAAAGGATCCTTTTTACAATTTTTTTTGAGAACCATGCAACATGAAAAATAAAACCTTCTGTTATGCCTTAATTATTGTTTGCAAAAACTACGAGTACTTTCATGCCATGGTTTCTATATACCACTAACATTACTTGGTAGAAATGTGAAAGTTATCAAAAATCATTTTGAGAATTCCTTCTTTTTCTTTTTCTCTTGGGATATTGATATATTAAACCAAAGTGGCTCTTTGTCCAAGGCCCAATATTATGGTCTTATTTGCCATAGGTATTTACTTTTAAAAGCCATATAATTTCTTTTATATCCTAACTATTATTTTGCGGTGTATTTCTATGCATTATTGAATTATCGTATTTTTCAATTTCATTTCTATACAATGAATTTTGTTTATAGAACACTCAAATTGCCATACATAATATACGTGCATATTAAAATGATAGAGAGAAGCATTCAAAATTCCAACAAGAGTCTCATATAATTGCAGTGGTGTAATATAATATAATGCAATAAAAATGCAGTTTATCCCAAGGACATATTGAACAGAATGGAAAGGTCACTGTTTTCTGACCCTGATTTTCAAGCTTCTGTCTGACATTTACATTGTATATCATTAAGAGCATACACAAGTATATCATGTCTTTTTCAGACCAATTTTACATAAATTATGTGTCTCTATGATTTGTTTGCATAATGGGGTATTCACTCTGTATTAGAAATGTCCCATAGACCAGCCCCCTGCCGTCACAAGAATGCTAAAAGTAAATCAGAGAAAAGAGGTTGGAGAGTTCTGAGACATTCTAAAAAGAATCAACAGGAGGCTTCTTCCAGTGATAAAACAGACTGAGCTCATGATAAGAACTCTCTTCTATTACTAATATGTAGAAATTCTCAAAAAAACATATCCCCAGAATTTAAATATATACAAGAGCTCAGAAAAGGATAAAGGAAATCCCCAAGTGCCTGGACAGGAAGAACGGAATCAAAGTCAGAGCACTAAGGCCAAACAGGTACCCCAGGACCATGAAGATCTCACATCAGACTGCTGTCCTATCCAGGAGCTGAAAAGGGACGTGGCAGGCTTGCCAGGAAAGCAAGCCTGGCCCAGGGATGATGAGGAGGCTGGTGGCTGGGCCCCTGGGTGGAGGGAAGCCCTGTGCAGGAGGTGAAAAACCCAGGATTACACCCTACTTGGTGTAGAATTTGAGTTTACATTACCTGTATGGCACAGGAAACACAAGCCAAACAACTAACATAAAAATGGATCTAGAACCTTTGAAAACTCCAGAATTCCCAACTGAAACAAATGTAAAACCACTCTGCGGGTCCATTTTCACAGCTAGTGACTCACAGGACTCCAGGAAAAAAAAAATACAGTCCACTAAAGAAGAATTCACAATAAACGATTATGGTTGTATGGAATAACGCACCTATTGTGAGGGACAGTTAGAAATTTCAGCAGACAAGAGAATAGGCACCCCAAATTGGGTATTAGAGAATCATCGTAACAACACTATAAATATATTTTGAATAGTTGAAGACATAAAAGAGAGAACCAGAATGAAAGCCCAATGTAATATGAAGAAAGACCAGAGAGATTTGAATGAGAACCAAATAGAGTTTTTACTAATGAAAAATAGAGTCATAGAAATGAGTGGACAGGCTAAACAGTAGTGTAAATAATGGCAAAAAGAAAATTAGTTAAATGGTATATGTGAGAAAATTACCCCAAATGTGGCCGAGTGGAGGGGGAGCAGGAGAGAGAGAGAGAAGTAAAGAAAAATGAACAATGAAAATAATTCGAGGGTGCCTGAGTAGCTCAGTCAGTTGAGTGTCTGCCTCTTGATTTCGGCTCAGGTCATGATTTCGTGGTTGTGAGATCAAGCCCCACATTGGGCTCCACGTTGGGCTCTGTGCTGAGCGTGGAGTCTGCTTAGGACTCTTTCTCTCTCTCTCTCTCTCTCTCCCTCTGCCCCTCTCCCCAACTTGTGCTTCCTCTCTCAAACAATTTTTTTAAAAGAAAGTTAATTTGGAGCAAGTTCCAACATATGTCTAATCAAAGTTGCAGAATGAAAAATTAAAGGGAGATGGGGGCAGAACAATATTCAAAGAGATAACAGAACAAATTCTGGGACTGAAAAAAGACATGAGTTTTTAGATTAAACAAAGCATATCTTTTCCCAAGCAAGATAAAAGAAATCCACACCTAGAAAAATGTGGTAAAACTACAGAGCACTCCAGTAAAGGAGAAAATCTCAAAACCAGAGGGGAAAAGAAAAAAAAATAGCCTGCGAAGAAACCATACACACTATAATTCAGTCATATGACCAAACCTAACTGCACAAAAAGCTGGGAAATGTAGTCAGGCTACGTGTCTGAGAAGATGGCAGCATGGCTTTCAGAGACCAGATGCCGTCTCTGCCACAGTATAATTATCACCTTCTGAGTGTTGAGCTCAGAACTGTGGAAGAAGAAGGGAAGATTAAAGATGCTCTTGGGAGATGAAGCCTTTTTAACTATCCTCAAATCACACTACACATAGCACTGGAACTTTCTTCTCTGATATTATTTTGGCTTTAACTGTTGTGAATGGCAGTGAAAGAATTCCCTCACCCAGATCGAATATAACATGTTCTAGAAATGAATCTTGTCCAACTTAAACTCACAGAGAAGGGTGAAAATTTGGGTTTATTTCTCAAACACTGAGTTGGCCACTCATAGAATAATAAACTCAAGAAGATCTCAGTGGGTCTCCCAGGTTAGCCCCTGGCCAATGCACTGCTGAGTAACGAGGATCTCATTTGCGTGTGGCACATGACAAACTCAGCAAAAGCCTGTTGAATCCATTTATTTATTCTTAAATTCAACAGACATGTTTTGGATGGCTACACTGAACCATTGTTCTCGATCTGCACTGTCTGATAGGATAGCCATTAGTCATATATGGCTACTTAAATTAACTAAAATTAGAAATTCAGTCGCACTAGCCACATTTCACGTGCTCAGTAGATACATGTGGCCGGTGGCTACTACACTGGACAGCACAGATACAGAATATTGTCACAGAAAGGTTTATTGGGTAGATGCTGGACGTACAGTAGCAAACACAACAGACACATTTCCTGTCTTCATGAAGCCTAAATGCTGTGTCCGATGATCATAAGTCTATGGAGAAAAATTAAGCCAGAGTGGAAAACAGGGAGTGGGAGTGGAGGAATGGAGGGGAAGCAGTTGTAATTTTAAATACAGTAATCTAGGAAGATGTCCCTGAAAAATGACTGTACTAGTTAACGTAATGCTAGCTGATATAACAAATAAGCCCTCAAATCTCAGTGGCTAAATACAAGAGTTTATTTCTTGCTCTAATCACTGGGTTGTGGGGAGGGACTATGGGATCATTAGGTGGCATCTGTTCTAATAGAGGCTCTGCCATCCACTACACGGAGCTTCCAGAGTTGCTCTGGGTGTTAACCTCAGCTCAGCAGATGGGAGAAAAGGAAAAATGGAGTCTCGTTTAAGAGGTTCCCATGGTCTGTGATGCAGGCCTGGAAATGGTGTGATCGTTTTCACCGGCATTCACTTGGCCAAAACCCAGCCAGCTTAGCACATAGCCTTATCTAGATGTACCTATTGTCCCAGCAATAATTCTACAATATGGACAGGGAGCATACATTTTGGTAGGTCGCTGTCTACTACAGCCACAGTCCCTCAAAGAATTGAGGGAGCCAGCATGCAATATGGCGGGAAGAACAGTTTACCCAGAGAGGACAGCAAATACAAAGGCCCTGAGGTAGGAGTGTATCTGGCATAGAGAGGGAAAAGCAAGGGGACCAGTGTGGCTGGAATAGGGAGGGGAGCTAGAATATCCCAGGGGTATCTTCTCAGGTTCCCGCTGACCCACCAGCGAGCCTCTCGGAGTGTGCTTGTTCACTTCCATCTGACCGGCCATAATTTGTTTATGAAAAAACGATGACGATCTTGGCCAACTCCTTTGCCAAAACCCAGTTACACAGTCCGTGGCCTTTCCCTGGCTTAATAGTTTGGTAGCCTATCAAAACAGTTAACTGGCATAGGCTACCAGGGCTTAAGCTTGGAGGCCCCTTGCCTGCAGAGACCCCTCGTGAGCCCCTAGAAGGGGCCCTGACAACATGTTCACATGTCATGTGATTTTGCAAAATTTGCAAAAATAAGACGTTCTAACCATAGTCGGTTAAGTCCTCTGTGTCAAGTTTACTTCCTCTCTGCCATACATCCACCCTACACCTGGCTGGGTTTTGGCCTAGTGCATGCCGGTGAAAACGATCACACCATTTCCAGGCCTGCACCACAGACCCTGGGAACCTCTTAAACGAAACTCCATTTTTCCTTTTCTCCCATCCGCTGAGCTGAGGTTAATACCCAGAGCAACTTTGGAAGCTCCATGTAGTGGATGGCATAGCTTCCTTCAAATCTGCTGGTGTTGAAGTGGCCACAGACGTTTTTGAGATCGGGCTGAGGGCAATTTGAGTTAGGGGTGCACTTAGTGTACTCTTAGCGGGAAATATTTATGTCGTGCACAGTGACTTGTGTGTGTAGTTAATTTATTGTGAGCCATCCCAATACGAGGGTGTCTCTGGAGTCGTGCTTATTTATAGTGCCAAGACATGTGGCATTGTGACAAAGTGTCCCCTGGCCATATTGAGATATCGGCTGGACCTACGGCAGCAAGTACCAAAGATGTGTGCACAGTGGAGGAGGAAAAAGCTCTGGAAAGTATATAGTGTGATGTTGTGGAAAACCCTTCTCATCAGCAGACACAAGTGGGGGCTTCGGTTCTCATTAACGCCTAATCAAAATGGAAGTTCTCCTGCCAGGGGTATAGTTGGTGTGCTGGGGTGAATAGTGTCCCCCAAAACTCATGTCCACCTGGAACCACCTAACATGGACCTTACTGGGAAATAAGTCCTCGAAGATATAATTAAGTTAAGATGAGGCCATTCGGGATTAAAGCGAGCACTAATCCAATGGCTGGTGTCCTTATGGAGGAGAGGGCACACAGAGACACAGAGAAGGCTGTGGGAAGATGGAGGCAGACGCTGGGGTGATGTGACAGGCCCAGAAATGCTAGGAGCCACAAAAAGCTGGAAGAGACAGGAGGGATTCTCCCCTCCAAGCTTTGGAGGGAGCATGGCCCTGCCGACACCTTGATTTGGGACTTTTGCTTCCAGAAGTGTGAGAGAATACACTCCTGAGGTGTCAGGCCACCCAGCTTGCAGTCATTTGCTGTGGCAGCAGTAGGCAATGAATACACTTATTAATGCAGCATTTATGGGGGCGCCTGAGTGGCTCGGTCGATTAAGCATCTGACTTCGGCTCAGGTCATGATCTCACAGTTTGTGAGTTCAAGCCCCACATCAGGCTGTGTGCTGACAGCTCAGAGCCTGGAGCCTGCTTCAGATTCTATGTCTCCCTTCCTCCCCTCCCTGCTCACACTCTGTTTCTCTCTCTCAAAAATGAATAAACATTAGAAAATTTTTTAAAAAATAAATAAATGTAGTATCTATAATTATAACCACCTAATGTGTCTTTTTTCTTTGATTAATTGGAACAAATAGAAATAGAATTCTCATGCTTGTGTGTACAGACTTGTAGCAATACTCTAAGCAGTAAGAACATGTGTGTGTGAAGTTTATATGTTAACAGGCATCCCCTCTATCGATAAGATACATTGCAATCAGCTACGGTGGATGTAAGGCTGAATTATTTTTATTATTTCATTGGAAAATGACGTTGTAAAATTATTGTCATGTAAAGATGTTATCAGAGTATCTAGCCAGAAAAAAGGGAAAAATATTGTAAATATAATTCAGGAAGCTAATTCACACAAAATACTATTATTTTTATGATTTTTGTTTGGGAAATTTGTCTTTTTTTTTTAATTTTACAATTTGTTGCAAGTTTTATTCCTACTCTAAGTAAATATTCGTGTTGGTACCTAATTTTATATTTGTTATTTTGTATGATATCTAGTTATTAAATGTTTATTTATTTATTTTTGAGAGATAGTGCAAACAGGGGAGGGGCAGAGAGAGGGAGAGAGAGAATCCCAAGTAGGCTGCACTCTTGATGTCAGTGTGGAGCCTGATGCAGGGCTTGAACTCACAAACCGTGAGATCATGACCGGAGCTGAAATGAGGAGTTGGATGCTCAACCAACTAAGCCACCCAGGCGCCTCCGTGTAGTTTGTAACAGAGCCTTCTCCCACCAGATGCTACAAGGCTCCAGGCCCCTCAAAGCCTGGTCTGTGATTGGGCACGAGAAACTGACTCCAAGGGAATTTTGCATCAGCATCTGTTCACTGCATGATTTTTTGAAATCTATGGGCAAGTTAAGCCCTCTGGAAGCTTGTATCATAAGTGAACCCAGTAATCTCTAGATTTACAGCTATCCTGCACAAACAGGATTTCTATGAGGCAGTGAAAACAGCTCTAAAATTGCTCGTGCTTCTGGTGGTTTCTCCACAGCAGTTCAAATGGCATTTGGGCAGAACACAAGTTTGTCGTTCTAGGCTGTCCCGGGCACTGCAGACCATTTGGCATCCCTGGTCCCTGCCCGCTGGATGCCAGCAATAGGCTCCAGTCGTTGACAATTGGAATCATCCTCAAACATATTAAAACTTCCCCGAGGCCTGTTGTCGGGGGAGAGGTACTGCTCCCGTTGAGAACCGCTGCTGCACAGATGGCCCTGAGATATTCTCTGTAAATCCCACTTTATCAGATTAAAATTAAATTAGAACTTAATGCGAGGGAAGGGCCCCTCGCTTTGTGCCTCACTTATGGGGCAGACCCTCCTCGGCTCTCCCACATCAGCCTGTCACCCCCACAAGTAAGCCTGGGAAACATATTATGAAAATGTGAAATCATGAGATTCTAACATCCACTGCAGCACTGGTCCTCAAATGAGAGTGATTTTGTCCCCCAGGGGGTATTTGGCAATGTGTGGGGACAGTTTTGGTTGTGACAGCTAGGGAGTGGGTGCCACTAGCATCTAGGAAGTGGAGGGCAGGAATGCTTCTGAACACCCTTCAGTGCATAGGACAGCCCCCATGACAAACATTGATCTAGCCCCAAATATCACTAGTACCAAGGTTGAGAAACCCCTATCTAGACCTTAGATGGATTCCTGAAATAGTCTATGTAAGACCCATTTTATTTAAAAAAAAAAAATCAAATTCTATTTTAATGTCGTTGAGACTTTGTGTCTACCAAGTCCTAAGGCTTCCAACCAGGCTGACTTGCCTGGGAACCATAAGCAGTGTGCCTGGGGCAGTCCAGTCATCCTCTGAATTGTTGGGAACCTTCGGGCTTTGCCTCCTTTCCCTTTCCCATACCTTTCAGGCTGCCCCCAGCCCTTCTCAGGTCCGACAGGGTTTGCCTGAGCCCCCAGGGAGTCCTGGTCTCACCTAGCCTCTCTAGGCAATTATGACACAGCCGTTCTATAAATACTCACCAGACCTTTCCTTCTTGGGTACACCGGAATCTTACATTTCCCAGCCTCTCTTGCAGTCAGCTTGAGGACCGTATGACCAAGTGCTGGCTCATGAAATGTGGGCAGAAGTGCTACATGCTATTTTCCTGGCTGCCTTCACTCCGGGGTAGCAGGGAGGGCACCCAGAAGGGCCCTATCTAGGGAAGCCAACAGTAACCATAATGCTGGCCTGTGAACCCACCAGAGGAGGTGCTACAGGGGCACAGAGTGACCTCAGGGTTGAGGGCTGCAAGGTGAACCTGGGGGCCCTGGGGAGTCCCACCTGGACTTCAGGAGGATACACAGCATGTATAAGAGAGAGCCAGAAGAGAGAAAGCGGGGCCATGAGTAGCCGAGTGCCACAGCTCTAGGAGTTGCCAGCTGTACACCCCAGCAGGAGGCACAGGGGCGAATGGACAGGGACACCATTGCTACTGCCTGCATGGACCCAAAGAATGTCAGGAGGACATGGCAGCCTCCAACTCTGTGTCCACACCCGTGTCTCTTGAGGATGCTGGGTGGAGCTCAGAAAGGGATTTTTCTCAGATAGTCCCCTAAGTTTTTTATTTTTAAACTTGTTAAACATTAAGAAAAGTTGAAAAATAATATAGTCATCATCTGTGAACTCTTCAGCAAGAGGTACCTAACATTTCTCCTGACCTTATTTCATTATTCTTTCTTTCCACTCTGTTCTTTTTCTGCCTCCCTCTCTCCCCCTCTTTTCTCCCTCTCTCCCTCCCTCCTTCTCTCTCTTCCACCCCCTCTCCGCACTCCTCCTTCCCTTTCTCTCCCTCCTTCTCCCTCTCCTCCCTCCCTCCCTCCCTCTCTCCCTCCTTTTGCTGAAACCTTTGCAAATAAGTAGCATAAACTGTGTTATAATCCATTCCTCCCATTAGGCTTTGTGATGGTCAATTTTATTGCGTCAACTTGACTGGGCTAAGGGATATCCAGACAGCTGGTGAAACATTACTTCTGGGTTTGTTTTGTCAAGGTGTTTCTGAAAGGGATTAGCATTTGAATCAGCAGACTGAAGAAGAGCTGTCCTCACCAATGTGACCCGGCATCATCTAATACCTTGAGGGCCTGAATAGAAGAAAAAGGCTGAAAAAGGGAAATGTGCTCTTTGCTTGAAGTGAGAGAACCATATTCTCCTGCCCTCAGACATTAGTGCTCCTGGTGCTGGCCTTGTAGACTCAGACCAGTACTTACACTGTTGGGCTTCCCTGGTTCTCAGGCCTTCAGAACTGAATTACACCAGCTTTTCTGTGTCTCCAGCTTGTAGACAGCAGATCAAGGGGCTTCTCAGCCTCCATAACTGTGTAAACCAATTCATATAATAACTTTCCTCTATCTATCTATCTATCTATCTATCTATCTATCTATCTATCTATCTATCTATCCATCCATCCATCCATCCATCTATCCATCCATCCTATTGGTTCTGTTTCTCTGGACAACCCTGACTAATAGGATTTTGGTACCAAGAGTGGTTCCAGAGGAACAAAATTTTAAGGATGAATATTCTGAATTGGTTCTGGATTTCTAGAATTGGCTCTCTAACCTGATTAGATTTAAGGATATTAATGAGTCTATTCTCAGCAGTAAGCAGAGTGGAGATAATTTTGTTACATAGCGTCAACCCCCTCCACAGTGGCTATGGGTGCTTTCCCTTCCAGCAGGAATGTTTGCCAGCAGCCTTGCCAGCAGAGGGTTTTGTCAAGTCTGTGAATTTTTGCCCAACGGATGGATGAGAAATGTAGTCTCACTGTAGTTTTAACTTATTGTGAGCGAAGATGAGTGTTATTTTCTTATATTCAAGAATCGTGTATTCTTTTCTCCAGACTGTCTATACTTGTCCATCTAAAAATTTTGCTTTTGGTCTTTTTCATCTTGATCTTTAAGAGCTCTTTATATCTGTGAGGGAGATTAGGCCAGAAAGGGACATTTTTAAACTGAAAGAGAAGTTTTAAAACTGGGAGACATGAAGGCACGATGGATTGAAAAGTTGGACTTGCTCTGCTTATAAGCAGGAGGGAACACGAGTATGATTAGGTCCTACCCAGAAAAATAAGTAAGAGCTTTTTCTTTTCTTTTTTTTTTCCTGCATAGAAGTCTCGCGTGAACAGAGCTGTGATGCACCACATATGGCTAACACTCCAGAAGAATTTCAAATCAAATGGGCTTTCCCCCTGGACTTCCTAAAAGTAAGACCAGCTGCCGATACATGTAGCCAATTTGCCAACCAGCTCCTTTTTAAAGAACAAGATGCTGATGTGATCTCAAAAAGAAAAGTCTTCCAGAAGAGGACAGACACAGTTCGGGTTTTTGAACACTGTAACCGGTGGCATGATCAGGGCTGGCTCCTCTATCCACGAAGCCAGGTGTTTCATAACTAACAGTAACATTCTCTTGGCCCTAATTTGAATTTGGGGCGTGTGTTTAAAGTAGAGAACAGCAATAGAAAAATGTGGAACTCAAGCTCTTGCTCTCCAGATAAACATCTTGTAGTAACGATAACTTGAGAATGTCCTGAATAGGAGAGTTGGCCATGCCGTGTCCACACGGCATTCTCTTCGATGAGGAATGAAAAGGAAAGGAAAAGAAAGCAAGCGCCCGAAGGGAAAGCATCTTGATTCCTCCCTTGAATCTTTGCTGTGGCTGAGATGTTCTCCAAGAAGAGAGGTGTCAGGCAGGACGCTCACTCAGCAGGCTGCTCACCCTGACCGTCATAAGAGGAAAAGGTAAGCAGAGAGTCCAGAGGGAGTAACAGTGGCATTTTAATACGATAATAGACAAAACCTGATTGGAGTGTGGTCGAAAAAGAGAGGAGAGCAGGTTAAGATGACAAACATAGCTCATTCTAGGAATTTGAGTGCAAAATGGAGTAAATACATGAGGGCTGTCCGTGGCATTGGATGTGGAATCAGGGGATGTATATGTGTTTTTAAAGTTTTGGAGTTTCTGTTTACCATGTGTTTGTAAGCTGGTCCAGCTTTCTCCAGTACAGAGAGGGAACTTGATGAGCCAGTTGCTGGGGTGAGTCCTTGAGGAGGCAAGCAGGTAGGACTGGCATCACACACCCACGACCTGGGTCGGCACTCAGGGCCCCATGCTCTGAAAGGCCCTGAACTCTCTTTAATGCTCTGTTGTTGCCGTCTGGAAATTCTTGATAATTTTGCCTTTGAAAATGAAGTCCAGCAGAACTTAGGAACAAGTATCAGGGGCTTGGAGCCTCGGCTCACACACAGTCCTGCCTCCTCTACCTCCTCGGGACAGGCTCTCAGACACCTGCTCCCAAGATGTCTGATGCCCCGGGCCCCACCTGGCCTCCCCCTCACCCGTCCCCGCCCCATGCCTGGGACAGCAGCTGGGTGGCAGGTAGGAGGAGAGAGGGTAGAGAGCCCGATTGGTGCCGTCAGCATCCACTCCCAAGGGGGCCCGGGTGCAGGCTGCTTGAGCTCAGGTGCGCACACCCTGGGAAATTTCAGGGCAGGCTGTGTGGTAGCTGCCCTGCCCTGGAGTTGGCATTGCCACGACATGTCCAGGCAGCTTAGCAGAGGCTGCATCCTGGGGGAGATGAGCCTCTCGTCCACCCCAGATCCAGGTACCTAGTGTGCCCTGATGCACAGGTTTAAGGACCCCCAAGCGTCGTCCATCTGCCGTGGATTGGGGAGAGACACCGGTGGGAAGCAGAGCTTGACCTGCTCAGAGCTCACCCCCAGTCTCAGTGCAGCGGCTAGGCAAGGTGGCTGGTGGGAGGGGAAACCTGGTAGCCATCAGGCCCAAGTGCGGGCAGTAAAATTTGTGCTAATAATATAAACCTTGAATTTTTTCTCTATCATGACCTTACATAGCAAAAAGAAGCCCCATGACAAGTCAAGAGAGAAACTGAGAAAGATAGAGTTTTATATTTGAGTACTGTTTTCCCTGTTTTTTAAGCAAGGTTCTCCTCATTTTTATGTTACACTGGGCCCTGCAAGTTATGACTGAATACCTCCTCTAGGCCAGGCACTGCACTAGATGTTTTTACACAAATGATCTCATCTGACTTTCCTGGTAATTCTGCCCTAATGGCACTGTTCTTAGAGCCGAGGGAGGGCATCCTTGAGCAAGCATGATGGCTGAGGAGGGATGGGAACTCAGGTCTGTTCTTTTCCTGGAAGCACCTTGAAGTTCTCCAGGTGGCAGAGATGGTGCGGTTTCTTGAGATAAGCCTTTATGTTAGTATCAGCGCTTATCAACTTCAGTAGCTACTGATCTCTAAATAGTTCTGTTCTTAATTCTTTCCTTTAAAAAACATAAGGGCTCAGATATTTCGAGAGGCAGGGGGGCTTTGCAGGTGGCCCAGTGCTACAAGATCCAGAACGGTAGGTGGTTGTGGTTGGAGAGAGGATAGGCAAGATGGCCTGATCTGCCCTCACTTCTCTCCAGTGGGATGCCGGGAAATGGTAAACAACCAGCTCTTACTCAAAATTAAAAGCTTCTTCTGTGGCATTTGCCAGTCGTCATGGTGTAAATCCTCTCGCCATAGCTGATTTTAAGCTCCCAACGTGATGAGGAGTTGGGAAGAGGTGCGTGGCAATACAGCATTATATGGCGTTTCCATGGTACAGATGTAAGACCTAAAACCTGCTCAATATCGTAGATACTCTAAAATATAGTACAATACTTAGTAAATTATTTTGTTTTCACTGTCATTTATGTAATTGTATGTTTATTTAATTCTTTTCATATTTCAAGTGTTTAATTTTTAAAAGTTTATTTATTTTTGAGACAGAGAGAGAGAGACACACACACACAGAGTGTGAGCGGGGGAGGGGCAGAGAGAGAGGGAGACACAGAATCCAAAGCAGGCTCCAGCCTCCGAGTTGTCAGCACAGAGGCCGACATGGGGCTTGAACTCAGTAACCATGAGGTCATGACCTGAGCTGAAGTCAGACGCCCTTCAAGTTTTCATTTCAATTCTAGTTAGTTAACATATAGTGTAATATTGGTTTCAGGACTAGAATTTAGCAATTCATCACTTCCATACAATACCCAGTGCTTCATTCTTCATAATGGCTGTATTTAAATCAACCAGCTCACACAATCCTGAAAACATAACAATCAGCTCTCGTGAGCCAGTGTGAGCTAGTATAAGCAGCGTGGGCTGATAGGAAGTGATATGAGCCAGTGGAGGCCAGCTGTAGCACACCGTTGCTTCTGAGGAGCTGAGGAAGGCTGTCCTGTCCCTTGAGCCAATTTTCTTTCTTGTTACGAACATCCCAGGGCAGAGATAGAACCCCAGAGTGGGAAGGGCTCTGGGAAGCTTCTGGGTCCCTGCCCATTTTACAGATATGGAAATGGAGTCCCAGAGGATGCAAGGGGCTTGCCCTCGGTACGCTGGATACTTGTGGACCTCCAGGGTCTTGGACACCCTGCATGTCTTTTCCCCCACAGAGTCAAGACAGTTTCTGAGTGTCGATTCTATACCAGGCAGACCTGGGTCTGAGTCTTGACTCCGCCATTTAGTAGCTATATGACAGGTCACTTCAGTTCTGGGAGCTTCAGTCCTTCTTTTCTTATATGGAGAAAATAGTGCTTTTCTTGGGTGGTTGTTGTGAGACTTTGACGGGGTGATGTATGTGCCTGGCCTGGGGCAAGGGTTTACCGAATGTGGAGGGAAGAGAGGCACCCGTGGGAACATCTGCTTGTTGCTGTAGCTTGCCCAGCATCCTGGGCTGCCCTGAACTATGTGGGGTGAAGGTGCTAGAACCCACTCATCTTGCTATGCCTGCCAGGGACTGACAGCTCCTGCTCGCAGCTGCCCCGGGGCCTAAGGTAGTCTGTCCTCCTTTCTGCCTAACGCTGGGCCCCATCATCTTATCACTGGAGTGGGGCCTGGCACCGGCCATGTTCCTGAAGGCCCTGCCCGTTCTCCTCGACCACGCAGCGCCTGCTGGGGGTGTTCAGCCACATGCTTCCCTAGAGATGGGCAGCCTGGATTGGGGCAGCATGCCCTTTGTCCTTAACCCCCCTGCTGTGGCCCAAGTGGCCCATCCCTGGCCAACTCGGACAGCCAGTGGCCCCAGTGCTTAGCGTGTACACCATGGGTACTCCACCTGTCCTGTTGCCAGGCCTGGGAAACCCAGGGAAGGTGAGTAAGCCAGCATGTACTGTGCCTGCACTGTGGCCGGGACTGCCCAAAGCCCAGCTTTTTGGAAAAGCACATCCAGTCCTACACACACAAGAGACCCTTCCTGTGTGACACCTCTAGCCTTGCCTTTATGACCCAGAGCAACACATATAAGCACAGGCAGATCCAGACACATTTCAGCAAGTCCCAACTGTCCTCTGAGTCTGATGGGAGTGGGACAGCCTCCTAGTGGAGGGAGGTGAGTCTGGAGAGACCCTCAGAAGAGAGGGAAGGTGATGGGGCATAAAGCAATTTCCTTCTCCAGGTACCCAGGGTATTGGGCTGGACCCAAAGTCCACCATGCATTTGTCCCTTGCTGCTAAGAGCCTAGACATGAATCAGAAACTGTTTCCTGTCCAGGCCCACATTTAGAGACTGCCAACAGGGAAGCCCCTTTGGACTCCAAAACATGGCTTTCCCTGGGTTCCTGCCGGCATAAAATGCCAGAGTAGAAGTCTCTGACTGCCATTAAGCTTGGGCTGCTGCAGTGACAGCAGGCACTCTCCTTGGAGAAGTCCCAGAACACCAAGGCCTCGGAGGACAGGCTGAGAAAGTGTGAGACCACAGTCTCAGGCTATCTGTCCCCCTCCAACAGCGCAGGGTTGCTGCTGGTTCCCGCCAAGTACCCTGTGCCTACAAGGATTCCTTCCATTTTGACATCTGGGCCCTGAGCTCAGTGGAGGAAGCACACCACCCTCTCCACAGCCCCTTCCGCCTTCACTCCTCTGGATAAATCTAGACCCCTCTTCTTTTACTCTGTTTCCACTCAGTTTGCCACCACTGCAAAATGTATGCTGATCATCAGGAGCAACTTGCTGCTTTTTATTAAGAGCAGCAGAGCACAGCATGAAGAGGGCCA
This sequence comes from Herpailurus yagouaroundi, assembly GCF_014898765.1. Classification (NCBI taxonomy): domain Eukaryota; kingdom Metazoa; phylum Chordata; class Mammalia; order Carnivora; family Felidae; genus Herpailurus; species Herpailurus yagouaroundi. The sequence goes on along the minus strand of NW_024420490.1, from coordinate 3,838,126 downwards.
GAGCCCTTGGAAGCCTGCCCCAGGAAACAGAAGCTTCTGAGCCCCAGACACTACCTGGCCCTCTTGGGCTACAGCTTGGAGACAACCTTAGTAGGTGTCCCCAACTGTCCCCCTTGAGCCCATGATGCCACAGATGGCCTGTCTTTTAACGGGATGGAGATATCCTGACCATCACAGAAAGCTGAGATGGAAAGAGAAACGCCACAGGGGAGGAGGCTGCCAGCCAATGTGGCCAGTAAAAAAAGTACAGCCGGGAGGAACTGAAGGTGTGTTCCCGGGAGAAGTGGTAAGATGTTGAAGAGCATCCACTAGAAAATGAAAGGCTGACACCATGGAGGCAAGAAGATGAAGGAGGTAAGGATGGGCAGTGAGATACAACTGAACCTGCCTCCACAGGAAGAAGCAGTAGGGAAGGAGGGGAGGCAAGTGGGTGCAGCCCAGCCAGGGGATAGGAGGACCCATCTGTGTGATGCCATTTTCCCTCCCAACACCATTTCTGTTGGGGAAGATGGGGCTTCACGAAAGTCAGCCAGCCCAAGAAGTCTCTTTGGTGACTGAGTCTCCCAAGCAGAAGGCTAGAGCAGCCATAACAGAAACTGGTGACCAGCCCAGGGAGAACAGAGCCATGTCATTTCCCCCCATCCTAAACTGCAGAGACCCCCTGCCAATCTGGACAGTAAGAGTCCTCTGATTCCTCCATATGGGAGGGTGGAGCCAGAGTATCAGCTGCCACCAGCACCTGGCCTTCAAGAAAGGTGACGCAGAAGCCCTGAGGCTGGTTTTGCTAGACCCCAAGTGGGAAAGAGGCCTCCATGGTGATGACAGGAAGGAGATCTATCAGGGGGCTCAAGACATCCCCAGGTTGCCCAACTGTAGTTCCAGCAAATTCTATCCCATGGAGGATAAGCTCCCTTCAGAAAAGAAGAAACTGAAGTGGACTTGCTGAGCAGCCAGGAGAAGCTAGATGTCCCCAAACCAGGGGACACGATCCCAGGGAGACCATGATCCCAAGGAGAAACGGAGTGCTGACTACGTGGAGTGAGTGAGACAGGTTGGCAGATGTGCCCTTGGAGTGGTCTGGTGTTTCCTTAGCTTCTCTGTGGGCTGTCCTGAGACATGTAGGGCCGAGGGCAAAGGAACCCCAGTTTCAGTGTGTGGGCTGTGGTTACCAGCCAGTGTCTCAAGACCTAGGTGGAAGTGGCTCCCTGCTGGCTGCCTAGCCTTGATTTCCTGGTTTGCTCGCTTCTCTGGAAGACCATGCCTGTTCCCTGAAGTACCTCCTCAGGTTACCTCAGCAAGAGACCCACTCACCACTGCCAGGATTCTTTCCGTGGGAGAAGGTGGCTTAAGGAATAAGGTTAGGTCAGGGCCAGGGCCCAGTTTCATGGACATGTGATCTGTGCAGTCACCCAGGACCATGGTGTCAGAAGGGCACCTTGCTTGGTTTAACACTCTGCTGGTGGGGTCTTGGGATTCTTAACAATTTTTGAATAAGAGACTCTCCATTTTCATTCTGTACTGGGCTCCCCAAATTATGTAGTTGGTCTGATAAGTGGGGATGGGAACCACTTCACAAATAAGAGGTCAGCCTTAGCTAAGAACAGACAATTCACTTGTGATAGAGGAAGGGAAGGCACAGTCACAGGTAGGTTGTGGCTGTGGTAGTGGGAACCCGAGGGACTATTCTGTGACTGCTGTTGCATTTCCAGTGGAATAAGAACCGAGGTCTCAGTGAGACCTCAGTGAGAGTGAAGAAGGAGGAGAAGTTTTTGTGTTTTGAGCAAACAAGATAGGGTGTGGAATCGTAGTCTATGAGGGTGGGCTGATTGAGTCCTTCCCAACAGCTGGGATGATTCATGAACCCCCTCATGGGGCACTATGTTTAGAGGGTCTGAGAGGGTCAACTGGCTAGAAGGACTTCTATCCCACCCAATAAACAGGCTTTTGGAGCCAACCTTGACAACCGTTGTCCAGCTTGGGGGAGGAGCTTAAAAAACAGGCCCGCCCAACTGAGGTGGGGGCTGATAGAGCTGTTCTAACAGCCTCCAATAGTCCCTGAATGGGGAAAAAAATAATGGTCTAAAGTGTAGGTGATCAAAGATAAATCACTGAAACTGCTCTTGTGAAGGATGTTAATGGCCCCTCTGTTACCAAATCCCATGGTCAGTTCTTAGGCCTCATCCTGCTTGGAACCATCAGCAATAGAAACAATGTTGATCACCATCCCTTCCTTAAACTCTTTATTTGGTGCCTGAGACACCACCCTCTCTTGGTTTGCCGTTTTCTTACTGGCTTCTCCTTCCCACCCACCTCCCCTATACTTGCTTATCTTCCCAACCTCTAAGCTTTGGAATACCCTCAGACTTGGTCTTCATGTTTCTTCTCATTTTCTCTCACTCCCTAGGTGATTTTATCCAAGCCTATGGCCGAAAACACCACCTGTATACTCATGCTTCCCAAATTTGCATCTCTAGCTCAGCCCTCTCTTCTAAACTCCATACTTATATATCCACCTGCCTACTGGTCATCTTGATTAGGAGGTCTAATACACATATCAACTTAACATATCTAAAACAGAGCTACTGATATCTCTTACAAACCTTCTGCCCTACAGACTTCTTCCTCTCAGTGAACACCAAAAGCTCTGCTACTGCTGTGTCCCAGAAGATAGATCCTTCTACCACCAACCACTGCTCAACCAACTCCCCATGGAGCTCACCCACTCCCACTTTAAATTCCAATTGGTAGAGCCTACATTGCGTGCCTGCTTCCCAGCTACAAGGGAGGCTGGGAGAATGAATTCTGACTTTGACCTTGAAAAGGGAAATTCTCCAAACATAGGCAGAGTTTTCAAAGATGCCGAGTAGCCACAACTTATGATTTCCTCATATTTTGTGAGGAAATATCAGTACTAACTCTTTCTAGAATTTTCTGATGTTCATCTATTTTATACCTGAATCTACTACATCCAGACCAGTAACTTTTTTTTTTTTTACCTCGAGCAGTTTGCCTTAATCAAGTCTATCCAATAACTCTCAAGCTTTTAATAATCTTTTAAATATCAATTTAGGTCACATCTAATTAGGTTACAGAACTCTGATAACAACTATATGCATAAACAGGTTTGGGAACAAATTTACCTCGTTCTTGGCTAAATATACAACTCAGCCAGTGGTAACAAAAGTATTCTGGCATTTTACAGAGTAGTCTTCTATCCCTGAGCAGTTTTAGGACCTGGGCATCAATATTGTTTCCAGTGGTGAGTATTGGTTAGTAAGGTGAATCAAGTAAGCAGAGACGGGTTAAGAGAACTTCTGTGTGCTTTACGTATTACTATTGTGAGTGATGACTTCATGTTTAGTGTCTATCTGGATTCCCTTTTGACATTGAACACATTGGGCTCTTATATGTTTCCTGCCCCCACACTTAGGGAAAGGCTGGTTCTTCTCTCTTCCAGACACATCAGTCTGTTGTTGACACATCATTCTGTTGCCCTCTAGAAAAATAAGTTGCACCTTCAGCCCAGTTCTGAAAGTCTGACTGCAAGGAGGAATAAATTTTTTGGTTGGTTGGTTGGATTCAATATTACATGTATCAACTATTAAATATATATGTATCAACTAACCAGACACTTTTGCTAGTGAGCAAAGGGGGCACCATTAAAAACTAGGATGGGACAGTAAGTGTTAACATCTGAGGTATTTTGTCTTGGTAAAGTGAAACATCTGATAACCCTGATGCATAGATGCTCATGCAATGGTAATCTTTTCCAAAGTTCACAGAGAGGCTCCTAGGGATTGTCAACATGGTGAATTTTGTTTATTATATGTCATATGGGTAATGCAGTGATTTTAGGGATTGAGATAAACCATTTTGGCTGTAGTAAGTAGCATTCCAGAAGGATAGACTGCCTGGGATAGACACACAGGGATAATATGATCCTATCTGGTAAGATTCTGTTACATATCTGGAAAACCAACATCTGGTTCTGGTTCCAAACCACTGAATTCTGGTATGTACTTAGACTGTGCCAGCTTGGAGAGCTGGATGGTGATGGATACCACTTTATTTATGCTTAAAAATGCCATACCCTGCAATCGCATTGTGTATTGTATAACTCCAAGATTGATGAGGTGTACCTGTACCAATGCTTTGAGTCTTCCCAGCCTAGGTGCCAGATTATGTGAATGAGTGAGTTTTCAGATGATTTCAACTCCAGCCATCTGCATTCATCTGAGAGATCTTGGGCCAAAACCTGCCCAACCAAGTCAGTCTTAAGTTCCTGACCCATAGAAACTCTGAGAGATAATAAATTATTGTTACTGTTTGAAGCCACTAAGTTTATGGGTGATTTGGTAGGCATTAATGAATAACTAGAACAGGTACTTATATGCTGCCCCAACAGAGTGTCCCAACAATCAATAGATTTTATGAGTTAGAACTTCAAGGAGGGCTCATTGCTGAAGACAATTTAGGGGAGAACCTGAATATATATGGTGGTTAAAAAGGCTGAATGTGAAACCAGAGGTCAGTGCATCCATGAAAAAGGTCAAAGAAGGACAGTCAGAAATTTAAGCCTGTTTTCCCAAACCCCACTTTCTCATGGCTCTCCTCTATCTCACTGGCCATTGCTTCTAAGTGTCTTTGCTGCTTTCTCCTCATTCCTCTGGCCTCTAAACTTTGGAGTTCTAGGGCTCAGACCGAGGCTGCTTCTCTCCTATACATATTTCATAAGCAATCTTATCTAAACTCATGACTAAATACTATCCATGTGCTGATGACTCCTCTCTTTGATTCTCCAGATCTAACCCCTCTTCATAACTCCAGACATATGTACCCAGCTGCCTGCTGTACATCTCCACTTGGAGATCTACTAGGAATCTCAAACTCAGCATATCCAAAGCCAGACTCCCAATTTTCCCCCAAATATGCTCCTCTTTCAGTCTTCCCCATCTCAGTAAATAATGAATCCATCATTCAAATGGCCCAGGAAAAATTTGGAGTCATGTTTGGATTTCTCCATTTATGTTTGATCCATCAGCAAATACTTTCGGTTCTACCTTCCAAATACACCCAGAAAGTGCCCGTTTACCATTTTTACCACTTCCTCCCTAGTCCAACTCAGTATCAGCTCCCATCTGGTAGATGAAGGTAATGGAGATGGTGGTACAGCCAGAAGATAATGATTCAAAACAGGAGGGTTTTAAAAAAAATTTTTTTTTCAATGTTTATTTATTTTTGGGACAGAGAGAGACAGAGCATGAACGGGGGAGGGGCAGAGAGAGAGGGAGACACAGAATCAGAAACAGGCTCCAGGCTCTGACCACCAGCCCAGAGCCTGACGCGGGGCTTGAACTCACGGACCGCGAGATCGTGACCTGGTTGAAGTCGGAGCTTAACCGACTGCGCCACCCAGGCGCCCCTTAAAAATGTTTTTTATTGGGGTGCCTGGGTGGCTCAGTCAGTTAAGCGTTCAACTTCCGCTCAGGTCATGATTTCACCATCCATGAGTTCAAGCCCTGCATCAGGCTCTGTGCTGACAGCTCAGAGCCTGGAGCCTGCTTCGGATTCTGTGTCTCCCTCTCTCTCTGCCCCTCCCCCACTCACACTCTGTCTGTCTCTCTCTCTCTCTCTCAAAAATAAATAAATATTAAAAAAATTTAAATGTTTTTTATTAAATTAAACTTTTTATTTAAGATAATCGTAGATTCTCATGCAGATAAGAAATAGTAAATAGAGGTCCAGTGTTTTCCCCCAGTGGTAACATCTTGTAAAACAATAGTACAATATCACAACAAAGATATTGACATTCATATGGTCGAGATACAGAACATTCCCATCACAAGTATCCCTTTGTTGCCCGTTTATAACCACACCCATTTTTCTTCCACCCTTCTACCCTATCCCTAACCACTGGAAACCATCACTCTGTTCTCCATTTCTAGAATTTTGGTCATTTCAAAAATGTTACATAAATGTTATCATACAACTTATAATCTTTTGGGATTGGCTTTTTTCCCCACTCTGCATAATTCTCTGTAGATTCATCCAAGGGTTTTTTGTATGTGTGTATCTCAATAGTTTATTCCTTTTTATTACTAAGTAGTACCACAGCTTGTGTAACCACTCACCTGTGGTAGGACATCTGGGTTGTTTCCATTTTGGGGCTAGTATGAATAAAGCGGCTACGGACATTCATGTACAGATTTTTTCATGAACGTAAGTTTTCATTTTTCTGGGATAAATGCCCAGTAGTACAATTGTCGAATCATATGATACTTTCATGTTTGATTTTTTCAAATAATTGCCAAATTATTTTCCAGAATAGCTATGCCATTTTACATTTCCAGCAATAGTTTGAATCAACCAGTTTCTGTGCATTCTTGCCAGCATTTGGTGCTGTCACTGTTTTTAATTTTAGCCATTCTGATAGCTGCACTGATATCTCATGGAGGTTTTAGTTTGCGTTTTCCTAACAGTTTGTGATGTTGAACACTTTTTCTTGTGCTTACTTGCCATTTGTGTATCCTCTTCTGTGAAATGTCTCTTCATGTTTTTTGCCCATCTTTTAATTGGATTGTTTATATTTTACATTGGGTTTTGAGAATTCTTTATATATTCTACATATTATCCTTTGTTCAATATGTGCTCTGCAAATATTTTCTCCCAGTCTGCAGCTTGTCTCTGTGTCCTTTCACAGAAAAAAGTTCATAATTTTGATAAAGTCCAATTTATCAGTTTTTATTTTTATGGATCATGCTTTTGCTGTCAAGTCTAAGAATTTGCCTAACTCTAGCAAAGATCTTCTGCTATGTTTTTTCTAAAATGTTTTATAGTTTTATATTTTTCATTTGTGTCCTGACACCATTTGTTTAAAAGGCTATCCTTTTGAACTGTTTTTGCATCTTTGTCAAAAATCAGCTAGGCATAGTTATGTAGGTCTGTTTCTGGGTTCTCTGTTCTGTTCTATTGATCTGTCTAACTCTCTGCCAACCACACTATTCGGATTATGGTAGCTAAGTAGTATGCCTTATTACTAGGTAAAGTTATTTCTCCCATTTTATTCTTTTTTAAAATTATTTTAGCTGTTCTAACTTCTTTACCTTTCCATATATATTGTAGGAAAGTTTTGTCTATATCTACCAAAGATCTTGCTAGGATTTTGATAGGAATTGCATTAAGCCTGTATATCAATTTGGTGAGTGCTGACATTTTTTCAATGCTGAACCTTTGAATCGTGGGCTTAGTATGTCACTGTTTACCTTGTTCTCTTTCTTTCATCAGTGTTTTGTAGTTTTCAGCATACAAGTCCTACACACATTTTGTTAGAGTTACACATATATATTTAATTTATTTTAGGTATTGTAAATGGCATTGTATTCTTAATTTCAGTGTTTGTATGCTCATTGCTAGGGTACAGAAATGTCATTGACTTTTGTACGTTCATCTTGTATCATGCCACTTTGTTGAACTCACTTATTTGTTCTAGGAGTATTTTGTAGATTTCTTAGAATTTTCTACCTAGACAATCATGTCATCTGCAAATAGAGAGGGTATCATTTTTTTTCTTTCCAAACTCTATGTGTTTTATTTCTTTTTCTTTCCTTATTACACTGACTAGAACTTCCAGTACTATGTTGAATAAGAATGGTAAGAGCAAACATTCCTACTTTCCTCCTGATCTTAGGGGGAAAGCAGTCAGTCTTTTATCATTAATATATATTAGCTATAGCTTTTTGGTAGATGTTCTTTATCAAATTGAGGAAGTTACCCTCTATTCCTGGTTGTGATTATTCTTTTATTATGAATGGATATTGCATTTTGTCAAATGTTCTTCCTGCATTATTTGACATGATCCTGTGATTTTTATTCTTTATATTGTTATCATGGTGGATTATGTTGATTGATTTTGGAATATGAACCAGCTTTGCATCCTTGGAATAAGCCCTACTTGGTCATGATGTATAATTCTTTTTGTATCTTGGTGAATTCTTTTGCTAAAATGTTGTTAAAGATTTTTGTATCTACATTTATGAAAGAGAGCATTTTTGTTTTGTTTTGGTACTGTTTTTGTCTGGTTTGGTATCTGGCTAATACTAGTGTAATAAAATGAACTGAGAAATGTTTCTTCCTCTTTCGTTTTCTGGAAGAGATTGTATAGAATTGGCGTTAATTCTTTAAACATTTGGTAGTATTCTCCAATGAAACCGTTTGGCTCTAGAGATTTCTTTCTGGGCAGTTTTAAAATTATAGATTTGATTTCTTTAATAGTTATAGGACTGTTCAAATTATTTGTATCTTATTGGGTGAGTTGTACTACTTTGTACTTTTTAAAAAATATTTTATTCATTTTTGAGAGAGAGAGAGAGTGCACACACAAGCAGGGGAGGGGCAGAGAGAGAAGTGGACAGAGGATCTGAAGTGGCCTGGGGCTGACAGCAGTGAGCCCGATGCAAGGCTCAAACTCACGAACCAACTGTGAGATCATGACCTGAGCCAAAGTTGGACGCTCAACTGACTGAGCCACCCAGGCACCCTGTACTACTTTGTACTTTTTGAAGAATTGGTCATTTTCATCTAAGTAATCAAATTTATGTATGTAGAGTTTTCATAGTATTTCCTTCTTATACTGTTGATGTCTGCAGAGTCTGTTGTGATAATCCATATTGAATTCCTGACCTTGGTAATTTGTGTCTTCATTCTTTTTTTTCAGTCTTGCCAGTGGTTTGTTATTTTTACTGATTTTTTTTCAAAAGACCAGCTTTTTGTTTCATTGATTTTCTCTATTGTTTTTATGTTGTAATTTCATTGATTTTTTTGTACTTATTCTCACCTTTCTTCTGCTTGTTTTGGGTTTATTTTGTTCTTTTTCTAGGTTCTTGAGGTGGGTACATTGATTTGAGACTTTTCCTCTTTTCTAATGTAAGTATTTTATGCTATAAATTTCCCTTTCAGCTTTAGCTAGGTCTCATATATTTTTCATATGTATATATTTCATTTTTATTCAGTTCATTGTATTTTTTTTATTTTTTTAAATTGTTTAATGTTTATTTTGGAGAGAGACAGAGGGAGAGAAAGTGTGATCAGGGGAGGGGCAGAGAGAGGGGGAGACACAGAATCTGAAGCAGGCTCCAGGCTCTGAGCTGTCAGCAAAGAGCCTGATGCAGGGCTTGAACTCATAAACCCCTGAGATCATGACCTGAGTCAAAGTCAGTCACTCAACCAACTGAGCCACAGAGGCGCCCCCTGTGTATTTTTTAAATTTCCCTTGAGACTTCCTCTTTAACACATGGATTATTAAGAAGTGTGTTTAATTTCTTTTTTTTCTTTTAAACAGCTTTATTGAGATATAATTCACATTATGCCATTTTATGCCATTTTGAATTCCATACAATTCACCATTTTTTTTTTTAATTCTCAAGTTAGCTAACATACAGTGTAGTCTTGGCTTCAGGAGTAGATTCTGGTGATTCATCACTAACACATAACACCCAGTGCTCACCCCAACAAGTGCCCTCCTTAATACCCATCACCCATTTTCCCTACCCCCATCAGCCCTCACTTTGTTTTCTGTATTTAAGAGTCAGAAGTGTGTTTAATTTCTATCTGTTTAGAGATTTTCCTGTTATGTAACAGTTGTTGATTTCCAGTTTGAATCCATTATGGTTGAAGAACATACTTTGTGTTATTACAATTCTGTTCAATAAGTTGAGGTATTTTTTAATGGCTGGGATATGGTCTATCTTCATATATCATCCATGGACACTTGAAAATAATATGTATTTTTCCATTGTTGGGCTGAGTGTTGTATAGCTGTCTATTAGATCTCATTGGTTGGTAGTGGTATTGAGTTCTTTGACATCCTTCCTGATTTCCTTTCTAGATGTTCTATCAATTCCTGAGAGAAGGGTATTGTAGCTTCTAAATATGATGGTAGATTTTTCTATTTCTCCTTTCAGTTATATCATTTTATTGCTTCACAGATCTTGCAGCTCTGTCATTTGATGCATACATATTTAAGATTGCTATGTGTGCCTGGTGGGTTGACTGTTTTATTGTTATGTAATAACCCCTTTGTGTCTGGTAATTTACTTTATAGTCTCACATTATCTAATATTAATGTAGCCATTTCTCCTTTCTTTTGACTCTTTATGTGATATATCCTTTTCCATCCTTTTACTTTCAACCTACCTATGTCATTATATTTAAAGTTAGTTATAGTTGCATTATGTTTTTTAATCCACTATGCCAATTTCAGTCTTTTAGTTGGTATGTTTAGACCAGTTAAATCTGATGTAATTATTGGCCTATTAAGTCTTAAGTATCCATTTCATTGTTTTGTTTTCTGTTTGTTCTCTGTGTTTATGATGTCTGTCTTGTTTTTCCTGCCCTTCTGTGGGTTAAACATTTTTTAGAATTCAACTTTGGGTTATCTATAGTGTCTTTGAGTGTATCCCTGTATAGCCTTTTTAGTAGTTGCTCTAGGCATTAAATTACATATACAAAGCTCATGCCAGTCTACTAGAGATTTTACCACTTCCAGTGAAGTACAGATACCTTACCTCCCTTTACCCTCCTTTGTTTAGAGTATAATTGTCTTAAATATTTTCTCTGCATACATTTAGAAACACATTAGATAGTGTTATAATTTTTGCTTCAATCATGAAACATAATTTAGGAGACTAAAGAGAAGGAAAATGTATTTGCCCCCATTTTTACTCTCTGTTGTACTTCCTTCCTTCCTGATGTTCTCCTTTTATCATTTCCTTTCTGTTTAAAAATTTTACTTTAGGCATTCTTTTAAGATAGGTCTGCTGCTGGTGACAATTTCTTTGAGTTTTTCTTCATCTGAGAGTGTCTTGATTTCCCCTTTCCTCTTCATTCCTGATGGATATTTTCACTGGATATAGAATTCTAGATTGACAGTTCTTTTTTCTTTCAGCACTTGAAAAATGTTGTGCCGCTTTATTTTGGTCTCCATGGTTTTGGATGAGAAACCTGTTGTTAATTGAATTATTTTCCCCTTAAAGGTAATGTGTTGTTTGTCTCTTACTGCTTTCAAGATTTATCTTCAGCTTTAGCTTTCAAAAGTTGGACTATTATATGACTTGGTATGGATTTCTTTGGTTTTATCCTGTCTGAGGTTTGCCCAATTACTTGAACCTGTAGACTTATATATCTTAACATATTTGGAGAGTTTGGGCTATTTTTCTTTAAGCACATTTCCAGCCCCATCCTCTCCCCTCTCTATATGGGGCTCCAATGACCCAGATGTTAGATCTTTTCTTAATTTATTTTTTGAAGTTTATTTATTTATTTTGAGAGAGAGAGAGAGAAGGGGAGAAGCAGAAAGAGAGGGAGAGAGTGAGAATTCCAAGCAGCTCTGCACTGTCAGCATGGAGCCTGATGCAGGGCTCAAACTCATGAACTGTGAGATCATGACCTGAGCTAAAACCAAGAGCCAGGCACTCAACTGACTGAGCCACCCAGGAGCCCCAGATCTTTTATTATAGTCCCACAGTTCCTTGAAGCTCTGTGCATGTTTTTCAGTCTATTTTTTCTCTGTTTTTCAGATTTGGTAATCTTTAGTGAACATTAAAGGTTCTTCAGGTTCACCTGTTCTGTCCTCTATCCTCCTTTCCATCCTGCTATTGAGTCCATCTATTGTTTGGTTTTTTTTTAATTTGGGTTACTGTATTTTCAGTTCTATAAATTCCATTTGAGTCTTCCTTATATCTTCCTTTTCTTTGCTGAGACTTCCTATTTCTTTGCTGATGTTGTCTGCTTTTTTAACATTTGAATTGTAATTGCTCATTGAAGCATTTTTATGATGGCTGCTTTGGTCTTTGTCATATAATTCTAACAGCTCTTCCATCTTAGTGTTGGCATCTGTTGATTGTCTTTTACATTCAAATTGAGATTGTCCTGGTTCTTATTTATCTGATTTCTTATCAGATTTCTTATCTGATTTCTTATTGAGACCTGGACACTTATGCTATGATACTCTGGCTCTTGTTTAAACCTCCTGTTTCAGCTGGCTTCCTGACACTGCTCTGGTAGGAGAAGTAGGAGTGGCACTTCATTCCTGCCAGGTAAGCGTAGAAGCTCAGGTTCCCCACTCAGCCTCTGTCGTCATCCTAGGGGAGTTCCAGCTCCCTACAGAGCCTTCACTGACACTGGGGCTGGTTGTCTCATTACCAATGGATAGTGGTTAAAGTCCTGACTCTCCCCTTGGACTCCTGGTGGGGAGGAGGGGAGGGAAGGTGGGTATGGGGGTGCAGACTTCCCACATGGTCTCCATCAGCACTGCAAGGGATGTGTGTTTGTTACTGCCAAGCAGAGATGAAAGACATGGCTCCCTACTCAGCTTCCTCTGACCACTCTGGTGAGAGGGGGGGCTTGTTACAGCCACGCAATGGTGCAAGTCTAGAGTACAGCTCTTTCTGTGGTGTTTGGCCAGAGTAAAGTAGTTATTTTCTAAAGGTTCTGTCTTGCAAGGCTGTCCCTTTCCTGGTACTTGGGCTGGAGGTAGAAGGCTTTTGTTCAGGGTTTTTGTTTTGTCTGAGCCTGTTTGTGTTCCAGATTGTTCGCTTCTTCAGCTCCAATTCTATGATACATGAGGCAAAAAGAAAATCCACAGAATTCATGACCTTGTTGTTCTTCAGGTCCTAAGGTCCCTAGCCAGTCTGACTTCCTTTCTCCACCTTTCAGAATCTTTTTATGTTTGCTTTATATATAATGTTTGTGGTTTTTAGTTGTACTTAGTAGGAGGAATAAGGAAAAGTAGATCCATTACATCTTCCTGAAAAGTAAAAGTTCCCCAGAAGTTTTTTATATAAAGGTTTTCTTATAAAGATGGGGAGAGAATAGGTGAATGATGATGATCATCTTTCTGAAACCCAGGAGAACGGACAACATCTGCCTAAAAGAGCTTTAGGAAGTAGAGAGCTTCATGGAAAAGCCAGGTTTAAGTTAACACTAGATGATTAAGGAATGGCCATCCACGAGATTGCTTGCCATGGAAGGGGGCATTGGAATTCCAGTGGACACTGTGTAAAGGATTGGGAGGGACAGGAAGAGCAAGAGAGGTGATAAGCAAAGCATAGAAACTTTTGGCTGAGAATATGAGACAGGAGAGATGACTTGTGGGGTTTGTTTGTATTTGAGAGGTGACACAGGTGTGACAAGCAAGATTGGTTGCTTTAGCAGTCACAGAGAAATTTGGTATCACATTAGAACCTGAGCATAGTACACCCTTAGTGGCTGGGAAATGGGGTGCTATGATGAGGAGCAGGTAGGTAGGAGCAGGAATGGCACCTGCAATATTTGGGTTCCATTTTCCCAAAGGCACAGCCAGCTCTGATATAAATAATCCCTAAAATGAAGAGTTGAATTTCCAAAATGTTTTGGAAGAGTGACATACCTCTCATGAACGCAATCTCTACCCCTTATTTTCTCATTCCAACAAGGTTCTCAGGTAAGCCAGTATGATTCCTTTGCAGCTAGGCATTGTCTGGTATAAATTTTTCGAAGATTTGAATATTAGGGTTGTCACTTCAAAATAAATTGCTGTTGCTATTGCAACAACTGTAATAATAATAAATGTATTGAGTGCTTATTAGGTGCCATGTACTGTCCTAAGTGCTCGGCATATTTTAAGTCATTTAATCCTTACAACCACCCCATAAGGTGGGTACTAATTATTGTATTAGCTCCATTTTATGCATGAAAACCTGGGGATGTGTCAAAGGAATTAGAAATATGTTCTAAACCTTCACTGAATTAAAAACTGGGATAGCTACCTTCTCTGTCACCACATTCATTACACAAGAATCACAAAGAATGATGTTTTCCAGTGCTTTCCTAAATAACTGCTACAATCCAGTTCTTGTATTTATTTCAGTTACTGGGGTAAAAAGTAACGGGTGCTAATCTCATTCATTTCATCTCTGGCAAATCACTTAATCCATTATCCTTATTTTCCCTGCCTTTAAACTTGGGGCAGTCATACCAGGCCACCACCCCTCTAGCCACAGAGAACAAAAGCAGTAAGATTTTATTGCAAAACAGTTTTTAAAAATTGAACTTGTACTAAATTATTATTCCACCCATAGGGAGCTGGGTGGGGACTACAGAATGAGAAAAGCAGGAAATGGCAGGAAAACCACAGAGGAGAGGAGGGTTGCCTAGCAAGGTATAACCCAAGAGAAAAAAGGTGCAGGAACATTTTGAGATGCCAGAGGTTTGTTTTGAACTGTACCAACCCCATGTTGGCTCTAGGCCCCTTCAGGCAGGGCCCGTGGGCTTACCTTGGGGCCTCCCAGATGTCTGTATCCATGTTAAATAATGACTTGAGTTGTCAAAAGAGCTTCCTTGGATGGTTTCCCAAGTCTTCACCCTTGTCTCTCACCTCCTCTTTCATCTACCTTTCCAAAAGTTCCCAACAGATGGTTTTCAGGTTCACCCATATTGATTTTGCTTCATGCAGAAATATGCCCCAGCATCTCTCTCAGTGCAGAGCTCCCAGCCAATACAATGTGGGGTGGGCGTGTATGTGCATGTGCCTTCAGAGCACAATTCCCTTGCCTGATGTCGAATCAGTGTCAAACACGTTGCATTTATTTTCACAGAGGAAGAAAAGAAAAAAAAGAAAATTTTGGTATAATCATATTATAAGCCATTTTAAACACTGAATATTCCCTCTTAGTGATGCACTTTCAGGGTGGGGCAAATTTGGATCTCTTTTGAGTCAAGACTATAAACAGAAAATTCCTCACTCCTGGGTTGAAGGCCACCACAGATCAACTTACTGCTTGAAAATCTGCAGATTCTCCCATCAAATTGGCTCAGATTCCAAGCAGACTTGAAGATTTCCATGCTGCCACTTTTTAGGAAAGTTTGAATAATGGAAGACCAAAACTCAGATGCCATTTGTTTGCCTCATTCGTCTTTTCCGAGGGGAATGCTGGCCCAAGTTTCTCACCAAAATGCAGTCCCCCAAGAAGCACTTCTTTTCTCTCCTCTGTTTGGAAAGAATGGTATACAAAGTAGACTTTATACAACTTAAGTAAATTTACAAGCTCTTACATATTTGTGTCCACCTCTTCCCTTCCCCTGCTCACACAATGGAATATACTGTAAACAAACAGTTCTAAAATAAAGTTTCCATCATGTCATGTCACTACCCAAACACATTCAATGACTCTCAGTTGCCTACAGGATAAATTTCAAAATCTGCAGACAGGCCTTTACATTCTTGTCTCTGACTCTTCTGTTATACAATCTCTTCACTGCGGAATCCTTCTAAACATGGTTTCTGCTTTTCCCTGCAGAATAAGGTAACACCTTCTTCATGAAAGCATTCTTGGACTATTAAAGTGTAGTTAGTACGTGTGGGAGAGACCAGAATGCTAGGGACCTAACACACCCCAGGAATGACTCTTAACCAATGAAAGACAAGAGTCAGTGGATAAATACTCCAACTTCCTTGCACCTCAGAAGGACAGTTTTGGTCTACACAGGCCCTCAGAGGGTCCTGGGTGCCCAAAGTAGTGATCCATTTATCAGCATACCCTTTATTGGCTTTCCTGCCTTTGTACGTCACTTCCCTACTCCCTCAATGTGCTTCCTGGAATCACCTCCCAGATAAGACACTTGCATCTTAATCCTCATCTTGGAGTCTGTTTTGGAGGGACTCCAAGCAAAGATAATTGTTAACAACATATTTTAAATGGTCTCCTTAATAACTTCTATTTTTAAGTAATCTGATTTGAATTCATTATTTTATAATAATGCTGATCCTGAGATACTACTAGGATGGAAGAATTGTTAGTGCTGACATTTCTCTTAAACTTTTGTGAGTTTGTACTAATGGTCATATCTTGATCTATGGTTTCTTTGCAAGGATTTTTTAAGTTCCTTGCAAAATTTGAGAGAGTTATTAGTTAAAACTGAGTAACTTAATTTGTAATGCCACCTAACCAGGAACATATCAATGGTAATACTTTGCAATATGCTGAAAGAAATGATCATGTGAAGTCTCCATTGTCAACTATTCCCAGTATGGAACATTCACTCCTTCCCCAGGATACCTTGAAAAACACATAGCCCTCTCATACAGACTGAGGGAGGGCACTGGTGGTGATCTATATATTAAATAACAATAAAACTGAATCTGCCTATCTATTGATTCTGACATTTGCTCTCTATACCCCAGTGTGTTATCTCACTTACTCCTGGGGTGTGACCACCTCATTTTGGAGACCACTGCTCTAGAGAATCCAAGGCCATGTCAAAACATGGTGGAAAACCAAGTGGAGGATTGAAGGCAATGAAAGATATACTATCTCACAGAGAATCACTTACCACTGGCAGCAGAGGGGTTTGGTAGGGTGGGCAATATTTCTCTGAATTGAGAAATGCATCCTTGAGTTCTTGACTTTTGCATCTGAAGGAAGAAAGAGAAGTTTGATGCATGTATTACACAGGTAGAGAAGGGTGGAAAATTGGAAATGAGGGCCAGAGTGTACAACACAAAATTGTTGTTCTCGCCTGGTTTGATACAGTGGTTTTGAGCCTTGATGGAGAAAGGTATTATTGATATATAACATGGAAGGAACTATTTTATGAAGCACTCTAATGAGACTGAACACACAGATTTTTGCTTTGAGGCTCAGGTGACAAATATCACATGGCAGAGAAGAGAGACATACTCTAGACTGTTGCCCCCAAATGAACATCTCTCTGCTACTGCATCATGGACCATTTAAGGAGCATAGCAAGAGAGCACAGTCAGTGGGGAAATCGAAGTTCTTACCCTCAGCAGAAGTACTGGGAAGAGACCTCATTCCACTTTTGAGTAGATGACACTGACAAGAGGAAGCCATTGCGGGAGAGGAGGAAATTTTGATTCTAGTGGATGTGCGGAAGCTGTGGCTATCGTATCTGTTCATGAGCTCCCTGTGAAAACCCTCCAGGGACACCCAGGAATACTTGCTTGGGAAGGGGCTTTTCTAGAAAGCTGTCTGCTCAGGCTGCTATAACAAAAATGCCATAAACTGGCTGGCTCATAAACCAACATTTATATCTCACAATTCTGGAGGCTGGAAGTCCAAGATCAGAATGCCAACATGACTGGGTTCTGGTGACAGCCCTCTTCCAGGTTGCAGACTGCTGACTTCTTGTTGTATCGGCACATGATAGAAGGTGTAAGGAACTCTGTGAGGTCTCTCTTATAAGGGCACTAATCCCAATCATGAGGGCTCCATCCTTATGACCTCATCACCCCCCATAGGCCACCACCTCCTAATGCCATCCTCTTAGGGGTTAGGATTTCAAAAGTGAATTTGGGGGAAGGGTGGCCCAGATATTCAGACGGTAGCACTGGTGACTCTGAATAAGCAGGTGGAGTTAAGATCCAGGGAGTTTGGATTAATTTGACCTCATTCATATCCCCCAG
The DNA here is from genome assembly GCF_014898765.1 of Herpailurus yagouaroundi. Classification (NCBI taxonomy): domain Eukaryota; kingdom Metazoa; phylum Chordata; class Mammalia; order Carnivora; family Felidae; genus Herpailurus; species Herpailurus yagouaroundi. Next base: position 3,820,668 of record NW_024420490.1, on the reverse strand, counting down.
GAGACATTTGGGTTACAATAATAAGTTGGGATTTTTTTTACTATCAAAAAAGCAAATGATTACTTAACATTAAATAAGTATTTGTCCAGTTTGCCTTGGCACTTGCAGAGCCAGTCACTACTGCAATGAAAATAACGATGGCTTTTTACCAGCTCACTGCACATGAGGACAGTTTTTGGTGCAGGGGAATATTCTAAAGTATCAGTTGACCACCTGATATTGCCAAACAAATGATTGGGAAAACTAATAATATCAGTGCTTCTAGGCAGGTTTGCAAGGGCAGACTTGCTTCCTGTTGCCTAAAGCTGCAGGATTATAGATGTTAGAACCTGCCCTATAAATGAGCGCCATCGCTCCTCTTGGTGAAATCATTTGTACATCATATTTTGTGGCTCTGACCCTTAGATTCTTCCAAGTTGAGTAATAATTTATATTATTGGATGAATTCTTGCACCTGTAATTTATAAACCTAATCATTCCTACTCAAATCCTTGCCATCTCACCTCCTCATAGAGTCGTGATTTAATAGCTCAGCTGTGAGTTGAGATCTCAAATTACCAAAGCATCATAACTTTTCCCACAAATACTCTAGGACATGCAGGAGGAAGCCAAGACCCTTGAAATCAGTTGCACCTCAGGCAGGAGTGTCAGCTAACTGCAAGATGAACACTTTTGGAAGCTTGTTTCACTTTTTCTGGATGCTGGGAGGCTATTTAATGTGCTGGAGGAAATTTGGGGTAGGTGAGATGGCATCTCGACATCTTGAAAGTGTTAAGAGATTTTCCAAAGATACCTTAATCTATTTCCAGTGAGTAGTTTCCCATGGCTCAATATAACAAATAATCACAGCCGAATTGCACTTGCCAAAATACATAAACTTTTTGTATTGGGTAGTGAATTTCATCCAGAATGCTATCTGTAGTTTGGTTTCATTTGGAGATAGTTTTCCTGGAGGATTTTGGGGGGAAGGAAGTCTCTTGTCTTACATTTCTTTAAAAACAAAGTTCTCTTTGGAAAAAACTCCTAAATATTATGAATTTATATATATATATATTTATATATATATATATATACACACACACACACAAATTTATAAATATATAAATTATATATATATCTGAAAAAACTCATATATATATGTGTGTGTATATACATATACATATATTTGAGTATACATATATTTGAGTCTTTCATTAGATTTCTAAAAATTGACCCTGAAAAAGTCAGGAATATAGATTTCATTATATACAGAGATTTAATGAAAGACTGAAACACATTTAATCAGGAAGTGGTCAGCTTTTATTTGAAACCCTGCATGTACTATTGGGAATAAAGGTTTAGCTTATATGGAAGTGATCATGGGCAAAAGAAACTTGGAGAAATGTGACATATTAGAAATTGTCACAGATGAATTTGAGAAATCAGTTGCTTGAAGAAAGACATAAGAAATGGCTTTACAAACTTACCCAAATGCCAGTTAGAATTTAATACTCCTCCTCTAAAAGTAAGCACTCCTTTGGTAATCATTAGCTTGAAATGAATTCATGAACATTAATTAAGCCCCCTCCATGCAGGATGATTAAGAGACAATTAATAACAGACATTTAATACCAGTCAAATTTAGTAAACATTTTTCTTTTGAAAGTTTTTGTTCATTTGCCAGATAGGCAAAAAGTACTTGACTCTTGTGGTGTATCTTCTAGAAAATGTTGTGTTTGGAGTTTGAAAGTGGCACCCTGGGAAACAGTGTGCTGTTACCATGGTCTTGGAATGTCATAATCCTGAATTCTGCAACCATCCTGCAGCCAAATGCCAAAGCAATTTTGGGCAAGCAACCTAATGCTTCAGATCCTCTGGTTTCTAATCCCATCATAAAGCAAATATAATAATAACCTATCTCAGCTTCTTAACACTTTCCACCCTTGGCTTCAAGGCTGTTCCTCACAATCTTTCTAATCTCTCCTTTTACTTTGGTCACTCTCAGTGGCATAGCTAGTATATTATACACCTGGAGCAGATCATTTTTTTAAATGCCTTTTATTTCTATGCCAAAATTATTTCTAGTAGCAATCACATAATAATCATAATGATACTCTTTTAAATTGTTCTTTAGTTTTAAAATAAATAATTAAAAGTTAAAAAGAAATTTTGGTCTGGACAAGATGGCTTAGACACATTTCTCCCTGCTCCCCCCTGCTAAGTACAACTATAAACCCTGGAAAGAACTCAAGAGGCAACCAAAGGAGCCCTCTGGAAGGTGGGAAGAGAAAGCCAAGCTGGTTTGAGATCCTGGGACTATAGGAACAACACAGCAGCAGGATGTCTTATACCTCCCTTTCCTCTCCCCACCCAACAGAAGAAGGCAACCCAGACCCAGCATTTTCAGACCCTCAACCTAGTGACACAGGGCAACCCAGGTGGGCTCATTTCTCTACCAGTTCAGACAGTAGGCCCTCTGACAACAGCAGGTGATCCTGACAATACTGGCAAAGGGGATCGTTTAGGAACCTGGCTAAAAGCAAGCAACTAAAGGAAGTGCTGTCTTCCCTTGCCAGACCTGAGACTCTCCTTCCTTGCCAATAGACACCTAGTGGTAGGTTGGCCCTGGAAAAAGAGATTCTGCTATACACAAGTTGCCTGGCCCAGGAAACATTCTTCATCCTTGTGGGCCAGAGACTTTCTTCTTCTACCTAGAGACATCAGGCGACCCTGACTAGGGCAACTCCTTTGGTCCCCTCAAGCAGCACCCCAAGAGACCACTGGGAGTTCCTGCAGCACCAGATAAACCAAGCACTCCAAAAAATACTGCAAAGGCTCTGAAAACTAAGCTGTCATTCAAGCCACACCACAAAAATAGGTCAGGACCTGGATGTTAAACCTAAGCAGGTGACTACCTACTGAAATAAAATATTTAAATGAGATGTAGAGTCTTACAACATAGTAAAAAGTCCAGGATACAATAAAAAAATCACCCATCATATCAAGAGCCAGGAAAATCACAACTTGAATGAAAAAAGACAAAACCTATGCCAACACAGAAATGAATCAGATGTTGGAATTATCTGACGAGTTTAAAGAAGCCATCACAAATAAACTTCAACAAGCAATAACAAATTCTTGTGAAATAAATGAAAAAAATAGAAAATCTCAGAAAAGAAATACAAGTTATGAAAAAGATTAAAATGGAAATCTTCAAATCGAAAAACACAATATCCCAAATTTTAAAACTTGCTAAATGAACCCAATACTAGAGTAAATATGTCAACAGATAGAATCAGTGAATTTGAGGACAAATAATAAAATTTACCCAATCTGAATGACAGGAAATATATTGAAAAAAAATAATAATCAGACTGTCAGGAACTTGTGGAACAATAAGGAAAATATTCAGAGCATTGGAGTCCCAGGAGGAAAGGAGAAAGTGAGATTGAAAGAATATTAGAAAAAATAATGACTTAAAACACTCCAAAGAAAGAAAATGCACAGATAAAAAAATATGAGCAAGCCCCAACAGGATAAAAATTTTTTTAAATCATATTAAAACATCATAGGTAAACCTCTGCAAACTAAAGGCAAAGAAAAAATCTTTGGTAATGACACATTACCTATCGGAACACCAATTTGAATAGCAGTGGATTTCTCATCTGAAACCATGGAAGACAGAAGTAAGTGGTTTAATATTTTTTAAATTCTGAAAGGGAAGAGTATCCTTTAGGTGTGAAGGGGAATCGGGACATTTGTAGATAAAAATTAAAAGAATTTGTTGTTACTAGACTTACTCTTAAATAATGTCTGCAGTAAGTTCTTCAAGTTATAAAAGAAGGAATCTTGAAGCATCAAGAAGGAAGAAAGTTAGTTTTGTGTCCAGCAACTTAGCTGAATTCGTTTATTAGCTTTAGTGGGTTTTTTGGTGGAGTCTTTAGAATTTTCTGTGTATAAGATCATGTCCTCTACAGAGACAATTATATTTCTTCCTTTCCAATTTAGGTGTCTTTTATCTTTTTCTTGCCTAATTGCTCTCACTACAACTAGAAGTAGGGAAAGTGAGCATCCTGATATTACAGGAAAAGCTTTACCTTTGTACCCTTTGTACCCTTGCGTATGATGTTAACATGGGCTTGTCATATATGGCCTTTGTCATGTTGAAATACATTCTTTCTATACCTAATTTGTTACGGGTTTTTTTTTTTATCATGAAAGGGTGTTGAATTTTTCTACATTTATTGAGATGATATGGCTTTTATCCTTCATTCTGTTCATGTTATGTATCATGCTTTTTGATTTGTATATGTTCAACCACCTTGCATCCCAGGGTTAAATTCCACTTGATCATGGTGTATGATCATTTTAATGTGTTGTTGAATTCAGTTGCTAGTATTTTGTTGGGGATTCTTGGATCTATGTTCATCAAAGATATTGGCTTATAATTTTCTTTTATAGTAGTATGCTTGTCTGGCTTTGGTATCAGGGTAATGCTGGCACAATAAAATGAGTTTGGAACTGTTCCCTCCTCTTCAATTTGCTGGAAGAATTTGAGAAGGATTGGCATTAATTCTTCTTCAAATGTTTGGTAGATTTCACCAGTGAAGCCATCTGGTCCTAGGCTTTTCTTTGTTGGGAGGTTTTTTTGTTTTTGTTTTTGTTTTTTTGTTTTTTTTGGTTTTTTGTTTTTTGTTTTTTTTTTTTTTTACTGTTTCAATCTCCTTATTCATTATTACTTTGTTCAGATTTTTTTCTTTTTTTAATGTTTATTTTTGAGAGAGCACGAGTGGGGGAGGGGCAGAGAGAAGGGGACAAAAGAACTGTGAGATCATGACCTGAGCCAAAGTCCAACGCTCAACCGACTGAGTCGTCCAGGTGCCCTTGTTCAGGATTTTCTATTTCCTCATGATTCGGTGTTCGTAGGTTGTACATTTCTAGAAATTTATCCATTTCTTTTATGATATCCAATTTGTTGGCACATCATTTTTCAAAGTAGTCTCTTGTTGTGATCCTTCTTATTTTTGTGCTATCAGTTGTGATGTCTCCTTTTTCATTTATAATTTATTTATTTGAGTCTTTTCTTAGTCTAGCTAAACTTTTGTCAGCTTTGTCTTTTCAACCCCTCAGTTTCATTGATCTTTTTCATTGTTTACCTAGTCTTTATTTCATTTATTTCTGTCCTAATCTTTATTATTTACTTCCTTGAACAACAGAAAGAGCAGCCATATGAGTGAATACGGTAGACTATCCTTCTCTGCCCAAATTTTACAAATTGTATTTTATGATTGAAACAAAAGTTATAACACCATCTGATACTCAAGACAATAATGGTTGAAGGAAATGAGAGTAAAGGGACCTAAATGGAAGCAAGATTTCCATACTTTACTTGAAGTGGCAAAATGTTAATATAGTAGACTGTTACATCACATATTTATGTTGTAATATCTAGAGCAGCCACTAAGAAAGCTATGCAAAGAGACATCCAGAAACACTATGAATATTTTAAGATATATTCATAAAAAAAGTTCATGTAATCCACAGGAAAACAAAAAGAGAAAGAAGAAACTATAAAAATAATAATAAAGGCAGACTTAAGTTCTAATATATCAGTCATTATCTTAAATGTAAATGGTCTGAATACACCACTAAAAAGGCAGACTCACTGAGTGAATTGAAAAAACAGGACCAAATATATTCAGTTTATAAAAGAATTCACTTCAAATTTCATGTTACAGGTAGGTTGAAAGTAAAAGGATGGAAACAGATCTATACAGACATTAATTAAAACAATCAGAGAGGCTATATTAATATCAGATAAAGTAGACTACAGATGAAAGAAAATTAGCAGAGACAGGCACATTACATAATAATGAAAGGGTCAATATATTTATTAGCTATAATGACTCTGATTATGTACGCACCAAACAGCAAAGCCTTAAAATGAATGAAAGAAAAACTAATAGAGCTGAAAGTTGAAATAGACCAGTTCACAATTATAGGTAGGGACTTCAACATTTGCCTCCCATCAATTGAAGAATTATTAGGCAGAAAATCAAAGAGGATATAGAAAATCTGAACAAGATAACCAACAGTGTCTAATTGGCATATATAAAACACTCCACCTAACAATAGCGTCTATGTAATGGTCACCAAAATAGACAATATCTTGAGCCATAAAGAAAAATTCAAAGAATTTGAAAGCATTGAGATCATACATAGCATGTTTTCTGACTGTATGGAATCAAACTAGTAACCAATAACAACAACAAAAAAAAAAAGAACAAGAAAATCTCTAAACACCTGAAAATTAAGCACTCCTAAATAACTCAAATGTCAGAGGATGTCTCCAGGAAATAAAAAATACACAGAAAATTTTAAAATAAAAACACAACAGAAGAAAACATATGGGATGTAGCTAAAGCAGTGCCGAGAAGGAAATTTATAGCAGAAAAGAGGAAAGATCAAAAATCAGTAATCAAAGTTTCTATTTCAAGAAGCTAGGAAAAGAAGAGTAAAATAAACCATAGCAAGCAGAAAGAAAGAAATAATAAAAATCAGAAATAAATGAAATTGAAAATAGGAAAATAATAGTAAAAATGAAATACAATTTTGGTTCATTAAAAATAAAATAATATTGATAAAGTTCTAGTACAGCTGATAAAAATTAAAATAGAAAAGAAATAAGTCACCAATATCAGAAATTAAACAGGGGATTTCACTACAGATCTTATTAATCATTAAAAAGTTACTGATGGTATACTACAAAAAATTTACACCAATAAAATTTAACAACTTAGAAGAAATGGACTAATTCTTCTAAAACCACAAGCTACCAAAACTCAACCAAAACGAAATAGATAATCTGGATAGTCCTATGACCACTAAAGAAATTGAATTTGTAATTTTAGAACTCCCCTAAATAGAATTACTGAGGCCCCCTTTCATAAGAGAATTCTACCAAACATTTAAAGAAGAGTTAACACCAATTATACCAAATCTTTTCCAGAGAATAGAAGAGGAGGAAAATTTTCCAACTTATTTTATGAGGCAAATGTTAACCTGACACCAAAACTAGAACAACTAGGCCTCCCGAAAAACCAAAACCCAAAAACCACAACACACTAGTATCACTCATGAATTTAGACACAAAAATCCCCAACAAAATATTAAATATAAAATTCAACAATGTATAAAAAGAATACACCATGACCAAGTGGAATTTATTCCAGATATGCAAGTCTGGCTCAACATTCAAAAACGCACCAATGCTGATCTTTGGCAAAGGAGCAAAAGCAATACAATGGAGTAAAGATAGTCTCTTCAACACGTGGTGCTAGAACAACTGGACATTCGCATACAAAGAAAAGTAACCTAAGCACAGACCCTACACCTTTCACGAAAATTAACTCAAAGTAGATCATAGACCTAAATGTAAAATGCAACTATAAAACTCCCAGAATATAACATAAGAGAAAACCTAGATGAACTTGGGAATGGCAGTGACTTTTTAGAGCAACACCAAAGGCATGATCAATGAAAGAAATAATTGGTAGGCTGGACTTCATTAAAGTTAAAATGTTCTGCTCTGCAAAAGACAATGTCAAGAGAATTAGAAGACAAAGCACAGACTGGGAGAAAAGATTTTCAAAAGACACATCTGATATAGGACTGTTATCCCAAAATAAAAAGAACTCTTAAAATTCAACCGTAAAAAACAACCCAATTAAAAAATAGGCCAAAGACTTTAACAGACACCTCACCAAAGAAGATGCACAGATGGCAAATAACATATAAAAATGCTTCCTATCATATGTCATAATGGAAATTGAAGTTAAAACAACAGTGAGATACTACTACACACCTATTAGAATGGCCAAAATCTGGAACACTGACAACACCAAATGTTAGCTAGGATGTGGATCAACAGGAACTCCTATACATTGCTGGTGGGAATTCAAAATGGTACTGTTACTTTGGAAGACAGTTTGGTAGTTTCTTAGAAAACTAAACGTGTTCTTACCATAAGGTTCAGCAATCATATTCCTTGGTATTTACCCAAAGGAGCTGAAAACTTATGTCCACGCAAAAACCAGCACATGAATACTTATAGCAGCTTTATTCATAATTGCCAAAAGTTCAAAATGACCAGGATGCCCTTCAGCAGGTGAATGGATAAATAAACCATGGCACATGCAGACAATAGAATATTATTCAGCACTAAAAAGAAGTGACCTATCAGGCCACAAAAAGACGTGGAAGAACCTTAAGTGCATATTACTAAGTGAAAGAAGCCAATTGACTGACATTCTGGGAAAGGCAAAACTATGGAGACACTAAAAGGATCAGTGGTTGCTAAGGGTTGGATGAGAGAGGAGGAAAGAAGAGCTAAAGCACAGAGGGTTTTGGGGGCAATGAGAGTACTCTCTATCATATTATAATGATGGAAATATGTCATCTCAATGATACATATACATTTGTCAAACTCTATAAAATGTACAACACTAAGAATGAAACTAAAGGCTTTGGGTGGTTATGATGTGTCAATGTAAGTTCTTCAACTGTAACAAATGTACCAGTCTTGTGAATGATATTGATAATGCGGAGAGGGGCTATGCATGTGTAGGGGTTGGGAGTATATGGGAAATCCATACCTTCCCCTCAATTTTTCTATGCACCTAAAACTGCTGTAACGAAATAAAGTCTTTTAAAAAATACATCAATGTAATCTATCATATCAACGGACTAAAGAAGAAAAATCAGATAATCGCTATTGTTGCAGAAAACACATTTAACAAGATTCAACACTCATTCATGATCAAAAAACCTCTCAGTAGTTTCTTCTTTCCCAAGATTGCTTTGGCTATTCGGGGTCTTCTGTGGTTGTATATGAATATGAAGATTGTTTTTGCTATTTCTATGAGAAATGCCATTGGAATTTTGATAGGGATTGCATTGAATTTTTAGATTACTTTAGGTAGTATGGGCACTTTAACAATATTAACTCTTCTGATCCAAGAATACAAGATACCTCTCCATTTATTTGTGTCTTCTTTGATTTCTTTTCATCGTGGTCTTAATAGTTTTCAATAACAGAACTTTCACCTCCTTGGTGAAATTTATTCCAAAGTATTTTATTCTTTTCAATGCTATTGTAACTGGGGTTTTCCCCCCAGCTTCTTTTTCAGATAGTGTGTTGTCAGTATACAGAAACACAACTGGTTTTTGTATATTGATTTTGTATCTCGCAACTTTACTGAATTTGTTAATTAGTTCTAACAGTTTTTTGGTGGAATCTTTAGGGTTTTTTTCTTTTTTTTTTTTCTTTTAGAGAAAGCATGTGAGCCAGGAAGAGGGGTAGAGGGGGGGAGAGAGAGAGAATCCTAAGCAGGCTCCATGCTCAGCACAGAGTCTGATGCGGGGTCAATCTCACCACCCTGGGATCATGACCTGAGCCAAAATCAAGAGTTGAATGCTCAACTGACTGAGCCACCCAGGCATCCCTGGGGTTTTTTTCTATATAAGATCATGTCATCTGCAAAGAGACCACTTACTTTCTTCTTTTTGAATTTGAACACCTTTTATTTCTTTTTCTTGCCTAATTGCTCTAGTTAGGACTTTCAGTGCTATGTTGAATAGAAGTGAAGAGAGTGGGCACCCTTGTGTTATTTCCAATCTTAGAGGAAAAACTTTTAGCTTTTCACTGTTGTGTATGATATTAACTATGGACTTGTCGTATATGGCCTTTATTATGTTGAGGCATACTCCTTGTATACCTAATTTATTGAGAGATTTTAACATGAAAGGATGTTGAATTTTTTCAAATACTTTACTACATCTGCTGAGATGATCACATGGTTTTTATCCTTTATTCTGTTAATGTGGTGTATCATACTTATTGATTTGTATATATTGAGCCATCTTTGCATCCAAGGGATAAATGAAACCACAAAAGACCCCAAATAGCCAAAACAGTCTTGATCAAGAAGAACAAAGCTGGAGGCATCACACTTCCTGTTTCGAATTATATTTCAAAGCTACAGTAATCAAAACAATATGGTACTGGCATAAAAACAGACACATAGATCAATGGAACATAATGGAGAGCCCAGAAATAAAACCACACATATATGGTCAACTAATCTTTGACAAGGGCGCCAAGAATACACAATGGGTACGGAATAGTCTCTTCGATAAATGGTGCTGGGAAAACTGGATATACACACATAAAAGAATGAAGTTGGACCCCTATCTGGCACCATACAAAAAAGTTAACCCAAAATAGATGAAAGATTTAAATGCAAGACCTGCAACTGTAAAATTCCTAGAAGAAAACACAAGGTAAAAGCCCCTTGACATTGGTCTTGGCAATGATTTTTTTATATATGACGTCAAAAGCACAAGCAACAAAAGCAAAAATAAACACGTGAGACCACATCAAACTAAAAAGCTTTTAGACAGCAAAGTAAACCATTAACAAAATGAAAAGTAACATAGAGTGGGAGAAAATATTTGCAAACCATGTTTCTGAGGTATAGCAGAGGTTAATATCCGAAATATATAAGGAACTCATACAACTCAAGAGCCAAACACCACAAATAATCCAATTAAAAAATGAACCTGGATAGCTCAGTCAGTTGAGTGTCCGACTCTTGATTTCAGCTCAGGTCATGATCCCAGGGTCATGGGATGAAACCCCACATCAGGCTCCACACTGAGCATGGATGCTTAGGATTCCCTCTCTCTCACTCTCTCAATCTCTCTCTCTCTCTCTCTCCCTCCCTCCCTCTGCCCCTCTCCCCTTCTCTCTCTCTCTCTCTCTCAAAAAAAATAAAAGGGGGGGGGCAAAAGACCTGAATAGATATTTTTCCAAAGAAGACATACAAGTAGCCACAGGTACATGAAAAAGTGGTCAGCATAACTAATCATCATGGAAATGCAAATCAAAAACATAATGAGATATCACTTCACCTATTAAGACAGCTATTATGAAAAAGACAAGAGATAACAAATGTTGTTGAGAGTGTGAAGAGAGACCCCTTATGTAACGTTAGTGGGAATGTAAATTGGTACAGCCATCATGTAAAACAGTATGGAAGCTCCTCCACAAAATTAAAAATAGAATTCACATGGGCACCTGGTGGCTCAGTAGGTTGGATGTCTGACTCTTGGTTTCAACTCAGGACATGATCTCACAGTTGGTGGGGTAAAGCCCCGCATCTGGCTCTGTGCTGACAGCATTAAGCCTACCTGGGATTCTCTCTCTCCCTCTCTCTGCCCATCCCCCACACGCATGCACACCCTCCCTCCCTCCCTCCCTCTCTCTCAAGACAAACAAATAATAAAACATTTAAAAAATAGAACTCCCATATGATCCAGCAATCCCACTTTAGGGATTTGTTGTTATTGTGACTTACATTTATATTAACTAAAGGATGGATACACACAAATAAGATGCAAATACTATAATCAATAAGTGTGTAAAACCAATAAACTGAAAACTGCCTTAGGTATACAAGTAGAAAGCACAAAGATAAAAATGGCCTACCTCCCTGGTAATAAGTGAAATATAGTTTAAGACAAAATAATATTTTGGCCTAGGCCAGTGAGTACTCATAAGGCAAGTACTCTCAGGGCTCATATTTGGAATTAGTGGAATATCCTTTTTATTTTTTTTTTTTAATTTTTTTTTCAACGTTTATTTATTTTTGGGACAGAGAGAGACAGAGCATGAACGGGGGAGGGGCAGAGAGAGAGGGAGACACAGAATTGGAAACAGGCTCCAGGCTCCGAGCCATCAGCCCAGAGCCTGACGCGGGGCTCGAACTCACGGACCGCGAGATTGTGACCTGGCTGAAGTCGGACGCTTAACCGACTGCGCCACCCAGGCGCCCCAATGGAATATCCTTTTTAAAATCAGTTTAAAATCAGTGTTTCTGTCTCTGCCCCAGAAATATTACAGTTGTGTATTTATTCTGAGAAATAATTATTAATGGGGAACATTGATATACACAAAGAAACTAATTGTAGTGTTCATTATAACAGCAGAATTTGGAAAGAGCCTACACTTCTGACAGTAGTAGAAAAGCTAAGTATATGGTGATGAATCTACAGGATAAAATTGTTCATTGAACTGTCGAAAATGTCTGTCTTGATTATGTAATATTATCAGAATGCTGTGGGAAATGCTTACTCGTTGAAGATATTAAGAGACAAAAGCAGGACTGTAATCATATGTAATATTATTTCAGATGAGTAAATGCTATAAAGAGAAAAACATGAAGGGAATATACAGATCATTGGGAGTGGTTATGATTGAATGTTTATACTGAAGATAGAATTGCCTGTTACACTAATATGTAATTTTTAATGAATGTCACAATAAAAAATCATTTGAAAAGAATAACTTATATGTATTCTAAAGTATATCTATATTAATTGCGAATTTTTCCTAAACCAATGCTATAGTTTTCAAAAGATCACCTTATTTGTGAGTAAAATGTTTGTTCTTCAAAAAAACAAAAACGATCATTATAAATCTCTAACAAAGACCCATCTAATAGAAGGAATGAAAGAGATAATCCAGGACGGTGGTAGTCTGCAATTTATACAAATACTCTTGTCAAGTTTTGGAGCACTCTCTTTAAGGAAAGAGGTCAGTGAATGAGAAACTAACTCTGTCCCACACAGACAGCAACGTGGCCATCGCAGATTGATGGGAAATACTTTAGTGAGTGGGATTAGGTGGTGGAGCTACATCCCCAATGGAAGACATGAGAGCTTTACAGAGAAATGGACCCAGGAGCCTAATCCTAGGGCTGAGGCCAATGCGGGAGAGGGTCCTGGAGAGGCTGACTGGAGAATTCCGTGACTCGGTGGCCAAGCGATGCTTCGGGACCACAAGGAGCTCAGACGGGAGAAGCCAGCTTCATGTCAGACCCAACACACTGGTGGTGGTCTGGTTCAGAAACTGGGCAGGCATAATCGCAGTGATGAAAAGCATCAGAAAATTCACCTGCAAGGGGCCGAGGTAGGCCGGGGCTGACGTTGAGCAATCTCGAGAGAGTGCTTGGATGTTGACCTGGCACAGAGAGGCCACAAATGCAAAGAACAGCAATCAAAACTGCTAGCCCTCCCTAGCAAGAGAGATTTTACTCTTGTTCTCTTTCCCCCTTCCATGAAATTGTTCTGTTCATAAAATTCTATAATTTGAGAAACTCCCCCAGCTGAAGACAGACAACATGACTGCAGTCCATTCTGTATTATACATTGATGCCCTGTTCCAAAATGAATGACCTTGTCAGCTGCTTTCACCTCTTGAACTTACAGCAACAGAAACCTTGTCAGTTATGTTGGAGAGACTCGCCATGCATGAATCGGGACAGACCTGACAGGCCATCCACACACTGGAGGTTGCAGGAGCATACGATCATTTGGAGGCATGGACCATTTGTGAAATTGACGGGCACATTCTCGTTTGTTTATAAGCTGCGTGCTAGCTAGGTCAGATAGGTTGCATCTGGGAGGGAGGTAATCACTTCGGACAGCCCGTGGGTCTGATGGCCGAGAAAGCCTCAGTAGCTCTGCTTCCAAGAGACAGTGGCAGGGATAGAACCTCGCTGTCACCACAGCACCAGGCACAGGGGACTGTGGTTTTCGGCGATCGGGGATATTTAGGGGTCGCTGCTCGTTGTGTCCTGTAACATTAACACTCCCGCCTTGGAGTGTCTCAGCAGCTATTTTTAACGATTGTTTTGGATAATATTCTAATTGTCACCCCAGGGCAACTTTGATGATTTTCCCTTTCTCATTGAGAGATCAATCTGGCTCATTTGTGAATAAATTTCTGAGAAAGGAAAAGGTAAGCCTGACACCTGGAAAGAGAAGAGGACTTGGCTTGTGTAAAGGTGTGTGTGCGTGTTTCTCTACTGAGCATGATTTTCCCCGTCAGGAGACTGGGTTGTGCGGGGTCATCTCTGAGCTAGTCTATTCTTGGTCCTTTGTGTGCCAGTATTTCAACCACACTCGTGTTCTAGTCGGCATCGTTTTCCCATCCAGCAAAATAGTTTACCTCTCCAAAACCGAATCTGCGTCTATTTTCCACTTAATCAAAATCCACTGCCCATTATCTCGTGCCCCATGACTCCAAATCTCCCTCCCGGCTTCAATTTGGGTTTCTGGTCCTTTCTTGCTGATAAGCATGCTCTCGACTCTGTCTCATGCAATCTGGCTTCTCCCTTGCCTTGTACAGGGCTCTCCATTAATTAGGACAAACCCTGCTCGCCCCAGGTGACAGTTGCATGGCTCCAACCCCAAACCCACTCTGTCCACCTCCTCTCTCTAGGTAAGGGGTGTTGAAGCTCCTTGGGAATAAGAGACCAAAGCACAAACGTGAGGGGAGATCATCGTGGCTAGCCATCACTTACTGAAGGCCTCTTCCCTAAAGAGAACTAAGGTAGATTCTATGGGAGATGTAAGCCAAGGGTCCCCCTTGATGATGACAGTCAAGTCAGGAAGATGGGATGTCCTGGGGAAGACAGCTAGAGAGAGAGCAGAGCTGGTTCACAACCACTCAGAGCGGTGAGAGAGCAAGAGATAGAATAAACTCCCCCGACCCCAGGCCCCTGAGCGCAGGACCCTGAGCCCTTTGTTGAGGCAGGAGTGTGCCTGTGAGGCTAGAATGGAAACCGCCATGGCCATGTACGTGGCTGGCCTTCCAAATTCGGCAGAACCGTGTGCCTCAGCTGTGTTCTTATTTACACTTGTCTTTGAAGTCAGACTGCAATATCAATTCCTGACCTACTTCCCCCCTCCACTTGTTTTTGTTAGATCTCTTGATTCCAGAATGGCCCTTATCCCATCTGGGACTAAACAAAAGAAAACAAAAACAATTCTGGAATTGCATGTGTGTCTTAGGATGCTTTCGATTGTAAGCAACAGAGACCTGACTCCAAGAAGTTTAAGCTAGGAAACAGTGGAACAACTTGGGTAACTAGAACTACAAGTTCCGGTGGCGCCGGAAGTGGTTGGTTGTTCCAGGAGTTCAGTACCACCACTGGAGTTTCGGGTTCTTTCTCTATGTTTATTGTGTTGCCTTTTGCAGTAGGAAAGTACATACTAAAACACACAGAGAAATAAAGTACTGTCTTTGCTCTGCACTGAAGTCTCCCATAGTCCAGTGGTGGCTCTATCTAGTCTCACAATCAGGAGAGCATTTAGTGTCAGGGGATTTTGAGATGCTGTCACGAGTAAGAAGGAGGCCCATTATAAAGGGTCTGGCTTGTGGCTGCTTCATTCTGCATTCCGCAATCCTGTTTCCTAAGAGAACCCTAACGTTGTGCAGGTATCCATCCCTGTCCATGAAACCACGTGCCTTAGAATTTGATGCTAGCTTTAGGGTGGGGACCTACTGTACTTTCCTAGCTCCCTCCTAGGCCTGGCTCCTGGCATCATCATGACCATTCATCCTGCTGTGATGGGAAGACCCAGTTTATGCCTTTTGCCCTGATCACAGTGAGTCCTGGAACACCCATTCACTGTCAGCAGTGTCCCCGTGTAGATGGTCAGTTATATGGTCACCGGCATCATGTTTTTGCTGCCAGTTGCAAATGTGGTTACGTTATTTTCACATCTATTGAGAGAGGGCAGGTGGCTCTCCTGGAAGAGTCAGAGCTTACCCATAGAGCCCCAAGCAAATCTCTCCTCTCATCTCTTCGGTCCAAGTTATGCAGGAAGGATGCCATTTGCCTCGGATCAAATGGTCCCCACCCAAAAGCTAGCATCAAATTCTAAGGCACGTGTTTTCATGGACAGGGATGGATACCTGCACAACATTAGGGTTCTCTTAGGAAACAGGATTGCGGAATGCAGAATGAAGCAGCCACAAGCCAGACCCTTTATAATGGGCCTCCTTCTTACTCGTGACAGCATCTCAAAATCCCCTGACACTAAATGCTCTCCTGATTGTGAGACTAGATAGAGCCACCACTGGACTATGGGAGACTTCAGTGCAGAGCAAAGACAGTACTTTATTTCTCTGTGTGTTTTAGTATGTGCTTTCCTACTGAGAAGCAGCAACTGTCTGAGATATGTTTGCTAATTGCCTATCTAAAGAACCAACTCACATATCCTTTGATCCAGTCTTTGCTAAAATTGGCAGAGATTTCATATGAACTGTATTGTCCCCTTTGGATACAATCAAGACATAACACAATTCATATAAAATCTTCAAGTGAAGAATACTGAAGCCTCCATGCAGACTGCACTGTTGTATAAGAGTAGTGAAAACCTTTCCCTTACCCCATGGGTTCTGAATGTTCCTCAGGTAAAAATGTCTTTCTCACTGGACCGTTTCTCTGAATGCTCTCCAACCTCTTTCCCCAAGCCTGGGGATTTGATTCCATTCCTCTGTGCTTTAAGTACCCCTTGCATGTTTTTTCCTTCAGCATTTATCCCTTTGCATTGTGACTATGTTTTCAAATGTCCACCCTGTTTAATCAATCGTCCAGTGAATATTATTGACCATTTTTTTTAAAGACTCTCAATTTTAAATACATTATCAAATTTCTTGAAAGCAATAGATCCTTTCCCCCAAACACATTCACACCCATGAGCGCTAACCTGGCTTGTAGAACTTAAGGAGTTCCTGGCACCCCTAGAGAAACCCACCAGGATGTTCATGCAGATCAGGTCAAATCATGTGAGCATACCACAGGGTGATGGACTCAGCCACCAACTCAAGTCACATAATGTCTTCGGCAGAGCTCAGTACCCACTGGCTCAACCAACACCAAGGACACAACCACTCCCAAATTTAGGTCTTCAGCTTAGATTTTTAACTTCTCCTGCACATGCCTATTGGACTTCTCTATGTGGCTACCGAACAGGCACTTCCCACTCAAGATGCCCGTACCAGAACTCCCTGGAGCAGATGCTAATGGTGCCCCACCCACATCCCCTAGAGGCTACCATCTCAGTGTGCTCCACAGATGGCCAGCTGCCAGTGTCTTCTCTCTGCACCTGAGAAGGACTCTCTGCCTATGCTGGGTGCCAGACCAGGATTACCAGAAAATCAGCACTCCCTGGGCAGCCCTCAACCAGCTTCCTCACCTCTTTGTCCTCAAGTGGAGGTTTTGTACCATATCCAGGAGTTTACCCACGGACTTAAGCTCCACAGTGGTAACTGGCCTTATTAACATACCCCCATTGGCTGCCATCCCTCTGACTGCCTCTCCCACACCCCTACCCGTGTTTCCTTCACCCTCCAAATCAACTTTCTGCACTTGAATCCTTGTCTCAGGATCTGCTTCTGGGGGAACATACAGCATTCGCCATCTCCAGTCCCAAACCTGCGTCTCTTTCTAGGACTTCTGTCTCAGTGATGACACCCCCAGCCCACCCTGTCACCCAGTTCAGAAAGCCAGGCACCAGTTGCCCTAACTCCTGTCTCCTCCATCACCAAGTCCTGCCAGTTCTGCATCTTGCTCTTCATCTCTGCTCGTACTACCTTGATTCAAACCCTGATCGTTGCCAAAGCATCTCTCACCTGGTCTCCTTGCTGCCAACCTCACTCCCTCCGGCTGGCCCTTCACACCCGCCAACACAGTGAGCATTCCTCAACCCACATCTTTCTTGGTCATCCCCTTGCATAAAGTCTTCATTGGTTCCCCATGGACTCCAAGAAAAAGGTCCTTTATAGGACAGACCACGGGCCTCAGCTGCCCCTAGCCTCCTCCACCCCCACCCCTGCTATTCTTCACAGCCTCTACTCCAGTCTCACCGAATATCTGCAGTGTCCAGAATGTGCTTTGCATTCAAGTTTTGGTGCTTGCTGTTCCTTTCATTTGTAATGTATTTCCCTCACTTCGAAAAACTCCTATTTATTTCTCAGTGCTCAGCCCTTGACGCCATCTCTGTGCAGGCTTTTCTGACTGCCCTGCTCCATGCCATTCCCTACCCTTTCCCAGCACGGGTCTGGCCCCGCTCCTTCAGGGTCAACCTAGTCAATGGGATAACTCCTCATGCACCACATAGTGTTACACTGTATCATTAACAGTTCATTTACTGGCCTCTGAGCTCCTTGAGGTCAGCAACCATATGTTAACCTTCTCTCTAACCACAGTCCTTAGCTCAGTGACTGGCATACAGCAGGTGCTTAATAGGTGTTTATTGGATAAGTAAATGAATCCTACATCTGGCAAGTTTGTGAACACCAGATTATGAGGAGATGCTATATTAGAGAAGCAAGGTATAGATAAAACAATCAGGTCTGAGATGCGAAATTTGTTGAGTCCTTACTTAAAAGCAACAATATTAAAATTACAGATCTCAAAAATCACCGTGAGCAGCTCTGGAAGGTTTTTGTGGTTCTTTCCTGCTGTTTGGGCACATCCTTTCTTCTCTCCATTTTCTGGGGCATCCTTTAACTGTATGAATACAGTTCTTCCACATTTATGTCCCGTTTCTGTCCCCAGACATCTCTTCCCCCACGCAGACCTGCTCTGTAATTATGGACTTCTCTTTTTCCCTTCTCGCTGCAAGGGCACTCACGATGGAAATACAGAGGGTGCCACTGTACACTTCTTTGGGACCATAATGCCTGTTTAGTATGCATTAATCTGGATCCATATAGTCTCTCCTGAAAACATAAGCACCTCAAAGGGCAGCAAATATGAATCGCAACTGCCAGTGAGGATCAAACATTAACCCAGGGTTGTGATGAGGCCAACAAAAGAAATAGGCTAGTAATTGCCTGCCAGGATATCAATCCGTACCTTATACACACGTACCCCCTCAGCACACACAAAACCTTTATGGATCTTTCATCCATGAACTTGCCCAATTATAATTGCCCAGCTGTGTCTTTAGTTGTATTCAGGCTAGGTCCTGGCAACAGAGACCTCACATACCTGATCCAAGGATTCAGAACAGTTCTGAGATCTCTAGAGGAAGTCTTTGGTTACTAAAATGGTTGAAGACACATTCACGGACAGATATTTCCACAGGTATCATTAATGACTTCAAGTTGATTTAAGGCCCCAAGAGCCTGACTGAAACAAGTAGGAACTGGTACTTTCCGTTGATGTTCATTATTATCAGTTCTTTTTTAAAACATATATATTTTTTATTTTGGGGAGAGTACAAGCAGGGGAGGGGCAGAGAGAGAGGGACAGAGGATCCAAAGCAGGCTCTGTCCTGACAGGCTGACAGCAGCAAGCCCACTGTGGGGCTTGAACTCCTGAACCAGGAGATCATCACCTGAGCTGAAGTCAGACACTCAACCGATTGAGCCACCCAGGTGCCCCGATTCATTATTATCAGTTCTTAAAGTTGTATTGTGTGTCTTTCTGTGTCTGTGTCAACTCAGTATTTTTTAATTTAACTTTTTTTTTTTCAAAAGAGGGAATTCATTATTAAGGAATGGTACCAACAGGGCCTAATTCTTTGTTACCAGCAGTGGGCACAGAGCCTGGGGCCCACAGTACTTTTAGGAGCCCACAGAAATGTTTTCATTTCTTTTGAAATCAGAAGAAAAATTGATCTTCTAGGTTGAAGAAAATGTATTAATATATAATATCAATATATTTGTCTTTTTACCAAAGCAATTGTAAAATAGAACTGTTAGGTTTTTGTGTTTTTGTTTTTGTTTTTGTTTTTGTTTTTAATGGAGGAGGGAATCCAGTAAAGGCAAAAGTACCCTCAGAATAATATGGCATTATGTGGCCCTGGTTTCTATTACATTATGCTTGCAACACTACAAGGTTAGAATAGAACCTCTCCAACACAAGTTCAGGTTCCCTTGCTAATTGTAAACTTGCCAGGCTGCTCTCTCTGTCTTTCACACTCTGTGTGGCCACCTCAAATTCTGCAAGAGGGAAGTTGTGGTTACGAGTCACAGTGTTGGGGTGGAGGATTGAATGTGCAAAGGATAGCTAGATTCAGACGCTCTCTTCTCTGATTAAAGTAACTGAAGTTCTGCCATTCTCTCTCAAATATCTTCATCCTGTTTTGATTTCCAGAAAAAAATCTTTACATCTTTAGGGATTAATTAAAGCAGTGTAGTTGCTTCCTTTGCTCTCTTAAAACATTTACAGGATTTAGGTTTTTTATTTTGTTTTTAAATCATCAATAGTACTACTAGCATCTATTACTTATTTACTGTTTAGCAGTCGGATAGTCGATAGTCTCTAACTCCAGGTCTCAGCCCCGGTGTCTGGCAAACACCAGGTGTTCAAGAAATGTTAGATTAATAAATAAATCATCTCTCAGGCAAGTTTGTGGAAATTAGATTGTGTCCGTGGGCTCATTTCGTCTTTCACAATCTCACACCTTGTGAGAAGGATCCTCTACGTGTGTCACCCTGGCATTCTAGGGGATGGTCCCTGGGTCCTCCCCACCTCTCCCGCCTCCATCAGCCCACTTCCTCTCTTCTGGGCTCCGTTCTGGCTCCTCTTCATCGTGGGGTCTGGAATGGTCCCCAGCCCGCCAGTTGGCAGCAGGATCCCCGCTCTGCCGGCCCTCCACGGTGTCCACCTCCCCCTCCCCTGGCCCGCGCCTCGGGCGACCCTTCCTCCTGCCACCCTGCGCCGCCCACAGCCACGCCCTCCCCGTGGGCGAGATCACCTGTCCCTCCTTCGCCGCCGCCTCCTCGTCGGGTACCCTCTCGCCCCCCTCCTGCTCCCCCTCCTCCGCCACCTCCCCCAAGCCCTCCCCTTCCCCGCCTCCTCCCACCCCTTGGTGTATATAGTAAAGGCCGGGCGCCGCACGCAGACACACACTCGTCCGGACACAGGCGCACACACACACTCACGCACGACCGGCAGCGGCGGCTATAGAGGCTCGGTGACAGCGGCGACGGCGGCTCCCACCGCTGCGCACCCCCTTCAGGCGGCGGGCGGCGAGGCCAGACCGGAGAGTTCCCACACCCGCGACCACCCCGTGGCTTCCTGGAGGCGGCGGCCGCGATCGCGAGGTAGCCACCGCGGTGCCCCCCAGCGCGGGCCGGGGTCCCCCTCCCCCGCCTTCCCCGTGCGGACCTGCCACCGGGACGCAGGGGGCGCGTCGGGCTGGGCGAGCCTGGCGGGGCCCGGCGCCCGGGGAGGGGCCTGCTCCCGTGGGCAGGACGGCGCCCGGAGGCCGGGGCCAGCTGGGAGGCCCCCGCCGCCACGAGGCCACGGGGTGGTCGCGGGTGTGGGAC